>NC_086323.1:85746904-86066547 GCF_036172605.1 Pelobates fuscus
GGAAACCACTGCTCTATTCTTTTCACATTCTTTGCAGCTGTAAAAGTAACAATAAAGTAGCTCTCTCCCACCCTTACTAGATGTTATGAGTTCAATGAATGAACCCGATCATTAAAGGGACACTATTGTCACCAGAACTACAGCTTATTGAATTTGTTCTGGTGAGTAGAATCATTCCCTTCAGGCTTTTTGCAGTAAACACTTTCTTTTCAGAGAAAATGCAGTGTTTATATTACAGCCTAGTGATAACTTCACTGGACACTCACTGGATGGCTGCTAAAACTGCTTCCTTGGGCAGTGCTGCAGAGTAAGCAGCACTGCCATTCAGTTTCTCCACCCTCTGCATGCAGACACTGAACTTTCCTCATAGAGATGCATTGATTTAATTAATCTCTGAGGAGATGCTGATTTGGCCAGGGCTGTGTTTGACTTGTGCTGGCTCTGCCTCTGATATGCCTCCTTGACAACCTCAGCCAATCCTGTGGGGAAGTATTTTGATTGGTTCAGACCACCACTTCTGATGCCAGCAGCTCCAGAATTGAATACAAGTAAGAGGGGAGGCCAGGGGGGCTAGATGATAGTTTTACCACTGTAGGGTCAGGAATAACTGTTTGTGTTCCTGACCCTATAGTGCTCCTTTAAGGAAAAGATGTGAATGCAATATTTGCATTATTAGATAATCAAATTATATTTTTTGTTTGCAAAAATACCTCTGGGAATCTAAACTTGCACTTGACATATGTTATGTTATCCATAGCCAGTAGCTACAGTACCAAATATCATCTAGAACTTAAATATCTGACTCAAGTGTGGATATTCATTTGAAATTGTTTTATTTTTGCTTTAGATTCTCTCACAGCCCAACCTTGTTCCTCCTATGGTCCGAGCACCTCATCCAAATTCTTTTCAACCTCCTGTTCAGCGGCCACCCATGGGATTGCCCAATCAGATGCCCGCAGGCCTGATGAACCATCCTCGCCTTCACCACGTGTCTCGAGCTCCGCCTATTGCACCTTCAGGGGTTCGTGTTACTTCGACACATGCTGCTATGAAGGCTGAGCAGGATTTAAAGGTCAGTGTGGCTTATGGAAATCAATTTGAATGTAAATTAACTTATTCCCACCATCACCACCACTATCTATTTAAAATCTTCTGTCCAGCCTTATTTATAATTTACAATTCAAATTGTTAACACATGTTCTTTACCAATATCAACTATTCCTCTTCCCTACATCATACTAAAAGTTTACTAATTTACAGAGTTGGGGTGTAAGTATAGGAGATGTTATCTTCCCTGCACTTGTGAGTTGACCTGACACGTTTTCAAGATGTTCCAAGCATTCGTGCTTGCATATTTTCTGATAATCCCCATGAGTTTAGATTCCTTACATTTATGCTGTTCACAATGCACTTACACAGCACTATCCGTTAAGACCGTGACAGCCTTGCAAATAATGAAATACTTCAGCAAAAATACTTTGCAAAAAGTGTAACTCACTTTTTGAAGAGGGGCTGCCACCTTTGAGTTTGTCATAAAGCTAGACTGTTCATGAAAAAAAAATTAGTTGCATTAGAATTTTATGAAAACTCCAATTAAATTAAGATATATGGGTTACTTTGACTTGTGTATGCAATTAAACAAGGCAACTTGAAACATTGATCAATTTCACAGTTGAACTTAAAGGGACACTCTAAGCAGCAAAGCCTTTACTGCTTTAGTGCCAGGAGTACAGCTTTGTATTCCTAGCACTATAGTAACCTGTTAATGAAATAAAGGAAGAGCCTATGCATCTTTCTGTCCTTCAACTTTGGGAAATTGTTGAAATTTTTCTATATTTTTGCGAGATTATTATAAGCTTGGTTTTTCAAATGATTCAGCCTTAACCGCATGGTCCACTCCTTATTTATCATTATTCTCTTTTAATATTTACCTCCTTTCCTTCCTTATTTGGATTTTTTGTTATTAACTATCTGATAACCACTGTGATTAGGAACAGCTTTGGATGTAGTTTATCACGGATATTTGTATCCTATTAGTGACATCTAGTGGCCATTTTATGTCACTTTACTGGAAACTGCATAGCATGAGAACAAAATAGATTAATTTGCTGCAATTTACAATGTATTACTCTTTAGTGTGTGTGTGTGTGTGTGTGTGTGTGTATATATATATATATATATATATATATAATGTGTGTGTGTATATATTATATGCAAAGTACTTTTATATGCACATGCACAATTTTTTTTTTTTTTTAAGGCTTTTTTTAGTCACAAACACTGGATAAAATTGGCGTTCAAAATAGTTTTTTGCATTTTTCACACACAAACAAATATGAACACTAACTTTGGCCAGTGTGTGTAAATAAGTGGCTACTAAAAAAGACTGTACATATCCTATTTGCAATACCGTGGGTTGTCTACTTTAGCAAGTGGTATGCTATCATGAGGATAATTCTTATTCCTGGGCATACGGTCTCAAAGTCAACATAACCAGTCTGGCAAATTACAATGTGTAAACTGAAAAATGTAACTTGCTATATTTGACCATGTAACTTTTCAAAACACAATAAAACCTGTACATGGGTGGTACACGTGAGACATCGCTGAATACAAATGTGTATTTTATTGCAGTAAAAGCAAACAGTATTATAGCATTCACAGTTAAAATGCCATGCAGAACTAAAGAAAATAGCATTTCTTAATTTCTCAAATCTTTTTATATTGCATATTAAATGATATTTCATAGCTAAATATTTTATGTGAAATTAAAACCCTGGTTCACAATAAATTATATATGTGTGGGTGCACTTTAAATGAAAAGTGAATTACCGTTGAACAGACATATAGTCAAATTCCAGGTTTTGTTTACTTTTTTATCAGAATGTGTACAATTGGTGTAGTCCTTAACCCCTTAAGGACACATGACATGTGTGACATGTCATGATTCCCTTTTATTCCAGAAGTTTGGTCCTTAAGGGGTTAAGGGGTTAATAATAAAAAGGTTATGTTCTATTAGTATTTATAACCAGCAGATTTTATAGATTACATGATTGCTGTGCCTAACATGTTGTAGAGATTTCTCATCCACACTGGTTTTTAATTGGTCCAGCTTAAACTTATTCGCTTCAGGCACAGTGTTTTGGATATAAATTTCTTAAATGTGTTTTCAGAGTTGTACATTTGTAGTGCTTACTAGACATAAAAATGTATATTCATATACCTTTGCACATCTTAATTAATGGAACACATCTGTTTTGTTTTTGTTTTTTTGTTTTTTTTTGTTCTGGTTTTTTTTTTGTTTTCCTTCCCATTCCTTTAAGGCAAAACAGAGAGCAGAGGTCCTACAGTCAACACACCGTTTCTTTGAGCAGCAACAGCATCAGCAGAGCAAACCAGTTGTATCGAAGCCCCCGAAAGCAACCCCAGCGCCTGTTAAGCCTACAGACAGCCTGCCAGATACCACAATGGTCCAACAGGAGAAAGTGGAAGATAACTCAGCACCTGCAGCCCCTATGGCCCCAGTTGCAGTGCCGACATCCACTAAACCTATTAGAACTGGACCAATTAAACCTCAGGCCATCAAAACAGAAGAGACAAAATCATAGATGCAGTTTGTAGATGGTTATGTTTTGAGCATTACACTGAGGTGTATTGATTATTTTCATATATGCTTTTTGTTTGTTTACTGAAGACACAGCAGCTCAAAGAAGTACTGTGGGTACAGCAGACGTTTTAGTTAGCAATCATGTGAAGGAGATGGTGTCTGTTCTTGCTGCCCTTTCAGCATTTTAGATCTGAGAGGTTGACTTATTTTTTTTTATTTTTTTTTTCCTTAAAATTGTCCCTGGCTGTTTAAAGAGTTTAAAATCCAAATGCTTACAAAACAGCATTTTTACATATAAATATATATACATACATATATACACACACACACACTACGGGACTTGTAGATCATTTGGATGGGCTTTTACTTCTGTATGGTGTTTGAAAAAAGGAAAGGAAAAAGAAGGCCCTGTTATCACTTACCTTTTTACTTTCACTAAACACACTGTGCTAGAGTAAGCTTGAGTGAAACATGATATATGTATACCCAAACACGCTTTATGGTCTTGTTTAGGGTTATGCTATTTGATTTTATTTCACACCGTTATCTGGCATTTCTCCATATCTGGCCTTGCAGAAATTTGTCTGTGGGTCTTACATGAAGACACAGATTTAACTGTTATGTAATGAAATAAAAAGTTAATTCTTTACATGACACTTATCACTTAAAATAAATGCCGATATGGAAGATGGTTTTTGACTGAAAGCTATCTTGTTTGACACATTGTCAATCACTTTTCTTTTGACTCTAGCACAGGCCATTCTGGGTAAAAAGCAAAACACATATTAAGGTCCACTGTGTAGTATTGGTGAAGTAGCTGGATTTTTTTTATTTTTTTTGACCCCTCCTCAACACAGCTAAGCTAGAACAATATAAAATATGTCATTGTTGCTGCTGTCATAAATGTTTAACGATATCACTCTGTATACTGTACCTTTAAAATCTGACCTCCTTGCGACCACATTTGTTTTTTTCCTGAATCAAGTTAAATGGCAAGGTTTTTTTTCTTTTGTTTTTTTTAATAAAATGAAAATTAAAAAAAAAAAAATCCTAATTACTGTTCTGGACATAATGCAAGACTGTATATTATAAAATGTAAATGCAGCAATGTTGTGGTAGTTTTTTTTCTTTTTTTAATGAAAAGAAAATGTTTTGGAGAAGATTGTGGTGGATCTTTTCTAATTATATAAATGGATTAGCCAGTTAGAGATTAGGAAGCCACATGTCTAAAAATATATTCATTTATATTTAAACAAGGAAACATTGAGGAGCAGGGGGCCAATCTAAATTATATGGCATCTGTTGAAGGCTGGTCACCATTTGAATGAGTTTTTTTTTTTGCATTCCTTTCATTACGTCTAAGCTTGAGTTTTAACACTATAGGCGGCAGTGATGTATGATTTGGTACGGAAATGCTTGCGCATCAATAAAGTTAAATGAAAAGTCACTGTATGATCAAAACATTGTAATTTCAAATTATGGTTAAAGCTTGATCAGCACATACATAGCTAGTTAAATGACTGAGGTGCTTTAATGAAGCACTTGTAGTTAGAATATGCTTTCATGTTGACTTTTCCGTTTTACGTTTTAATTTTTTTTTAATTTTTTTTATGGTGAAAAAAATATTGGTACAGCAGAAAACAAATTTCTCCCACTCGTATGTTTTGGCATTGTATAGAATTTACCGCCAATCTTACACCTGCATTTTGGGAGTTTGTTTAAACCCCTATCTACAGAAGCTGTTAGAGAAAAGAAAAAGTACATTGTATTAAATATGTAAGCTCTTTATTTACCTTATCCCAGTTTGAATACAGGAACTAATAAAGCATTCTCTAAATAAAGATTAGTCTGTCATGCATTAAACTTTCTGCCATAGAAAGATGGTGAATGTATTGAGGTTATATTAGAATTGCTGCTCATGAATAACATAAGGGGCATTTTGTTTTGGTTTTCCTACATATTGAAATTTGGAGGAATAACATCTCATTGGAAATCATTTGCCATCCTAATGGAACAAATGACTCCAAACAGTATGCGGATATCCACTGCCATGGGTAAAAGTATTCACACAAATGTTCCTTAATTGACTCAAACATGTTAGGGATGTGTTTAACACTATATAGAGTGCACAAAACTGCAACCGGCTAATTGATTTGACAGATTATTAACTTTGTATGCTGTTGATCTATGCTGTGTTCCTGAGAGGCCAAATAGAGGCTAAATTAGAGGTGAGTTATAAAGACTATTAATTTGACAGTTAATGGGGACCATTTCAAAAGTGACAGCATATGCCACACATGCAGAACTGCGTTAGCAGAGAACCTTTTGAACTGATTTTAGGTAAGTTGCACTCATAGACACAGAATTGAAAGAACCTCTGAGGCCGTTTCAACACATACATATGACAAGATTCACAAACTGGACATCTATGTCAAAACTGCTCTTATGGCTCACTGAGAGTTCAATCTTCGTACTGCAAATGACTTGGGTCTGTTGTAGATTATACATTTACTTTTGGTATTAGTCAGCCTTTGGTGCAGGCTGTTGGGACTCCTCAGTTTCTTCTGTCATTGCACATTTTATTTGAGTGGGTTCCTTTCTGGCTTTAAGGTGCTTTTCAGGCATCCAGCTTCCATCCCTGGAACCCTGCTAGCTACTAGTTATAGTCTTCCCTGGGTTTCCAGGTGTGTGTGTGTATATACACACACTTTCTTTCAGCGTGATTATTTTGAGGCAAATGTAGCGGTGTGTGTATTTTTCTGGCTTTAGATATTGGCAGGGACCCTATCAGCTGCCCACTTTTGTAAGAGAGTCTCTGCTACTAGGTGGCCACATTCTACTTTAGTAATGGCAAACCTTTTTGAGCCAGAGTGTCTAAACTGCAGCTTATGACAAACTTATTTATTTCAAGATGCAAACTGCAATTAAGCACAAAAATAAGGAACTGCATTTAGGCTGTGTGGTATGTTTTGATGGCTGTTTAGTTTAACTGCATCTTCATCAGCCACACTAGATCACCTTTCCTGGATTAGAGCGTTAATGGCACAAGTTCTTCAGAAGGATCCCACTCCAATCAACATTGTGCCCAAAAGGAGGTTTTTTTTTATTAGGATTCTGATTCTAGTGTTAAAGTCTTTGGAATACTTTTGCCTCTTCTGTTCCAGACCAAACGGATGGGAAGCTGTGTTTATTATACATTATCCTCCCATAGCCAGTAACCTGTGTTTATTATACATTATCCTCCCATGGCAGTAACCTGTGTTTATTATGCATTATCCCCCCCCCATAGCCAGTAACCTGTACTTTTTATACATTATCTCCCCCCATAGCCAGTAACCTGTGTTTATTATACATTATCCCCCCACAACCAGTAACCTGTGTTTATTATACATTATCCCCCCATAGCCAGTAACCTGTGTTTATTATACATTATCCCTCCATAGCCAGTAACCTGTGTTTATTATACATTATCCCTCCATAGCCAGTAACCTGTGTTTATTATACATTATCCTCCCATAGCCAGTAACCCGTGTTTATTATACATTATCCCCCCCATAGCTAGTAACGTGCTTATTATACATTATCCCCCCACAACCAGTAACCTGTGTTTATTATACATTATCCCCCATAGCCAGTAACCTGTGTTTATTATACATTATCCATCCATAGCCAGTAACCTGTGTTGATTATACATTATCCCTCCCATAGCCAGTAACGTGTTTATTATACATTATCCCCCCATAGCCAGTAACCTGTGCTTATTATACATTATCCATCCATAGCCAGTAACCTGTGTTGATTATACATTATCCCTCCCATAGCCAGTAACGTGTTTATTATACATTATCCCCCCATAGCCAGTAACCTGTGTTTATTATACATTATCCATCCATAGCCAGTAACCCGTGTTGATTATACATTATCCCTCCCATAGCCAGTAACGTGTTGATTATACATTATCCCTCCCATAGCCAGTAACGTGTTTATTATACATTATCCCCCCATAGCCAGTAACCTGTGTTTATTATACATTATCCCTCCCATAGCCAGTAACCTGTGTTTATTATACATTATCCCCCATAGCCAGTAACCTGTGTTTATTATACATTATCCATCCATAGCCAGTAACCTGTGTTGATTATACATTATCCCTCCCATAGCCAGTAACGTGTTGATTATACATTATCCCTCCCATAGCCAGTAACGTGTTGATTATACATTATCCCCCCATAGCCAGTAACCTGTGTTTATTATACATTATCCCCCCCATAGCCAGTAACCTGTGCTTATTATACATTATCCCCCCATAGCCAGTAACCTGTGTTTATTATACATTATCCCTCCCATAGCCAGTAACCTGTGTTTATTATACATTATCCCTCCCATAGCCAGTAACCTGTGTTTATTATACATTATCCCTCCCATAGCCAGTAACCTGTGTTTATTATACATTATCCCCCCATAGCCAGTAACCTGTGTTTATTATACATTACCCCCCACACACAACCAGTAACCTGTGTTTATTATACATTATCCCTCCATAGTCATTTATCGTTAGACCTAGGCAGCATGATGTCTTAGGCCAGCCCAGAGAGTGAGTGAGTGAGTGAACAATATAATATATATGTTCAGAAACATATTAGTAATATATGTAAATCGGGTTCATGCAAAGAGGGTGAAAAGGTATTAAAGAAAAACACACTTATTGCATCAAATTTACAAAGCCAAACTTTTAAAAGCTGTCCTCATTTCTTTCTCGGGATGAGGAATATATCGGTTGTAGACTGAGGATTTCCATCTGCCCAATCTTTTAATAATATGCACTGGAGTGTCAGTGTTGAAGGAGACCGAAGCTGCCCCTATTCTAAATGAAAGGCCCGAGACATGGATACAACCCAATCTTAGGAGTAGTGTTCTGATGTAGAAGATGAATTTAGCCGTAGTCAGAGGGATTCAGTGAGAGTAGTGGTGAAATGTGTGTGGCATGACTGAGTGTGGGTAAGTAAGAGTCAAGTATTTTAACTGGGCACTAGTTCTAGTTGGGATAAAGTGGTATAGCGGATGGATGAGTAGTTTGGTTCGTTTTAGAGGTTTGTAGAGAAAGTATATAGTGATCATGATTTTTAGCGATATCCAATATTTTTAAGGTGGTCTCAAACAAACATAAAATGCTATATAAAATTTGTGGGAATATCGAATAGTCGTGTACAGTAAATCAGAGAGGGCTCCGAATAGCGAACCATCGATCGGTAACCTGGATGAAGTAGGCGGTCTATCTGTTTTATTAAATACGCGGTAATATGCTTTTAATGGGATAGGACGTTAGGAAAGGTGTGTGATTGGGATAAGTGGTTGTGGCTGTATTTACCTTATCCTGGGACCGACCTGGCTCCTAAGCTTGAGCCGCGCGTGGCTGGATCACTCCTGCCTCCATGCGGCTTGATTTCTTCTGACTTAGCCGCGTGCAATGACCACAGTGATCGGTCACGTGGCCCGCCTGGCACTAGGAGCACAGTTCAAGTCACGAGCTTGCTCTTAAAGGGGCAGTGGGAGCCAAAAGTTGATTCAGGCTCCCATTGGCCCACGTCACTCCAGCACCCCCACACACTAACGTTTTGGGGGGGTGTAGGCATGACGTGGGCCAATCACTGGTGTAACAGTAGTGTACATTTAAAAAAAAAAAATACAGGGGGCTTGTTGTCACCTTTCGGGGACCCTTGGTGTTGTACGTGGCTGGGTGGAGGAAGAGACCTTCAATGACATCAGTGAGGACAAGGAACGGGACATGGCTAGCTTGGTATCCAACCATGTGCAAATGGGGAGTTTGCGGTTGTGCAAATTGACTGTTTGCGGTGCGTTAAACGGGGAGTTTGGTCTGTCACTGTGAAGCGGGCGTAACCCTTACACTACCTGATCGATACAACATCATACCTGATGTTTTAAAGCACGTTATTCCAAACAATTTAGGAATGTTAGGTGATTTATGCCCTTTATGGATTAAAACCAGACTCTGCATCAACTATGTAATTTTCCATGGGAGTTTTGACCACCTCAGAGTTTGCAACTCACTTCACTGACAATATCTCTACAATCAGGGAAGAGCTCTCTCATATTTCTTCTTCCCCTTACAATACTTCCCCTAACCTCACTCTCACTGGACAGACTTCCTCGAGTCCAACTCTCTTCTAGACCAGCTTCGGTCTGGTTTCCACACTAAGCACTCTGTGGAAACAGCGCTGACCAAAATATCCAATAATTTTTCTGCGGCTTTTGTCACTGTTGACCATCAATAGCTTCTTCTCATCCTCCGCAATATCAGTCTACAATATCTCTCCTGGTGCTCCTCCTACCTTTCCCAGCGCTCTTTCAGTGTTTCTTTCTCTGACTCTGCTCCTTCTCCCCAACTCCTCTGTGTTGGTGTCCCCCAAGGTTCAGTCCTTGGTCCCCTACTGTTCTCCATCTATACTGTCTCCCTTGGTAAACTCATTAGCTCCTTTGGCTTCCAATACCATATTTATGCGGATGACATGCAAATCTATCTGTCCTCTCATGATCTCACCCCGTCCCTCTTGATTAGTGTCTTTGACTGCCTCTTTGCTATTTCTAACTGGATGGCTGCCCACTTCCTTAATCTCAACTTGACCAAAACTGAAATTCTGGTCTTTCCTCCATCAAGTGTTGCTACTCCTGTGTCTGTCTCCCTCCAAGTCCACAGTGCTACCATCCGCTCCACCACGCAGGCTCGCTGCCTAGGTGTTCTTTTTGACTCCTACCTCTCCTTTACGCCTCATGTTCAATCTATCGCCAAATCCTGTTACTTCCATCTCAAAAACATTGTACAGTCCATAATGAATACGGCGGCGAGTCTCATCTTCCTGTCTGCTCTCACCTCCCACGCCTCACCCTTCTGTCAGTCCCTACATTGGCTTCCTGTAAGATATAGGGCTCAATTTAAAATTCAGTTTTTTGCTTTCAAATCTCTACATAATGCTGCTCCCACCTATCTATCCTCCCTAATATACAACTATGTTCCATCTAGGCCCTTATGCTCTGCTGAAGACTTACGTCTATCTCCTGTCAGTACTCCCACCTCTGATGCTCGCCTTCAAGACTTCTCGAGGGCTGCACCGTTCCTGTGGAACTCACTTCCCTCCATCGATAGATGCTCACCCGGTCTCCACTCCTTCAAAAAATCATTAAAAACCCACTTCTTCATAAAAGCGTATAAATTAAACTGTTAATGGGGGGCGGGGCCGGGCTGCCGAGCAGAGCGGCAGCCATGCATGCGAGCTCCGGCTCGGAGCAATCTAAATGCCGAAAATCACAGACTCTAAAGCTAGCCAGAAGCCGGGGAGGCACCAGGCATTGTGTGGGGAGAGACCCGGGAGCAGAATGTGCCAACGCTCACCAAGCTGCAGCCGCGAAGTCTGCATAAATGAGACGAACCCACAAGGCCTGCACACACACGGACTGCAGGCATGTAAGGCACGATGACAGAGGGAGAGAAAGGAGCGCCGACCCGGCCCCGCTCCCCCCTTCTGGCCGACGGGGGTAAACCTGGCCCACAAGTCAGACCTTCAGAGACTGGGGTGGAAGCCCACGCAATGCGAGACCCCTTCCCGCGCGGGACCAAGATGGCGGATGGCCACACACGCAGCTGGGAGCCGCACTGGGCCACCTGGACCCTTCAAGGTGATGGATCCCATGGAAGGACCCCCCCGGGCGGCGGACTGCTCGGCACGGAGCTGGCCTTGGCCCCTGGATTTGGTGGTGGTCCAGGGGCAGATGCCCCCAACTCTGAGAGCCCTGTGGAGCCGAGGCGTGCTGGGACCCCGGTGGCCGGGGAGGCGCTGACCGGCGCCATGCATGTGACCGGAGAGGGGTGAGGCAAAAAGAGGCTAGAGCTCCAACGGGGACCCGCAGGGGTTGGGGAGGTGCAGGGGACGGGGGCCCGAGGACTTTTCAGGGGTGGGAGTCCGCCGGGCTGTTCACGTCCCTGAGTGCCCACAACACTGTGGAACCCTATGCTGCACGACAGGGGCATGCCTTGGGGGGCCGGAGAGGATCTGACACACGGGGGGTGCTGGGAGGCCCTGGGAGTGAGCAACCAGCTTAACATATATAAGCATCCCTGCCACAAGTTTGAACAGAGGTAACAGCAGGGGGAGGCTTCAACAACGACTACCCAGGAAGTCATCGGCCCCGCGCTGGTCGGTCCCCTCGGAGCGGACGCTACAATGCCACCTCCAGAGAAGAGACTCGCCTTTTATAAAAAAATTATATGTACCTACGCTAAAATACGACCAAGCTGGTTTAGAGACCTGGCTAACAATGTATATATGGTGTATCATCTTAGTTTAACTCCTTCTTTGTTTCAGCATGTGTATCATCTATCTACTTAACTTCTCATACATTGTTAAGCCATATTACTAACCATCTAAACGTCAATGTCAGAGCCAGCTACAGCTAAAACACCAAGATCCTAGCCAAACTAACCTAGAATTACACTCGACTGTTCAAACTTAGTACTTCACAATTGTGCCATATCCTGTATTATCTTCGTTCCTATCTTGTTAACAAAAAAAAGTGCAGTACCTCATGACTACCTGTGCCAAGTGTATAACATGATATGTAGTATTGAACAAGTCACTGTATACAACTGTATTTAAACCTGCACTCAAAAATAAAGAATTAAAAAAAAAAAAAATTAAACTGTTAATAGTTGCAAGAGAGGAATCAGTCAGGAGCTGTCATTAGTCCACTACTATCCTTACCTTTTGTGTCACTTTACCCTACTCACTTTAGCATGTAAGCTCATTGAGCAGGGCTCTCAACCCCTCTGTTTCTGTGTGTCCAACTTGTCTGGTTACAACTACATGTTTGTTCGTCCACCCACTGTAAAGCACTGCAGAATTTGTTGGCGCTATATAAATAATAACATATAACTATAACCCTCATTTTAACCCTGGATCAGTGATGTCATTTGCAGTACAAGATCTCTTCAAGATATGTGAGCGTACACCACATATCTTCGCTCCTCTTTCTGGCTACGGGGAGAGTCTGAGCCACAGCATTGCTGGTATAAGCTCATTTAGCAGTTCTACTAATCCAGTGGGACAAAAAGAGTATGAGCAAGGTATGAACTGCATATCTCATCAATCCGCTAAAGATTCATAGATAATATCTTGCCCAATAGAAAAGAATGAGAGGCTTTTTGAATTGTATCTCCCCTGATGCTTTGTCAGCATTATGGCTGTAGGAGCATTTTGGGAGATCTAGTCCACAACATCTGTTGTGTCGAAGGTTGCTTACTCCTGGTATAGCCTATTCCCACCACCCATGACCATTCATAGATACACACACAGACATATACATAAACACACAATCATACAGTCATATATGGTGCAATACTTCTATACCAGTACATATATGTAGAAAGCAGATTACTTTGAAAAGGTAAACGAAATAGAAAGGAACTTGAAGAAGTTAGTTCCTCTGTCATAGAGAGAAATCACAAATCAAATAGACTTCCAATATAAAATGGAGGTGAGATTCTCCAATGAGAACAACTCGGTCAGAAGTACAATGAAATATGATATAGAATGAATGGTACGAATGTTCCTGTTCATCTATGCAATATACTTTTGTGTGATTGATTTATAGACTATTTAAAATAGAAGATAGAGAAAGCAAATATATGATAGAGGAAAGTGCAAATAAAAGGGAAGGGAAGGAAGAGAGAGATGGAGATGAGATAAGACGGATTGAGAAATGAGGGGAAGAGTGAAAATGAGAAGGCATGGGGAAAGGAGAAGGAAAGTGAAATGGTTGGAACGCAAAAAGAGAATAAAGGAATTCTCGTAAACTTGAAGAGGTTTTTTTTTATTCTTCTCTATTTGTTTTTTTCTTCTTTCCTATTTTTTCCTCTTACCACAAAACTGTTAAGAAGTGTACTAGGTTTTAAATAATTTTTGCCTTAGATTTTTTAACTGTAAATTTAAATGTTCGTAATTGTCCTATGGTGCTACAAGGTGAAAATAAAAGTAGTGGTGAGAGCACTCAATAAATAGGAATATAAATTTTTACCAATATAATCATAGGCATATACCTAAAAAATATAGGAATAAAAGACCATAGGGTAATATAGTTTGCACTTATATTAAAACCACATATTAATGGTCAAACTCACATGCTTCCGAGTCACTTAAAATGCTGACAGACTAAAAGAAAAAAACTCCAAGTTTACGAGAATTCCTTTATTCTCTTTTTGCGTTCCAACCATTTCACTTTCCTTCTCCTTTCCCCATGCCCTCTCATTTTCACTCTTCCCCTCATTTTTCAATCCGTCTTATCTCATCTCCATCTCTCCTCCTTCCCTTTTATTTGCACTTTCCTCTACCATATATTTGCTTTCTCTATCTTCTATTTTAAATAGTCTATTATTTAAATAGTCCTATTTATTGAGTGCTCTCGCCACTACTTTTATTATCACCTTGTTACACTTTATTTGTGTGTGTTGAGTGATCCACACAGGTGATAGCAGCACCAAATATTCACCAGTTCCAACACATGGTATATTCTATCTTGTCCTATGGTGCTATTGAAAAATAAAGAACTAAATTTAAAAAAAAGAAAAAGAAAAGATGAACAAAATAAAAACCAACTGGTACAAGACATGTTTTGCCAATTCGGTTATCCTAAGCGCTTTTTACAGTTATGCGAATGGGTCTATATGCATTAGTCTTCCAAGCTGCAGACCACGAGTTTACAACCACCGCTTAGGTTCTCTATGGCTGGAGAGATTTATGAACAAATGTGCTTGGGTGTCCCTGCAGGGCTGTTGGTTGAAAAAGGAGGCAGCATTATCGTTGCAGCAATTTTTCACAAATCATTGCAGTTAAAACGTGTTCCTAAACAATGACCAACTTTGAACCATAAACCATCCCATTCTCAATGCTTTCCTATGGACGCTGGCGTCTTCTCACTGTGAAAATCACAGTGAGAAACGCGAAAGCGCCTCTAGCGGCTGTCAATAAGATAGCCACTAGAGGCTGGATTAACCCTATTATAAATGTAGCAGTTTCTCTGAAACTTCTATATTTACAGCAGAAAGGATTAATCCTAGGTGGACCTGGCACCCAGACCACTTCAATAAGGTGAAGTGGTCTGGGTGCCTATAGTGTTCCTTTAATTTAATTAATTATTAGAATGACCATGTATTTTTGATTTATACAGGAAATTGAAATCTGTGTTCTGTTTTCCTGTCTCTGAAGTGATTTCACAGTATATAAAAAAAAAAACATTCTAAGCTTGAAATATCGAGAGAAATCAGAGCTAACTAACTATAAACTAATTTGCTGTATTTATTGCTAAGTTGAATTGAAATTCACTCAGCGAAATAAAAGGCAAAAAATAACCCAGTACTGGACAAAATGTGCATAATACTAGTAACTTGGTGACGTTTACATTTGGGAAACTTGCCAAAGTTGGGAAGTATATGTAATAATTCTTAGTAACTGAAATGTTCTAAATAAACAAATGAGCTGGAGATCCCCTGGATTGTTTTCATGGAAAATTGTTATAATTGAAGGAACATGTGGAGATCAGTACACTCAAAAAAATAAAAAGAATATATCTGCAGATCAACACCTTAAAGGACCACTAAAGTTGCAGCTGCGATCTTGCTCTGCTGCAGCTGTGACCCCTGCGAATGTGAAAGTTATGCCATTGTTTATGGGTATGTATTGGCCCTGTATAGCTGACTGTAGTGGTCCTTTAAAGGGACACTATAGTCACCAGAACAACTACAGCTTGTTGAATTTGTTCTGGTGAGTAGAATCACTAACTTAAGGCTTTTTGCAGTAAACACTTTCTTTTCAGAGAAAATGCAGTGTTTACATTACAGCCTATGGATAACTTTACTGGCCACTCCTCAGGTGGCTGCTAGAGCTGCTTCCTGGGGCACTGTGCAGCACTGCCATTTAGTGTCTCTACCCTGTATGCACATACGGAACTTTCCTCATAGGGATGCATTGATTCAATAGATCTCTATGAGGAGATGCTGCTTAGCCAGGGCTGTGTTTGGCTCTGCCCCTGATCTGCCTCCTTGACAGTCTTAGTCAATTCTATAGGAAAACATTGTGATTGGCTCAGAACAACACTTCTGATTATGTCAGCCAAGCAGGAAGATTGGGGCAGAGTCAGCATCTGCAGACTTGAACAAAAGTAAGGTTTTACTATATTTAGGGAGGGGGGGGGGGGAGATTCAGGAATGCATGTTTGTGTTCCTAAACCCTATAGTGTTCTTTTAAGGTGTTGTTCTGCAGCTATTGCAAGCCAAGATTTCACTCATTTGAAGTGGTTGTGGTGCCCAGAGTAAGCATGTGCAACATTTTACTTTTTTAAACAATGCTACACATACAGAGTTTTACCCCTCTGCAGACAGAGGTGTGAATCCATCTTCAAGCTAACCCATGCAGTTAGGGTCACCCGATGGGTATTTATGAAAAGGGGGCCCGGTCGGGCCACTTGCACATCGGCATGCTGGGAGGAAGTGAGATCAGATTACTTCCTCCCAGCTACAGGAAGAGCCATGTGGGACGGAGAGGAACCACAGTAGGAGTGGGAGAAGACCAGACCCACACTCCCATCAGACAGAGCCAGCAGCATGACTCCAGGTAAGCCTAAAATTTTTGACATATTGTCAGTGAGCGTATGTGTGTGTCAGTCTGTGTGTCAGGGTGTGTGTACCTATGTGTGTGTCTGGGTACCGTATATCTTAATTTGTGTATGTATATGTTTATCTGTGTACGTATTTATGTATGTGGCAGTATATGTGTGTATATGCATACATCTCAGAAATCAAACACCAACACAACATGCATCCACAACCCTGCAAACAGAAACATTACAAACACACCTCTGTATTAAAACTCAGAAATTACATTATTATTATTTTATTATTTATATAGCGCCAGCAAATTCTGTAGCGCTGTACAATGGGTTATATATACAAACACCCCTTCATTCACATACCAACACTACACACAAATATACACCTGCATTTAAAAGCCAACACTACATACAAACACTAGACACAAGCACAACACCGCATTCCAATGGCAACAGTATATACAATTACACCTATACCTGCATACATATACTCTATACAAGAACATGCTTACATTCAAACACACAAACATTGCTTACATATAAAACCCTGCAAGGATAAACAAATGGTAGATTTTCAGCTGGCATAGCATTGGGGGAGTTATACGACAGATGGGGATCTGCCTTTTGCCCACCCTTTCGCTAGTAGGGGACACAAAAACATTTAGTTCCGACACTGCATGAAAGGGATTGGGGGAGATTGACATATGGAAGAGACTGCAGAGGAATTGAGATACATGAAAGGGACTGTTGGGGAATTGAGACACATGCAAGGGAATTGGGGAGTGGGGGGTGGGAGATTGAGACACATGGAAGGGACTGGGGGGAATTAAGACACATGGAAGGGGCGGGGATAATTGACACGTGGAAGGGACTGAGGGGGAATTGAGACACATGGAAGGGACTGGGGGGGAATTAAGATACACGGAGGGACTGTGGGGGAAATGATTCCATGGAAGGAACTAGGGGTAATTGAGACACATGGAGGAACTGGGTGGACATTGAGCCACATGGAAGAGACTGGGGAGAATTAAGACACATGGTAGGGGCTGGGGGGGATTTAGACACGTGGAAGGGGTGGGGCGGGTAATTGAAACATGGAAGGGACTGAGGGGGAATTGAGACATATGGAGGGGCTGGGAGGAATTAAGACACATGTAACGGACCTGGGGGTGAATTAAGACACATGGAGGGACTGGGAGAATTGATACATGTGAAAGGGTCTGGGAAGGTAAATTAAGACACATGGAAGGCACTGGGGAGGAATTGAGACACATTGAGTGACTGGGGGGAACTGAGACACATTGAGGAACTGTGGGGGTAATTGACACATGGAAGGGACTGGGGGAGAATTGAGACACATTGAGAGACTGAGGGGAAATTGACACATAGAAGGGACTGGTGAGGGGATTGAGACATATGGAGGGACTGGAAGAAAATTAAGACGCATGGAGGCACTGTGTAGAATTGACACTCATGAAAGGGAATGGGGGAGATTGAGACATATGGAGGGACTGAGGGGGAAATTGACACACATCAAAGGGACTGGGGGGAATTAAGATATATGGAAGGGACTGGGGTTGGGAATTGACACATGGAAGGGACTGTGGGAGAATTGAGAAACATGTAGGACTGGGGGAGAAATTAAAACACATAGAGGGACTGAAGGGGAAATTGAGAGACATGGAAGGGCTGAGTGGGGATGAGACACATGGGAGCAGGAACGTATTAGCCGCGAGGAAAACAAGGCATTTGCCTTGGGCAGCACTTTCTGGGGGGCGACAAAAAAAATGTCTTGTTAGCCTGGCAGCTAGCGAGAGAGCACTGATTAGTGAGCTCTCTGCTCAGCTCCCTTGCGTAACCCAGAGTGATGCTGGGAGCCGGAATATGATGTCATATTCTGGCTCCCGGCATCACTCTGCGGCGCGCGAGGGAGCTGAACAGAGAGCTCACTAATCAGTGCTCTCTCGCTAGGTTCCAACTCAAAAACATAGCCCGCATCCGCCCCTTTCTTACGCAAGATGCTACCAAGGAGCTTGTCCATGCTCTAGTAATTTCCCGCATGGATTACTGTAACCCTCTCCTGATTGGTCTCCCCAAAAGCCGTACTGCCCCGCTACAGTCTGTAATGAATGCTGCAGCTAGACTGATTTTCCTATCCAGTCGGTCCTCTCACACCTCGCCCCTCTGCCAGTCCTTACATTGGCTCCCTGTATCCTATAGGAGTCAATTCAAAGTGCTAACCCATACATTTAAAGCACTGAACAATTCCAGCCCCTCTTATATCTCTTCACTGATCCAGAGGTATGCCCCTCCTCGTACCCTCCGCTCTGCCCGCGACCACCTCCTGACCGCTGCTCGCACCCGTACGGCCAACTCACGCTTGCAGGACTTCTCACGGGTGGCTCCTCTCCTATGGAATAACTTGCCTACTGCCATCAGACTCTCCCCTAGTCTTCAATCATTTAAGAAGGGCCTTAAATCCCATCTCTTCAGGAAAGCGTATGGCCTCCCAGAGTAATCTCTCCCTTACATACCTGTCCCTATGGAATAGTGCTTTGCTCTCTCCTCCAGCTCTGCTTCACTCCTACTTGATATTTCCTATCCTAATGTTTCTAATACCCCACCTCCTATAGACTGTAAGCTCATTTGAGCAGGGTCCTCTTCAACCTATTATTCCTGTAAGTTTTCTTGTAATTGTCTTATTTATTGTTACATCCCCCCCCTCTCAAAATATTGTAAAGCGCTACGGAATCTGTTGGCGCTATATAAATGGCAATAATAATAATAATAATAACAGGAGGATCAGTTCTCACTCGCCGCCTGCAGTCACCGGCCGGCCGGCCGGCAGCCCCACTGGACCCCAGGGAAACGAGAATCCACCCCAGCATTCCCAAAGGTAAGGAGGCTAGGGGGATTAAATAAAAAAAAAAATGTGTGTGTTTTAGTGTGTGTGTGTCTTTTAGTGTGTGTGTGTGTATGTTAGTTTGTGTGTATCTGTTAGTAAGAGTGTATGCGTGTCTGTCAGTGAATGTGTGTGTGTATTTAGAAGGCAAGGAGGGGGAGTTGGTGGCGGGGGAAGGGTGTGTGGGGGGGTGCCCGAGTTTTGTCATGCCTCGGGCAGCACAAAACCAGGATACACCACTGCATGGGAGGGCAGGGTTTTTGCACTGGGGCCCAGTGGTTTCTATGCCTCAGCCCATAAATCAGTGCTTTATCTTTGAGGAGTATCCTGTTTTCATTATTAAACGTGTTGATTTCTATAAAAAAAAAATACAGCACTTTTATAATTGAATTATGACACACAGCCAGGGAGGTTTGCTTCCTGCCTTCTCCCCCATGCCTTCTCTGTGAGAAGCCTCTGATTGGTTATTTCCCGTTGAAGAGACTGAATGCGTCTTCTTGGGGAAAAAGGGAGGACTAGCAAAGCCTGCAGCCTTAAGAACTGCAGCTTTTGCAAGCTGTTTTAAGATATACCCCAATGACTACATGCATGTATGTGTGATGTTTTGTATAAAACAGTCTATCATTCCTGTCAGTATTTATTCAGGGTATATCTGCTAAACATTTATTTATTTATTTTTATTTTTGAGTGTGGATTCCTACTTTAACATTTCAATGCAGAACGCTGCAGTTTTGTATACACTGCAATATTTACATTGCAGGGTTAATTACATCTAAAGTGGCTGACTTCCTGTCAAGCCCTAGAGGAGCTTTCTCTGCAACAATGGAGTTTCATCAAACTGTCATCAAATGTGCCTCCAAGGAGCATTGTATTGGACAAGAAGACAGCAAGTGACGCCTCCAGGATCTGAGAGGATGGCAGCACCGAGTGATTCTCATCGCTTAAAAAAAAATTTAAGGAAAACATTTTTTCTCTCTCTTGCAGGGAGCACTGAAACAGTGGCAGAGAATTTGGCAGTGAGACTGCAGAGTCATGATCTGTGCACCAACAAATGTAAATTTTGCAAAATGAGATAACGAGGACACACTCTTATAACGAGGACACACATAAAGCTTTTCAGCAAGTTAAAGTGATTTAGGGGTCTGGAGTGTCCCTTTAAGCCAAAGTTATTTTGGTGCTTAAAATGTCCCTTTAAATCATGGCAAAAGCAGCAGTATTTTTGGAGCAAAATCACTACAGGTTGGAAGGAAGCAGAAAAAAAAGATTTGTTTAAACAAAAAAAAAACGAACAAAAAAATGATATATATAAAAACCACAACGATCAATATCTAACTCATCCAGCATAACTATAACCCAATTTGTACATTGCACCTAATATGTATTGGTATTGTAGTGCCCCTTTATTTGATTTTCTTGCAGTACCCTACGCCAAATAAATGCTTCAGGGCCGCTCTTTTCATATTCTACCAACCAGAATGATGTGATATACATCAAAGAAATTACAATGAATCAACAACCTTACTGCTGATGCTAGTGTTTTTAAAGCAGCTGTCTATGTTTAATGGTAGGTTGCATAAAATAATGTTTTGATACAATTACTTATAGCAGATTAGTCAATGGCATACATTTGAATCCTGGGTACACAATACTTTACAATGTTATTACTGTTTGTTTGTTTGTTTGTTTGTTTTGCTTGTTTCTTTTATTGCAATTTAGTTTCACTGCTCTTTGGTAATCACTCTGAGTATCACTTAATTTAGAAGGTAATTATAATTATGATCAGGTGCAAATAAGGTTATTTAAATGTGGGAGTTGTCAGCTAATGATTTGTCTTCACATAATGGAATCTGGTAAGAACTCTGTGGGGTGGTGATATTATTGTCTGTTCACATCTATGGGCAACGAATAAGCACAAAATTCATTAAAAATGAATTGCTAAAATGTAACACCCACACTTTCATAAAACCAACATTTAGGACCGTGGTCATTGGTTACATGTATTTTAGAACAGTGTTGGCATTTGTCTATTAAACCCAAATAGCCACTCAAGCATTTCGTGTTAGGAATACATGACTGTCTTAGTGTTCCTTTAAGTACACCACAAATGCCTAAGAGACTATCTAGGAGGAATTTTGGACATGCCAAAACAGAAGGGACAGCTCCACTTTAATATCTTTAAATGTCAGGCAACCTCTAGCTGTAAAGTGGTTCTGAATTACAACCAGCTTAGTGTTCCTAGAAACTAGTACAGGATTGAAATTGTACTATTATACTGTATTCTAAAGATTGTGTGTGTGTGTCTGTTATATGGATGGATAGATAAATGCTTGTTCTCATGGATTATGGAATCACTGCCCGGTGCTGCACAGGTACAAAATACAGAAAAACTGAAAATGACTGCACTCCAGGGACTTATAAGTAGTAATAAAACATAACTATTAATTTGTCATTTTAAAAAAAAAATAGTTTCAGCCCCAGTACATTGGCTTTCATCAGGATGGCAATAATGGTTTTATTCCAGGTCCTCCAGGTTGGGAGTATATCAGTCAGGCAATGACAGTCCTTCAAGAAGTGGCACCACCAATTATGGGAATGTCCAGTGACACAAGATACCATAATTGACGTAGCCATACTACTAGTACTTTGCCAAATTACTCTGTATTGCGGCAGTCCAGTCACAAGTCCCAAAAGTAACTGCTGCTTTGTCGTGTGAACATTTTGATTGCTGTTAGGTTGTCACATCAATCAACTGCCTAGCAATGCAGGTGACTGGCTTAAAAGATAATCGGCAACAGCAAAACTTGTGAATTGTAGGCAGTTTCTGAAAGCCAAGGCTTTAACCCCTTAAGGATCAAACTTCTGGAATAAAAGGGAATCATGACATGTCACACATGTCATGTGTCCTTAAGGGGTTAAAGGGACACTATAGTCACCTGAACAACTTTAGCTTAATAAAGCAGTCTTGGTGTATAGAACATGCCCCTGCAGCCTTACTGCTCAATCCTCTGCCATTTAGGAGTTAAATCCCTTTGTTTATGGACCCTAGTCACACCTCCCTGCATGTGACTTGCACAGCCTTCCATAAACACTTCCTGTAAAGAGAGCCCTATTTAGGCTTTCTTTATTGCAAGTTCAGTTTAATTAAGATTTTCTTATCCCCTGCTATGTTAATAGCTTGCTAGACCCTGCAAGAGCCTCCTGTATGTGATTAAAGTTCAATTTAGAGATTGAGATACAATTATTTAAGGTAAATTACAGCTGTTTGAAAGTGAAACCAATTTTTTTTCATGCAGGCTCTGTCAATCATAGCCAGGGGAGGTGTGGCTAGGGCTGCATAAACAGAAACAAAGTGATTTAACTCCTAAATGACAGTGAATTGAGCAGTGAAATTGCAGGGGAATGATCTATACACTAAAACTGCTTTATTTAGCTAAAGTAATTTAGGTGACAATAGTGTTCCTTTAATGCTTATTAGCCACCATGCATTAAAAACCTACCTACCCCTTACTATCTTTGGTATATTTGCAGATACAATTCAAACATTGTTCATAGTACTATAGGTGAGGGTCAATAAGTCATAATTTTTCATTGCATTAATTCTTCCTCCATTGCTCTAGTAATGTGGTATTAAAGGGATACTGTAGTTTAAGGAAAACAATCTGTATTGTTAATACTGAACACTATAGTGCCCTCTGGTACCCTCCTCACAGCCCTCCAAGCCTGTAAAAATAAAAAGCAAAACACTATTTAGTCACTTGATTCCAGCGCCAATGTCTCTTGGCGCTCCACCACCTCAGACTTCACCCGACAGGGAAGCCTAACAAGCAAGCGCATCAGGCTCTCCCCACAGGAAAGCGTTGCTTCAATGCTTTCTTATAGTGACTTCCAGCGTCATTGAGGTGATCTGGAGTTTTAGGTTCCAGGAAGTCTCTGCTGGCTGGCTGACAACCACTAGAAAGCAGTCTTGGCCCTGCAAGCTAATCATTGCAGTTTCTCTAAAACTGCTATGACTTACACTGCAGAACTAAGTGGGACAGGGACACTGCACCCAGGCAACTTCAATAAGTTGCAATGGTCTGGGTGCCTTTAAGCATCTGAACATCCCCCCCCCCCCCCCCTCCTCATGACTTGTTGGGTGTGTCTTAAGGCAGGAGATTGTCTGTGGGGGGGTCATGTTTGTCAATCTGGATAAAATGTGGTGTTTAACAGAAACCACCATTGGGTTATTTTCTGCTAAATTGGTCTGTCATTCAATGCTGCATAGTTATCTTTCATCTAGTTATTGTAGGCACGCATAAAAAAACATATCTGCATTAAGTCAAAAGTTTCGTGTCTTTTTTTTTTTTTTTTAAATGAAGCATGCTTTAAAAGAAAAAGTAACTCATCCCTATTTCTGAATATAAATAACATTTGGTATGAGCATGCTCCATTTTATTAAGGGTGGAATAACGCTGGCTCTGCCTTCAGTGATGAGTATTAAACCATAAACAAAAAAAGTCCCGTGTAAAAGATATATCTTCACAATCGAGTGCTGGACATCTTTTGTTTTTCTTTGATAACTTTAGTATAGACCATGAACTTTTGACCATATAGATGCACTTTGGGTCAGACAGTCTATGGTTTTCCCGCTACTTTGTAGTTAGTGAAGCACTATGTGACCCAAGGGGTATGTATTCGGCTAAATGATCCTGACCTGTACTAAAGGTAGGGATTTGTCTATTAGATTCCTACTTTCCCTTCAAAACTTTGACAAGATGGGGGGGCGGAGCCGACAGCCGAACTGACTGGTCGCACGCACTGAGAGCTCCGTGACTTTTCCGCACAAAATACAGACGAACCTGACCCTACCTGGTAAACAACACAGAAATGGGCAGGAAGACTAAGAAGCTCAAACGAGACCAGCCACGGCCTGGCACAAGCATCGGGGAACTGTGGCGGCGAGCACTGGCGCCATAGAGCCTAACATGGCCGCCTATCTGGACGACTTCGATGAACCCGAGGAACAACTCTCTGACCCCGAAAAGCTATGCCTACACACGACACAGGCGCCAGCACCACCCAAACCGCAACCGGACTCGGCCCCGGTCACGAAAACGGTCATGCAAGAACTGCTGGCGGATTTCCGCCAGAACATCAAGGCTGATGTGGCGGACATGCGGAGGGAAATCCAAGGCCTGGCAAAACGCACCGACACGCTGGAACTAGACACCCGCACCCATACGCGGCAGATGTCCTCGATGCAGCAGGATCTAAAATCGCTGCAACAGCAGCACCAGCTTCTGGAGCAAAAGTTGGCGGCAATGGAGGACTCGCACCGCGCCCGAAATATCAAAATCAGGGGCATAGCTGAAACGGTCCCGGACACCGAACTACCTCATCTCATGAGGCGTCTGATGAGCACCTTGATCCCGACCAAGCAGGTCAAGGGCACATGCTTGGATGGCATGTTTCGGATTCCCAAGTCACCAATGGCCCCAGCGGCAGCGCCACGGGATCTAATTGTCAAATTACAGAACTTACAAGACAAAAGAGCAGCTATGGTAGCCATCAGGGGCAGCACTCCGTTCACTTTCGAGGGCATGACCCTTTCCTTCTATAATGACTTATCCAGAGAAACTATGGCAAGGCGCATGGCCCTGAGGCCCTTCACCACCCTGCTTCGTGCGCACCATATCACATACCAGTGGCGCTCATTTTGTAAGCTCCATGTACTCCACGGAGACACAGCGTACTCAATAGCAGACCAGCAAGAGGCAAGTAGACACCTGTCCACCTTGGGATTACCTCTAAATTCTCTGCGGCAACCCCGCTCATCCTCTAAGCCCCATGAGTGGCACCCGGCCACTACCGAGACATTTGTTCCGAGAGAGTCCACTCTCCCCCCCCCCAGAAACCGGGCCCGGCCTGAATTTACCTAGGGAACCTGAAGGGACAATCCACCCTCCTTTACCACGGCCCTAGTGTAGCACTGCTACTATTCCTGATACGCCTATCAAGCTCACGGAGCCGGCATCGGCTACTCGAGATGGACTAATCCAGTAACGTTTGATGTTTCAAGTTGTCTTTGTTTTTTTTTTTTTTCTTTTCTCGCTTTATCCACTTACACAAGCTTTCCTTCACGGTTTGCACCGCACCGCGATGATGCTGCAGGCACAGAGGTCATTGTAGACCGTGTCCCAAGTGTTAGACCCCCATTCGACTAGTATAGTATGACGTAAATTTTTACACTTATCTACGACGAATCCACAACAGATTACCAGTTAAATGCAAATACGCGATGTCTCTCTAATCATAAGCATGCAATCGCCAGGTATATTGTTTTTCAGAACCCTGTATCCTATGTAGCGCAACACATCTATCACTAGCTCAGCAGATCCTGCACAAGTGAGACTAACGATTACTCCATTGTCACAGACGATAGTGAGCTATTGTAGAAAAGCAATTGCGTAACTAGTCATAATGTTTATTTACATTTAGGTTTGTTTTCTTTTTGTTGTTTGCTCTCTTTCTGTAACACGAAAAGTAACCTTAGCTCAGCTTGTGACCCTGTAATTTACCAAAAGTCAGTACGACAACCCGAACCAGTATTCTGACTGCCTTCTTTTCTAATTGACGTGTTGATATAATCCTTGATGAATCTACATAACATATAAAAAGTGCAATGTACTAATATGCCAAACATGTATTTCAATGTTGACCTAAAAGCTGGCAATAGCTGTTGTGGCATTGCTCACATCTTGGTATTTCTTTTGTGCACAATAAAATAAAGAATTAAAAAAAAAAAAAACTTTGACAAGATTACATTTAAAGGACCACTCTAGGCACCCAGACCACTTCAGCTTAATGAGGTGGTCTGGGTGCCAGGTCCTTCTAGGGTTAACCCATTTTTTCATAAACATAGCAGTTTCAGAGAAACTGCTATGTTTATGAATGGGTTAAGCCTTCCCCCTATGTCCTCTAGTGGCTGTCTCATTGACAGCCGCTAGAGGCGCTTGCGTGCTTCTCACTGTGATTTTCACAGTGAGAGCACGCCAGCGTCCATAGGAAAGCATTATGAATGCTTTCCTATGTGACCGGCTGAATGCGCGCAGCTCTTGCCGCGCGTGCGCATTCAGCCGACTCGGAGGAGGAGAGCTCTCCGCCCAGCGCTGGAAAAAGGTAAGATTTGGGGGGCGGGGCCAGGCCGCCGAGCTGAACAGTCGCACAAGAGAGCGGCTCCTGCACTCTTTCCACGATTAAAGCACAAAACTCGGAATTTTGCAAAAACCTGACGGCTGACAGATTCAGCACATTGCAGGGAGGCACACCCGAACTGAGGCGAGGCTTGCAGAGACTGTTTTAGTCCCTCGGGAGGTGATCCTTGCCGCCCACGATGGGGCCTACTCTGGCGGTGAGCGGGGTGGACGGCCGCCGCCCCGCTATCCTGCCTACTGGGGCCACGCTAGAAATATGAAGCTGGGTGGACCTGGCCCCGTTTCCCCCCCCCTCTGGGCCGGTGGGGGTGATCCCGGTCCACACTCCATAGCCCCACATAAAGCCAGGATGAAACAACACCCGAGGGCCGCAACCAAAATGGCAGAGACCACGTGGCTGGGTGGAAGACCGGCACTCTCTCCTCACCCAACTCACCACAAGCAGTTGACGGGTAGGAGCTGGCTCGACACCAGGGGTAAGCGCCTCAATCCCCAGACCAGCAACTTCAAACCCCAGACCGGCACCTACCGCACACAGGCTCTGAATGAGCGGAGGAGACGGAGACGCAGGCTCACACAAGCGTCCTTGCGGAAAGAGTCCCCTCAGCGAAAGCCGTTGTCCCTGCGCTGAAGCCCTGCAAGTAGATCCCCCTCAGAGCACCGACCAGGCACCGATCACCACGGACGACTGATTGCCCGCACAGGCGAGGTCCAGTTCGGCAACCAGCATAGCTACAGGGACATGGCGCCCACCAGTGACAAACACGGGACTAAACCGCAGGTACACTACATGGAGTCTATCACCCTGCCATGCGCCTGGACAGAATCTAACATGGCAGTACCATAGTTCTCGTCCCTGCTACCATTCTCTAACGGCAGGTCCTATGGCACTAAACCTTTGACTGTCACCTGGCTATCGAGGGGTTCACCTGGAGTGGAATAATCTACACTTATAAGAAGCTTTCATATATCACTGCTCCCGGCATGTCAGTTAATTATACCGACAGTCTTTAATTTGACATTCTTGCTATAGCTCTTTCAGTGTGCTTATTGTAACCATTCATGCATCATTCTATTAACTAGTCCTATTTAATAGGACATCTTAAAATATGTAACACTAGATAAGTTTAAACATCAGCGCAACTAGCTTTGTGATATGCAGATTTAACCTGACATGCTAACATATCAATCATAAATGTCTAAATGCCTGCTTTCCTCATGTTAAAAAATATAAAAATGTGCTGTCTAGACGGCCACGCTATTGAAATGTTATGAAAAATGTCCGCGGATGCTGTTGTGGCTCTGCAAATCTGATGTTCATCTTTGCACAAGAAAAATAAAGAATTTAAAAAAAAAAAAAAAAGAAAAAGGTAAGATTTAACCCCTTTCCCCTTTCCAGAGCCGGGCGGGAGGGGGTCCCTGAGGGTGGGGTCACCCTCAGGGCACTCTAGTGCCAGGAAAACAAGTGTGTTTTCCTGGCACTAGAGTGGTCCTTTAAAATGTTTTAAGCAGATAATTGTTCTCACAGTGCCTGTAATCCAGAAGTAAATATATTACTAACTTGTAATGATACCGGAGAAACTGACGGAAGCCAAGCACAGAGAGATGGACACAGGTTTCTTCAGGAAGGAAGAGATTCTTTATTGGATCACCGATCGGGACTCAGAGGGACTAGCGTCACCAAAATACAGCAAAGTCTGAGTACTGAATACATAGAGTACATTCCTTATATAGCACTGTAGCTCCTCCCACAATTAACTACACCCACACATACCCTTAACCTATTTAATGAATAGAGTCTAAACTCATCCATCCGGTCTAACCACGTGGCTCATCTGATACAAAGGAGAGGGACGCGTAATTCCAGTTCTTACATTCCTGCACCTGGTCAGTACAGTGATGACAGTATCTTAGCTACGTGTAATTAACTAACTGATACTACAAACACATATACATACATATGCCTTGTGGCAATCTTAGCCTGCTAAACTTGTATTTTACTGGAATTACATCACATTCCCCCCTTTGATGCCTCTGATATTTCACAATTACTTGAGGCATCACTTAACCTTGGTTTGCATATACCTCAGGTTACCATGAACCAGACCAGACTTATCTTATGATGTGAATCTTCAACATTCATCTTCTTGCATTGGTTCTCCCTGATCTAGAGCCTTATACTTATATATCGCCATTATCTGTGCAGCAGCCTTCCTCTCTGCTATACTTCCTATCAGGCTTTGCACAGACCTAACTACTAAGGGTATAAGACACGGTAGGAGTAGACACAACAGTAAAATCAGTAGGACTCCACCTACCACTGCCTTAAGCCCTCCAAACCACTCATACCAGCTACCAAACCAACTACTTGGATTGTACCCTTTCCATACCTGAGTAGGCACATGCGCTAGTTTAACCATATGGCTAGTAAGCTCAGCTATTGCTTGCCCTTCGTCATCTATTTGAAGACAGCAATTACTTAGGTTAAACTTCCCACATACACCTCCCTCTACTGCCAAAAGGTAATCCAAGGCTAATCTATTTTGGTAGACTGCTGTCCTCATCCTGGTGTTATGCTTCGCTAGAAGATTGAGCGCTTGTGATGTCTCATTTGTGATAATCTCAACCACCGCCTGTAATCTTATAATACGGTTGAGCATATAAATAGGGGTTCTATAACCAAAGGTACCATCCTCAGCCCACGTGGCTGGCCCATAGTAATCTATAATACGCTGGGGAGGCCATTCATCATCTTCCCAGGCGCCTATCTCTATGGGTCCCCTTTTCTTCCTATGATTCACATCATACACTTTAACACCTAAAGTCTCACCTGTTTCAATCGGTAACAAGAAGGATGGTTTGAGCATACCCAACACACATGCCCCTTCCCAGTCCTGTGGCAGCTCCGAATAGGCTTTCTTACCACAGATCCAGTACAAATTTGCTGGGGCTCTCCAAGTAGATGTGATGGATAGATCAAACCACACATCCTTTAAATTGGCATATCTAGCAAACGGGTTAGATGGTTCTGAGACATTTGAAGCCGACCACCAAGTTGTATTCTTTGTATCATCATCATAAGCTTTTTGCCCTAGACAAGTTAATTCTCCTACAGAAGTATTATACATTATTCCTTTCCTTGCTATGCAAACATAACCTATGATGGAGGTCTTTAATCTCCACTCAGATTTACCTCTAACACTCATATGATAATCGGCTTGTGTAGATATTAATTGGTCAACTGCCTCAGAACCGGACATTACCTCCTTTGCTTCCCAAGGCCATTGGTCTCCCATGTTAGTACCTCCACACACATAGCAGTTGGTAACATTAAGACTACCGGCAATACTTTCAGCTAAATCGATGAACAGGTTTTTAGCATTATGGGGGATCTTATTATCTATACTCATCTCTTCGTAAAAGGAATGGTATACTTGATGAGTCTGGGAGGATACCGTATCAGTCTCTATTCCTATAAACAATAATGTCCCAGGATCTAAGCCCGTCCCGTATATTTGAAACCCAAATAAATTTCCATACTTATCTAAGAACTTGTCGGGGTTATTAATGAGTATATGGACTGGGTTGCATTCCATAGACTTACAATAAGGGCTAGTCGGCAACTTAGTCACTATCATGTCTTTGTCTACTGTCTGTCCCCAAGTTGCCCACCCCACACAAGACCAATATGGGCAAAAGTTATAATCTCTATTTGGGCATCTAGGACTTACATATTTATTTTTGCTACTGGGACAAATATATTTATCGTTAGACCCATACGTCCTCTCCCATCTAAGATCCCCACATACATTCCACGGCTTTCTACCACTCGATATCGCTTTACACGCATCAAATAGCAGAACACCCGAAGAATGTACGGATTCTAACACCGTTTTATTAATTAGGGTCCCCTGAGGATCTCCATTCCTGAGAGTCAACCAAATTGTACGAGGCTGATACTCCGGACTGAAGCACTTAGGTTCTCCTACTCCTAAATGGCACACACTATAATCTATATTTAAGTATCTACATCTCGATACATCTCCTTTACATTCGTATTGTGAATGCCAAATTAGGGTTTGGGAAATATGGTTACCTGTTCTCGTAGTCTTAATGCATACCTCACAGCTAGGAGTGTCGGTACCTCTACCTTCCTGAATATAAAAACACATATAAATAAACACTATCAAAAGCACATCTTTCGCCGTCATCCTCAGTCTTCGTCCGTGCGATGGCGCCTCAGCTTCCAGGATGTGAGGGGCTGCAGGGAATGGAGTTCTGCTCATCTTCACAGGTGTCCCTTCGAGACTTTCCTGGCTTATACACTATGTGATGGTAAGCGGACAGGCTTTATTATGGCCTTCTCACTCACACCTGTAACAATAAAATTTGTAATCCACAATAATTCCTCGTTACTCCGACTGAGTAGTGCGTTTTAACCGGATCTTGCAGGGATTCTCTGGATCTGCTGTAACTTGCCAAGAATCGACTGCTGCTGGTTTAACCCTGGAGTGATGTATCCACGGAGTCACTTCTGCTACTTTTATTGCTGTAGGGGTAGACAAAAGAACAACATAAGGACCTCTCCACTTGGGCCCTAACGGTACATTATTCCACTCTTTAATCCACACTTGATCTCCTGGATGATAACTATGAACAGGGGGATAAATATTCACAGGTAATCTATCTTGTACCCATTTCTGTACCTCCTCCATAGTCTTACCCAACTCTACAACCTGCTGCCGGGTAATTCCTTCTCCCAACTGACTCAAGTCCCCCCTTAAGTTACCAAGTACGGGAGGTGGTCGCCCATACATGATTTCAAAAGGAGAGAGGCCCATCCTTCTGGTAGGGGTACTGCGGATTCGCAATAAAGCTATGGGTAAGAGAACGTTCCACTTAAGTTGGGTTTCCTGACACATTTTAGCCAACTGGTTCTTTATAGTTCTATTCATTCTCTCTACCTTACCAGAACTCTGGGGTCTATATGCAGTATGAAGCCTCCACTTTATACCAAGCATATGAGTCAGTTGTTGTAGGCACTGGTGAACAAAAGCTGGACCATTGTCCGATCCTATAGAACAGGGTAGTCCATATCGGGGTATTATTTCTCGTAGCAGGAATCTCACAACTTCTCCTGCTTTCTCTGTACGAGTAGGACATGCTTCTACCCAGCCTGAATAGGTGCACACAATTACCAGCAGGTAACGATGTCCACCCGATTTAGGCATCACTGTAAAGTCTATTTGTAGATCGGACATGGGGAGTCCCCCCATAAACTGAACTCCTGGTGGCTTTACTGGTCCTTGTCTTGCATTATTCTTAGCACACGTTACACATCTGCGTACAATGGCCTGAGTCAAGTTGGACAATCTTGGTATGTAGAAATGTTTTCTAAGAGATTCTTCAGTACTGTCTCTCCCAGAATGTGTCCCGTTGTGATAATTTTGGACAATTTCTACCGCTAGCGATGCTGGTATAACTATTCTTCCATCTTCTAGCTGATACCACTTGTTCTCCAGATACTTTCCCGGTTCAGTCTTTAACCACTCCTCTTCTTGAGCTGTATAAACTGGAGTCCATTGGGACAGTGGAGTTGGTATAAGAGCAGCTATATGCCCTACATACTCCTGTCTTCCTGATTCAGCAGCACGCTTAGCTGCACTATCTGCCATCCGATTTCCCTTGGTTACATCACCATCTCCTCTCAGATGCGCTCGACAATGTATGATACCGACTTCTTTCGGCTCCCACACTGCTTCCAATAGTTGTAGGATTTCAGCTGCGTATTTGATTTCTTTGCCTTCTGAATTCAGTAGTCCTCTTTCTTTATACAAAGCTCCGTGGGCATGAGTGGTTAAAAACGCATACTTAGAGTCCGTATAGATATTTACTCTTAAACCTTCAGCCAATTGTAACGCTCGTGTTAGTGCTATTAATTCTGCCTTTTGTGCTGATGTTCCTTTCGCCAGTGGCCGAGCTTCTATCACCTTGTCTATTGTTGTCACTGCATATCCTGCATAGCGGATCCCTTCTTTCACATAACTACTGCCGTCGGTGTAATATTGAACATCGGGGTTCTGGATGGGAAAATCACGAAGATCTGGTCTACTTGAGAATACTTCATCCATTACTTCCAAACAATCATGTTGACTTTCAGTAGGTTGTGGCAAAAGGGTAGCTGGATTTAAGGTGTTTACAGTCTCTAAATGCACTCTTGGGTTTTCACACAACATTGCTTGATACTTGGTCATACGGCTATTACTAAACCAATGATTTCCTTTGTAATCCAACAACGTCTGTACTGCATGTGGGACTCGTACATAAAGTTCTTGACCCAGAGTGAGTTTATCGGCTTCAGCTACTAGCAGGGCGGCTGCAGCTGCGGCTCTTAGACAAGGTGGAAGTCCGCTGGCCACTGCATCCAGTTGCTTAGACATGTAGGCAACAGGTCTTTGCCATGATCCCAAGTACTGTGTCAATACTCCCACAGCCATTCTTCTTTGCTCGTGTACATATAAGTAGAATGGTCGTGTGTGATCAGGTAGACCTAATGCTGGGGCACTCATCAAAGCCTTCTTCACATCTTCAAATGCCGTTTGCTGTTCTTGGGTCCATAAGAAGGGGTCGTGCTCTGTACCTTTGATAGCTGCGTACAGAGGTTTTGCTAGTATCGCATAACTGGGAATCCATATCCTACAGAAGCCTGCTGCCCCCAAGAATTCTCGCACTTGTCTTCTATTCTTGGGTATTGGTATTTGGCAGACAGCTTCTTTTCTCTCTGGCCCCATAATTCTTTGACCTTCAGAGATATGGAATCCTAGATACTTGACAGTTGGCAAACACAACTGAGCCTTCTTTCTAGACACCTTGTATCCTGCCTTCCAGAGAATGTGTAGTAGATCGTGCGTTGCTTGCTGACAGATTTCTTTTGTAACTGCTGCTATCAACAAGTCATCTACATATTGTAACAATACACACTCTCCTGGGATGGACTCGAAATCCAATAGATCTTGACTTAGGGCTGAACCAAATAGGGTAGGTGAATTTTTAAACCCTTGGGGCAGTCTTGTCCAAGTCATTTGGCGTTTTGAGCCCGTTACAGCGTTCTCCCATTGGAAAGCGAAAATACATTGACTTTCTGCGGCAATTCGGAGGCAAAAGAAGGCATCTTTGAGATCTAAGACTGTGAAGTAAGTAGCCCCGCCCGGAATTAAAGCAAGCAGGTTATATGGATTGGGTACAACTGGATGTATGCTAACAACCGCATCATTGACTGCTCTTAAGTCCTGCACAGGTCGATACTCATCTGTGCCGGGCTTTTGAACAGGCAGCAATGGGGTGTTCCAGGGGGAAGTACAGAATTTTAGGATACCATACCGTATGAACTTATCCAGATAGGATTGGATGTTCTTCTTAGCCTTCTGCGGAATGTGATATTGTCTTAGGCTCACTGGATAAACCCCATGTTTCAGTTCAATTTTTATTGGTGGAATATTGCGGGCCAGTCCTGGTGGGTTGTTCTCTGCCCAAACTCCTGGTATGTTAAACAATGTCTCATCACTCCTAGGGTTTTGACTAGTCAACACTGTATAAAGTCGCCACTCTTCTTCCTTTGGTACGGATAAAGTCATAATACCTGAAGGTCCATTAAACTTTAAAGATGTTGTTCCATCTGGTAGGAACGTAATCTGCGCTTGTAATTTGGATAGCATATCACGTCCCAGCAATTGGACTGGACATTCAGGCATATAAAGGAATTGGTGTTTTACTACGTGGCCTCCCAATGTACAGAGTCGACTTTTGAACCGGTCTTTCAGCACTTCTTCCAGTTGCTCCTATCACAGTAATAGTCCTTCCAGATGGAGGAGCAACTAGATTAGTCACCACTGAATGTTCAGCACCAGTGTCGATCATGAACGCACTCCTTTTCCCCCCTATTGATACATCGACCATAGGCTCCGCTCGACCAAGGGGGATGGAGCCCGGTCGGTATCAATAGTCCTCCATGACCGTGTCAGCCAATCCTACAAAGTCCCTACCTTCTCTATCGCGAGACCTTTGCGCTGCTGGAATATACCTGTCTTCCCTAACACTTCCTCTGTTCCCATTACTCCCTCTATAACCATTACTCCCTCCGGGACCTCCTCTACCTCTCGCTCTGCCTCTAAAGTTTCTGTAGCCTGCCCTGGGTTGGTCTCTCTCGTACTGCTCTCTTTGCGGACATTCGTTCCTCCAATGCCCTTCTTCCTTGCAATACGCACACTGATCCCTACTCAAAGGCTCCCTACTCCATCTATTATTGCCTCTATCTGGGCCCCGTTTATCTACGCCTGCGATCGCTACCGCTAGCATATCAGCCTTTTTACGCATCTTGCGCTCCTCCTCTTTCTTGCTTTCTGTTTCCCTATTCATATAGACCTTATTAGCTACCTCCATTAGTTGGGAGATTGACATACCTGCAAACCCTTCTAACTTTTGTAGCTTGCGCTTAATATCTCCGTAAGCTTGGCTGACAAAGGCGGAGTTAACCATTCGGGAATTGTCTGCGTCTTCCGGATTAAAGGGGGTGTACAAGCGGTACGCCTCCAATAATCGGTCATAAAAGACACTGGGCGCTTCATCGCTTTTCTGGATCACCTCAACTGTCTTCGACATGTTAATGGCTTTCTTTCCTCCGGCTTTCATGCCAGCAATTATAGCGTCTCTATAGGCTCTGAGTTGAACCATATCAGCACCATTTACGTTCCAATCGGGATCAGTGTTGGGATAATGTGTTGCGGCCCATGCTGCTGGATTAGCTTGGTTCAAAGCACGGGCTCTATCCTCTAATGCTTTAATGGCTGCTTGATTTATTCTTGTCCTTTCCTCATTGTTAAATAAAGTCATTAATAACTGCTGGCAATCAGCCCATGTCGGATTATGTGTCTGTACTATTGAGGTGAACAGATCAGTCATGGCTTGTGGTTTCTCAGTATACGAGGAATTATGGGTCTTCCAGTTTAAAAGGTCGGTAGTGGTGAAAGGGACATATACGAAGACAGGGTCAGCGTGTGCCATTTGATATAAGCTGACCCGGGATTTAAGCGAAGAGGCATCTGATAGTGCTTTAATTGTTGGGCACCAGTCAACTGTCGGGTTTGGATGGGGCTACGTAGGGAAGCGTCAGTCATGGGTTCCGGTCGGGGAGATATAGGGTATGGGGATGTGGGAGGTTGGTTTTGGAAAAAGGTAGTGAATAGAACACTTCGGGCCGAGCTAGATGAAGCTTGACCGGAAGTCTGAAGTGGCGCCAAATCAGGATATTCGTTTCTAATGGGGGTGGGTTCTGGTTCCGGAAGGGGAGATTTAGTACGAGGGGGGGTGGATCCTGTACTGGAGGAGGAAGCGGAAGTGGATGAGGGTAATGAGGGAAGGGTTACAGGACTTCCTGTATTTGCGTCACTTCCTCTTACCGGAAAGTAAGGGGGCGGCAAAGGGATCTCGGACTCAGGGGGCGTGTCCAAAATGGGCCTAACACCAGCCCTAGTGGACGAACAAGTCCTAGCTACCATGAGGCGACACTGTTCCTCGTGGCATGTCCGGAGCCATTTTGGCGAGTCATTTACGGCCTGTCTCCAACAATCAATATAAGGAAACTGGCCGTAAAGTTCAGGCCTACCTGATACAGCCACGTGTAAGCGCTGTACCAGAGTTGGATCCAAACTGCCACGTGGCGGCCATGCCGCAACCAAAGTAGGCCACTCCCTAGTGCACAAAGTGACCAAACGTACAGGGGACATCTTAACCCCAAAATCACAAACTTTGAATCCCTTTTTAAAATTCTTAACCATACATCCTAAGGGATCCGGAATCGTTGACTGCGACGCACCCATATTTAACAGTGGAACGTCGTCGACAACGATTACTATACACGCGTACTATTCAACAGTCACACCCGTTTCCTCTGGCAACAGCACCACGTGGTACGGTTACCAAGTGAAACGTACACAATAACAATAAACACTCAGGGAATTCCCGTACACACACAGCTGCTACACCAGTCACTATATAATCAATATTATGCCCTTTGGCGTAACTACACAGTCACCCACGCTATAATTCTCTATATACGAATTACCCGTCTATAACACACCCCAGTAACATCGTCTTTTACAAATAGCGGTTACAGTACGGTTAGCATAGGTCAAAGCACAAGTTAAGGTCACAATACAATTATTAGTGGTTATGGTGTTAAACATGCAATGGACGACAATGATTAGTACTTATTATATAATGTCAGTAAATATACAGGGTTATGGTACCGTGCACTATAATACAGCAACACACTATTAACACTCTCGCTAGACGGCTGAGCTCGCGCTATCTAACAAGATATACACTTTACTAAAACAATCGTTAACACATTTACAATTCCCAACTAAACTATTGGCCAGTACCTTGAATGGACTACCTAAAACTATATACACCCGTTTTGGTTAGCCACACTGCCCAATCACCACATATATAGCGAGCTAGAGAACCGAATTTACACAGACGCCTCTTAGTCGCACTATACAACGAGCTAGAGAACCGAATTTACACAGGCGCCTCTTAGTCGTACTATCAAAAGTCTAGTGGGTTCCAAATTTACACGCCTTCCCACTTAGCCCAGATAGGATGAGAACTAGCGAACCGAATTTACACAGGCGCCGCTTAGTCTCCCGGTCCCTCCGACCTAGCGAACGTAATATACACCCTAGAACGCTAGTCTAGACAAGACACCGGTGTCCGGCTAGGGCTATTTACACCAGGACCCCGCCTGACTAACCAAATCAAACGGTCTGACTAAAGAGCGTTCGATCGAGCGGTGCGCCTTCGCTCCTTCCCTCCGACAGAGGGGGCAGATACAGATTCAAAAACCCCTTTGGGCCTACCGCACAATCGGTATACCCCTAGCGGGTCCTGCCGTCTAAAACAGCAGTTATCTTACCTCCTCGTTCCTGAACCTGAGTTCACACTCATCGACGGGGACACCCCAGCACTTCTCACGTAGAGGCCGATGATCTCCTGGACAACAGACCAGTGGCGCCGAGACGAAGGGAGGTCCACGCAGAAGTTCAGGGGTGCAGCCGTAGAGAACGTGGGCAAAGATAGACCGTCTCACGCCTCTGCCTCTCAGCTACCGTTGAACGATGAGCTTCCCGGCCAATGCACCAAATGATACCGGAGAAACTGACGGAAGCCAAGCACAGAGAGATGGACACAGGTTTCTTCAGGAAGGAAGAGATTCTTTATTGGATCACCGATCGGGACTCAGAGGGACTAGCGTCACCAAAATACAGCAAAGTCTGAGTACTGAATACATAGAGTACATTCCTTATATAGCACTGTAGCTCCTCCCACAATTAACTACACCCACACATACCCTTAACCTATTTAATGAATAGAGTCTAAACTCATCCATCCGGTCTAACCACGTGGCTCATCTGATACAAAGGAGAGGGACGCGTAATTCCAGTTCTTACATTCCTGCACCTGGTCAGTACAGTGATGACAGTATCTTAGCTACGTGTAATTAACTAACTGATACTACAAACACATATACATACATATGCCTTGTGGCAATCTTAGCCTGCTAAACTTGTATTTTACTGGAATTACATCACAGTAATCTATGTATGTCTGTTACACATCAGATGCCATTATTTAATTTAGATATGCTTAAGTGTTACGTGGTTATTTTAATCAACTATTAAAGCTTATTTACTGATATTTAAATAGTCCATGATGGACTATAATCACAGTAACTTCAAATGATTTATGAAACTTTTAATATTTGATTAAATCTGTCTTCTAAAACCGTTTGAAATAAATGCATTTAATTCCATGCAGTGGAATACACCAGTGAATGTGTGAATATATATTTAATTTTATTTTTCATTTTAGACAAACTGCTGGGAAAATTTCAAAGATTGGAACTGGACATTGATTATGCCAACAAGGTTAGTAATCTTAAATAAAGCTGCACAGGGTGCAATACATCTATTTGCTCAGTGTTGTCTTAATATTCCATCAGCACCTAAGATTGGGCACAGTAAGGTTTTTACATCCTTAAAGTGATTCACAGCATTAGGACCTTAATGAGTAAAGTATGGCCTACATCCCAGCAATGGCAATCGCCCACGTGACTAATGACGTTGTTACTGTCATATTGGCATACTTCACCTATTCGAACACACTAACCCAGCACAAGTTCCTTGTTTGCTGCACACTCAATGATACGGGTTAAAGCCTACCCAGTGGCTGAGTCTCAAGAATGTTGGAAACATTAACTTATATTCTAGTTCTATATATTTGAAAGGCATGGAAGCCACAAAAACTTGTTCGTGGTGTGCAGTAAAGATGTGATTGCCTCCTTATCCATCTATATGAGCTGGACTATCATTGCAACATCATAATATCCAGATGAGACAGATTTAAGAGGGTAGATTTTTTTTTTTTTTATTGCAACCAAACCTTTTTTTTTTTTTTTTTTATTCGACACCACCTAAGAAATATTATATATAAAAAAAAAAAAAAAACTATCGTGCATGACATAGAAATTTAGTGAGCATTGAACATTAGGCGTGCAATGCATGCACCCTCTTTTTATTGTAGAACGGCAAAAGTCAAATGTAATGGTGTCTTTAATACAGGAGTATCTTGGAGATGAGCCATTCCAGGACATTACAGACCTGTCTGCCAAGCTGTATAAACTCAAATGTAAGTGCATCCCATGAGACGGAGCTACATGTAAAGGCTGCCAAGTGACTCTTGGAAATTAACAGCCAGTTTGGCATCTGCTGAAGTGAGAAAAAAAAATAATAAAAAAAATCCCCATATAGTAGACATGAAGCTGCAGCTTAAATGTATATAGATTGCTCAAAATTGCATCAAATAAAGTATTGCCTTTCATTTTGCCCATATTTTTATTGTTGGATGAAGAGGAAAACCTAGACTACTGTTAAATTGGCCAGGTGTCTCGGATCCTCATACTTTGAAGAGGCAACCGGTTTAAATGATTTTGAATACATGCAGAGGAAAGTACGTTTACAGAACATGCTAGCTGCATGGCCATTACATTATCAATTAATCCCATAAACAATATTGGTGCTATTTTTCCTCTAATTTAGCCAACGTCTATGCCCTGAACTATTAATAATTAAATGAATAATAAATAAGGGGTCCGTGCATGGCTGGTTGCATAATCTGTGCTCTTTCACCACTAGAGCTGATAGATCAGATTATTACCTGAACTCTTGCATGTTGGGTAGGTTGAGGACTAGGTGAGAGCAGGTGGCCTCTGTTAAATGTTTGCTACTGCCGTACAGTTCTAATAACTTCTTGAGTTTGAAAACATGGAAACACATGCAGGTGAGATGACAAATATAGCTTGTCTTTGGCAATTTGCCTTTTTGATGTCATTCGTATTCTTGATCTTCAATTAACTTTAATGTATTCAGTCTACATGCAAACAAGAACAGAGATGTGCAGATACTTAATGGGAAGATTTAAAGTGTCCGTTCTAAAGTGTTTCAAAATTCTTTTAAAGGGGCGGAGTCATCAGTGTACTTTGTGCTTGCTGGTTCACCGGTTCTCATGGTTGTCCAACTTTTAATACTATAGAGCATTTATTTTAGAACAATTTTGACTTTTGACCAATTCCTCCCAATATTTCCAGGAAACAATAATTTTCATGCATGGGTGTTAATGTAACATGCTGCCTTTATTCTGCCACATTCATATACTACAGGAAAGGAATCCAGTCTGCTCTCCTCTTAATTTTATTAAAGACACGGAGGATCATATTATGCATAACTCTTTCTTTATTTCCTCAGCAGCAAAGATAGAGGAATATAAATATTATCAAAATGAAAGAAAAAAAAACCGTATAGGTACACAGGCAACCAATCACATAACAGAGGAAGTGGCTATATAAGGCCCGTGTCTCCCACAATCCCCCTTTCTTTGCTGCTTCCTCAGACAGCTAAGTATTTTGCTCATTGTGCTCATGTTCATGGTATTTGATTTATGATTGTTTTATTTTGTGCTTGGTGTTGCTGCCTATTTGATTGTGCAGCAGACTTTGCTTTTTCCTTCTCATGCTTTGCCTTGCACTGGTGTCTAATCCCTGGTCTCTGTCCCCTGGGATTCCCCTTTCAGCTCTCCCCTGCGCCCGGCCTGGGGGTGCTGCGCAGGACCCGGTACCGGCTTTTAGCCGCGGCTATTGCATCTGCCGCGGCTGTTGGTGTCAGGGCTGCCATCAGGGGGTGACAACCATAACGGTTGTCACGGGCCCGGCGGCCCTGGGGGGCCCGGGCCCCATGTGTAGCGGCGGAACTGCCGCCGGTGCATTTGCACCGGTGCCCGCACGCTGATGGGGCCCATCGGGTGGCCCATGCACTTAGGGCCACCCGATGGGCCCCATATCTTCAGGGGCCCGGTCAGCGCTGCGGCCGTGGTATAGCGCGACCGGGCCGCTTTAAAAAAATATATAAAAATGCCGCCGCAGCGCAAGTGCTGCTGGGAGGAGTGGTCACTTCCTCCCAGCTAACTCCGCGCGGGAGGAGTGCTCGCGCCCGACATGAAGAGGGAGAGCCAGCCGACTGCCAGTCCCATCAGCCCCAGCCAGCCACCATCCTGCAAAGACAAGGTAAGAAGTGTCTGTGTGTCTGTGTCCTTATGCATGTTAGTATGTGTCTGTCACAGGCGTACATACTGACACACACATACTGAGACATACACACATATACAGACACACAGGCGTACATAGTCTGTATGTACGCCTGTCAGTATGTACGCGTGTGTATCTGTGTCCTTTTGTATCCGTGAATGTGTTTGTGTCTGTCTGTCTGTGTGTGTATTCCTGTGGGTGGGATTTGGAGGCGGTCTCTGTGGGCGGTTTTGGAGGCGGGCCCCCGGGGGCCCAGAACCTGAGCTCAGTTAGGGGCCCCAAAATTTCTGGTGGTGGCCCTGGTTGGTGTCTCTGTCTGCTCGCTCGCGGGCTGCCTACGCGGGTAGGGTGCACGCACCTCTTCCCCCGCCGGGTTACAGTCTGCAAGCGATCTCTGCATGTGCGGCGCCCATTTTAGGGGCGGTCCTTCCTGGTAGTCGGTCGCTCACTCTGCTGCCGTGCGGTCTGCTCTCTCCCTGGGTCCCTTGGGTGCACCAGCGTTAAGGTTCTTCTCTGTGCAGTTTTTCTGTGGGTTATTCAACCCTTTTCACTTTATTCTAATCCTCTGGTTTTTTTCTTCTTTAACTTCTGCTATTGCCATTATGCAGGATAGAGGAAGGGCCAGAGGGCCTCACTAATGATTTTAACATGGACAATCCTGAGGGTGCTAATGCCTCCCAGGAATTTCAGGCCCTATTAGATGCCACTATGGCATCTTCCTTGCAAAAGGCATTTGCTTCAGCCATGGGTGCTTCATTTGCTTCAGCCAGATTGCACAGTTCCTGAACAAGTCAGGCTGGAAGCCCAAGAAGGGCCTGGACTACTCGCTCAAAGGGTGCCAGGACAAGATCTTGGATACCCTGGGCCCTTTGTCGAAGCTGTACGAGCTTCTGGACGCCGCTACAGCAGGCGATTCCGTTCTGGATATTGACGTTGCCATAGGATGGGTACAGCGGGCTATCTGCCTGTTAGGGAATGCAAATACTGCTATGTCCTCTGAGAGATGTAAGCCGATTCTTCTTAAGATCGACCCTAAATTGGCTGCCATGACGGTGGCAGAACCAGGTCCATCCGATGAAGGGATGTTATTTGGTACTTCCTTCGTGAAAGACCTGGGATCGTATGTTAAGACCTTTACGGCCATAGACAAGGCACAGGCAAACATGAAACGCATGTTCGCACCCAAGATTTTCGGAAGGGCCGAGCGTAGCAGGAACCGTCCACCCGGCCATGGTTTTCAAGGCTTGTTCCGGGCCAACAGTGGTTCCTTCTTTCCATCCCGAGGATTTCAAGATCCGAGGACTCCTCCCTTCTTCCCAGCCAGAGGGAGATCTTAGGGCTCCAGATACCCTCACGGTGCCACTTCGGGCAGACGTCCTTATGGTGGGTACCCTTTCTTCCCATCTCGCTCATGTTCGGGTGATGGGAAGGTTGGCATTGTTCTACCGGGGGTGGGCAGATATGAATTCAGATGCTTGGGTACTGCAGTGCGTACGGGGTTATCGCCTAGAGTTTGTTTCTCTGCCTGTCCAAATTTCTGTCCCCAGGGAATTATCCCTCCCACCGGATCAGGACGAAATGATTTCGGCAGAAGTCGAGGAGATGTTGTCAAAAGGTGCTATGGAAGAATTGCCGTTTGCTGCTCCGGGCTTTACGAGCAATCTCTTCCTGGTGCCAAAGAAAGGAGGCGGGGTCCGCCCGGTGATAAATCTCCGTCCTCTCAATGCGTTCCTCCGCTATCAACATTTTCAGATGGAGGGCATACATTGCCTCAGACCTCCTTCGACAGTCGGATTGGTTGGCCAAGTTGGATCTGAAGGTCGCGTATTTTACGGTTCCCATCGCTGAGGACCACAGGGATTACCTCCACTTCACCTGGCACGGGAGGCGATGGCGTTTTACCTGCCTGCCTTTCGGTCTATCCTCAGCTCCTTGGTGCTTCACCAAGATCATAAAGCCAGTGGTAGCGTTCCTCCATACCCATGGAGTACGCCTCATTATTTACCTGGATGACATTTCATGTCATAATCATGTCCCAGTCCAGAGACCAACTACTGTTACATTTGGAATGGATGATCAACCTACTGCAAAACTTAGGTTTCCTGATCCCCACCCAATCACTGGTATTCTTGGGTTTCCGGGTGGATTCCATCCAGCAATTCCTATACCTACCGGAATCCAAGATGAAGGCCATCCAAAAAGAGCTTCGAGCACTTCGGGTATCGGAATTGTCAATCAGGCAGCTAGCAAGACTTATCGGCCTGCTTGCAGCCTCCATCTAGGCGATATTCCCAGGTCCGCTACATTACCGAGCCCTCAAACGGCTCAAGGGTTCGCACCTCCGTTCGGGGCACTCCTACGAATCCCTGATACGACTGGACGAGGAATCCAAGGATGAACTGGTCTGGTGGCTGGCACACATGAAGGGCCATTTTCGGTTCCATCCCAGATGTAGTGATAGTCCGATGCCAGCTTACACGGCTGGGGTGCTCGTTGTGGCAACGTTTCCACAGGAGGCATATGGTCCGAAATAGAGATCCTTACACATCAACCGTCTGGAACTCTTGGCAGGGGCCTTCGCGATTCGCAGTCTTACCCCAGGTCGGGCGAACTGCTGCGTTCTCCTCAAGATGGACAACATATCGGCAGTCCGCTATGTAAATCACCTGGGGGGAACCAGGTAAAGGATGTTGGCTCTACTGGCGAAAGATTTTTGCCAATTTTGCCTTGACAACGTCTCTGTGATGGCGGAACACCATCAGGTCTGGACAATTCGGGAGCGGATTGGAATTCCAGACATTTAAGAGACTCGGGAGATTGGCACTTGCACGTTTCGGTTTTCCAAAGCATAGACAGACTGGGGACGGTTCACGATGGATCTGTTCGCTTCACGTCTGAACACACAACTACCGAAGTTTTATAGTTGGAGACCGGACCTGGCAACGGACACTTTTCTCCAAGAGTGGCCGTCGGGCCGTCTGTATGCCTTTCCACCATTCAACATGATTGCTCGCACAATATCGAAGTTGGTTCGTCACGATTGTTGCCTGGCGCTGATCACCCCTCTTTGGAGATTTCGACCGTGGTTTCCACGCCTGATGGAGTTGTCAATAGATTGCCCCCGAGCTTCCAGGACCTCCTTCATGGAACTCATGGTCTGGTTGGTGCATGGAACGAGCAATGGATCCCGTATCTGCCCCTCTCCATCTGATCCTGGAGTTCCTCACGTTCCTGTTTGATTTGGGCAAGGCGTACCGCACTATCAATCTTTTCCGCTCGGCTATTTCAGCTGGACATAGCAGTTTGGATGGTTCACCCGTCGGCAGACATCCTTTCGTATGTCGCCTTCTCAAGGGTATTCGCCTCGCCCGTCGTCCTAAGTCTCGTTTCTCTGCCTTCTGGGACGTCAACATGATGCTGCAATTTCGATCATCATGGTACCCTAACCAGGAATTGACTCTCAAGCAATTGTCCTCCAAGCTAGTTGTTGCTCTGCTTGATCTCGTGTAGGAGGGTCTCCGACGTCAGAGCCCTTGATTGGGACGCCATTGTTTTCACTCCCGAAGGTGTTGATTTCAACATATCCAGGAGGACAAAATCTGCATCCAAGTTGTTTTGTGTACCCTAGATTCTCGGGGTGTCCTGCACTCTGTCCAGTAGATTGTCTAAAGGCATATCTGGAAGCTACGCAGTCTCTGCGTTCATCAGATTTACATCCCTTGTTAATTTCTTTTCAAGCGCCTCACCGACCTGTTTCGACGCCGACTCTGGCACGTTGGGTGAGTTGGCTTTTGTCTTTGGCGGGTATAGACCCCTCTATCTTCATGCCTCATTTTGTACGGGGTGCTATGGCTTCGACAGCATCTGCAGTTGGCTGTCATCTGGAGGACATTATGAGAGCAGCGGATTGGTCTCGGGAATCGACCTTCCGTAACTTCTATTTCAGACCAATTGAACACATCGCATCTCAGGTGATAGCGCAGCTTTGAACTCGCATAATATGAGCCTCCGTGTCTTTAATAAAATTCCCAGATTTTACTATTAACATGACGTAAAGTCATGATTTTATTAAAGACACAGAGGTGAGTATTATTCCCTCCCACCCTCCCGGTGTTGGGTCTAGGGATGAGATGCTGTTGGACTCTTCAGGTATGTCGCAATTTGGTCTGTTATATGTGGATTGCATATGATATTTGTACAATTTTATATTATACTTTATATTTTCCAGATCTTAGTTTTTCCCTATGATCTACCGACCGTTTTGATTTGTAAGTCTACAGTTTGGAGTTTGGTTATTACCATATTTCTCTTTTTTTTTTTTTAAACTTGAAGTTATCGACTTGTTCCCGTTTCCTGTTCTGGCCAAGTGGGATATTGTTCATCTTACCTGGTCTTCGGTTTTCGCAAGAAAGAGGGGGATTGTGGGAGACACAGGCCTTATATAGCCACTTCCTCTGTTATGTGATTGGTTGCCTGTGTACCTATACGGTTTTTTTTTCTTTCATTTTGATAATATTTATATTCCTCTATCTTTGCTGCTGAGGAAATAAAGAAAGAGTTATGCATAATATGATCCTCCGTGTCTTTAATAAAATCATGACTTTATGTCATGTTAATAGTAAAATCTGTGAATTTCAGTGTGCTGCATTTTAAAATTTAAGCAAAAGCAGTTCCCTGTCTGAATTTTAATTTTTTTATTTTTTTTAGGTGCATTCCTGCAATATGATATTAATGGCAGTGGAGAAATTGGTATGTCTTGTATCCCTTTCCAATTTGCTCATGTGGTTAATGGGTCTCTTAAAATGGTATTTAGGTGTGTTGGATAAGCATTCATTAAAGGGGTACTATAGTCACCACTACAGCCTAATGTATTTGTTCTGGTGTATACATTTAAAAAAAGCATGCAGTAAACCTGGGAACTAGAGGTTCTTCCTGGGTCAGTGCTGCAGTGTGCAGCACTGACCTTCAGCACTAGGTTTTTAAAGCTTAGTAGAATCACATTTGTTTACTGTCTTAGTGATTTAAGTGTTTTGATGTTCTAAATTGAATTAGACCGTGGTCTTATAATAAGGCATTTAGGTATAAACAATACAACTTGCTATTTCAGCTCTTCTCAATGTCAGAAAACTATTTGATTTTAAATAGCTGTGATAACATTTTCTTAAATGTGATCAGCAGTGTGCATTACAATAATAATTTCTGGCATAAGGTCTGACATTCCTCAGATGCATTGATTCATGGCATCTCGAAGGAGATGCTAATTGACACAGCATTTTGCCGTGCGTGCGCAGTGGCCTTCCAATTGGATTGGTTGAGATCATCAAATTTGCTCTCAGCCAAAGAGGCATATCAGGGGTGGGCAGTGGTGTATTTAGGATTTGGGCGCATTCACTCACTGACTTTATTATTATTTTTTTTTTATTTAACCCCCCCCCCCCCCCCCAGCCTCCTTACCTTTAGGAATGCTGGGGGGGGGGTATCCCTCACCCTGGGGCTGCCGGTCAGGCGGCACTGGCGAGGGAGCACTTTCTCCTGAGCGCTCTGCTCCCTCAAAGTCATAATTCAGCTCCCAACATCACTCTGCGGTGCACGAGGGAGCGGAGCAGACAGCTCAGGGGAAAGGGCTCCCTTGCCAGCGCCGCCTGACCGACCAGCAGCCTGTCTGGCGTGTCAGTTAGCCGCAAGGCTAACAAGACATTTGCCCTGGGCATTTGGGGGCAGCATTTTTTTTGCCGCCCCCTGGAAAATGCCGCTCAAGGCAAATGCCTTGTTTGCCTCGCGGCTAAAACGTCCCTGCGTGCGTGCACTGACTGGCGCTCGCACGCACGGACAGCCCACCTCCCCTCCCCAAACATTAACCAATTTTATTTTTTTTTGTTTAAATCTTGGGTCCTCAAGCTGTGGCCCTCCAGATGTTGCTGAACTAAAACTCCCATGATTCTTTGAATTACATAGATAGCTAGATAATCATGGGAGTTTTAGTTCAGCAACATCTGGGGGGCCAGAGTTTGAGGACCCATGGTTTAAATCCACCCAGCCTCCCTACCTTTGGGAGTGCTGGGTGGACTTTTTACTTGGGGGTCCAGTGGGGCTTTTCACAGGAAGGGAGGCATGTAGGTGGTGGTCCGGCTAAAAATCTGGGGCGGTGGCGCTGGAATATGACTTCATATTCTGGCTCCCGGCATCGCTCTGCGGTGTGTGAGGGAGCTGAGCAGAGAGCACAGGGGAAAGTGCTCCAGCGCTGCCCGACCAGATTTTTAGCCGGACAACCGCCTGGACTGTTGGCTGCTAGGCTAACAAGGCATATGCCCAGGCATTTGGGGCGACTTTTTTTTTTTTTTTTTTTTTCTTTTTTTGCCACCCCCTGGAAATTGCCGCCCACGGCAAATGCCTTGTTTGCCTCACGGCTATTATGTCCCTGGGGGTTGGGTCAGCAGCAAGGAGACCTGTGCCGTGCTTTGGGAAAAGTGAGTAAATCGCCCTTTTAATAGGTGTATGGAGGAGTGCGGGGGGAAGGAGAGGCAGGAACCTGAACAGCTATATTAAACCTAGTATCAGAATACATGTTTGATTCCCCCTTTTCCCCTCTATTCTTAAATTCTCACTGGATTTGTGAATAAATAGTTGTCCCCTAACAACTCAGACTTTTATGATTTATTTTTCCCCATCATCCTTTCATTAAACTGAAGTATTGCTTGATAATTGTATTTAATAATCTGTATCATAGTATAAATGTAGAAATGTTCTTAATGCTACCTCCTACATATTCAATATGACCATAATTTTATTATGGTGGAAACACCAAAAGCATTATTCAAATTCTTTGAAACGGAAACTGTCTAATTTCTTTTTTTGGGCTTTTGCCTGCAGATTACATGACCTTCCATGTCATGGCACAAGGGCTTGGTATCTATAGATCTATGTCAGAGTTGAAGAAACGGGTACAGGAGATAACTGGTAATAAAACTTGTTTTATCACTTACAAAGACTGTGCAATGGCCATGTTGGGTCGTCGATCTACTATGTGCCAACGGTAAGCATTCACAGAACTCTTCTTTCTTTAGCCCCCCACTTTCATTTATTAATCTTTTCTTCATTTTTGCTGGATCCAGATGATGCTCCCTTTTCTCTTCTGTCTGTCATTCTGTGGGTTTCTTTTGACAAAATTACTTTAGAAACTGAAATGTAATTTTGTCTAAAGCTTTCTGCCTATTACCAGAGGTCACACTCATGAAAATGCAGGCCCTGAAAAGTGTGTATGTTCAGTTGGGGCAAACGATTTAAAGGTGGGAGACTTCAATGATGTTTACTGTTCATGTGAAAAGGCGTAAGGAACCCACATAGCATTTATTACAATTCTAATTGCCTCCGTGGATTGACTGGTTCAGGGGAAGAACATGCAAAACTGCATTTATTTTGATTGTCATGCAGTATAAATGAGAATTTCATTCTAATTTTGAATCCATGTCTTTCATTCACCAGGATACTGACTTACAGTGAAAAAGGTGGAGAGTTTGTGAGAAGACCCTGCTTATTGGACAGTAAAGCTCCCAGCTATGTCAGTTACCTGGAATTTGCTGTACATCCTTCTCGTAACATGCCTTTATCTCCTGTTCAATACTTTCCTCCACCTCCTCCACCATCTCCTGCTGACATGGATGTATTTTCAGTCACCAGGACCTTTTCTACAGCTCACCATTCTTTTGGAAAACTGAAGCGTGGTCTTGAGTAGCAATTTAGATGTCTTGTCTTGTCTTCACTTAAGAGTTTTTTGTGTTATTTTTTTTTATTTTTTTTTTTTTTAATTCCTTCCTATTTATATAATAAATTTTGTAACCTTTGATTCAACATGTGCCTAAGCTGTCAAATAATGAAAGTTGTCAACTACAAGTGGGGCAGTGAGGTTGTAGCCATCAGGGCAGAGTACTTCATGAAAGACTGATGACCGGACACAGCTCAGGAGACACGATCTCAAGAGGTTAGTATAGACAAGAAGTGGAGAGGGGACCTTAAAATATATTAAAAAAAGTAAATATTTTGCATAAATAATGTTGAATTCAGGGATTCACTCCACCTGCTTTTTGCAAGCAAATCGAACGAAATCCAAAGGCATTCAATGAGAATCATTGGTTAAACCTTTTCTTCCATGACATTGGCTAAGGGCAAGTTGCTGTAATAATGGCATAAGAATTTACTTGTCTGTCTTGAAATTCTGCCCACACAAATTGTGCACATTAATTTGGTCCACATTTCCATACAGATAATGTATTTACATTACTTGTTTCTGGATTTAATGTGTTTGGTTAAGCTGAAATCTGCTCTAAGTAAATCGTTATTGGAAAATCTAGACACTGAAACATTGAAAGTCTGAATTTTGCAGCCCAAATGCCCCAGACTGGTGCCAATATACTGCAGGGCAACCACACATTGGTGAATTCTCAGGTTGGAGGCACACTTCAATTTTTGTTAGCCTGTACGTTTACTCCGGTTTTTGTTCTCTCCTAATTTTAAAAAACCTTTGAGCACTTTTTTTTTTTTTCATTAAACAAACTCTGCCTTTAGTTGGCTATTTTTTAGTAGAAAACGATTAGCTGAAGTAGGGAACTAGTTAATGCCAGTTAACTCAGTTTGAGCTTCATAACATGCTAATTTAGTACTTTCATACATCATTCACTTAACTGAAGCCAGGTCATCCAGTGGAGCTTTATTTGTAGACCTCACAATCCATAGAATATACTTTACAGTTCTTTCTGGACTTTCATCCAACTTAAAGGCAAGGTTTAAATTGAATATGGTCTTTCCATTGGTGGTTAGACAATTGTGCTTGGACACAATTATTACTAACTAGCACTTTTTTTTTTTTAATTGTACAATTCTTTCATCAGTATGTGGTATCACTTTTCTTTTTACATGGATGGGCATGTCTGTCATGTTCAAATGAAGGGAAAATATGAAAACTCACACATTATCTTTATATTTTCATTATTTTTATTGATATGCAACAATGAAGCTCTCAATATAGTTTGCAATCCTTGAATGTTTACATATAAATATAATGCAGAGTAGCAACATTTGCAGTTTCCTACAGATTGTAATAAAATAAACCGTACTTACTACTTCATCTTGGGGGAGGGAATAGTAAACTTCTGATTTATAGTTAATTTGCATGCATTAAATCATAGCCATTATAACCCATGTTTATAAATCCTATGTTGAAAGGAATGTATCAGATGAACAATTAAATATGGGAAACCTATGCATTAGTGGGGTGTTGAATATTGGGTAGGACCATTGGAAGTGTTTTTCATATTTGCCAAGTGGCTAGGATCAGACAATGTTTCTGCTTTAGAAAACCGATTATTCCAGTGTCCCACCTATTGCCCACCTTCAAAAAGAGTGCATACACTGAATTGTCAGGAATTTGACATGTAAAACTGCATTGCTGACACAGCTTACTTTCTATAAGTTGGCATTAAATGGGTCCTATCGTGATCTTACAAAGTGTTCTTAAACACTTTTTTGTGGATTTTTTTCCCCCCCTCTTCACCTGTTTTCAAGTTTGTTCTTGCGAATTATGATTACTCAACTCAATCATTCCTTTTTTCTTTTTTATAGAAGTCTGTAAGGCAAAGTAAACCCCAAGTATCAAACTTGCAGCTTTAACATATGCTGAAATGACTGCAACTGTAGCACTAACCACTGATCTAGCTCAATCTAAAATAATTTTTCTCCAACTTTATAATAATTTTTATACAAGCCTTATATTAAGGAGCCTTAAACTCCCCAACCTTCATTTATACATTTGCTTGTAATTGTACTATGTGTGCATCAGTTTTTGTTCCTAAATATCATGCCATTCTGTAACATTGCTATTTGGCTTTTAAGATTTGGCTCATTAAAGATCAAATGTCATTGATCTTTAAGGGATGAAAGAAGAGACAAAAGATGCAATGCAACCCATCTCAGAACTGAATCACAGTGCAGTTATCAAATTCAAGCATCTTATTTGGTAGCCAGCATTTGTGTGGTTACTGATCAAAATACTTTAATTACAGTCTGAGATAGCTGATGACTGGATGTGAACTATCAAAGAGCTGCAATAATGGGCCATTTAATCCAGTGAAAGCTATAATTTACCTTCATTATTAATATATATATATATAGATCTTAAAGGGACACTCCACTATAAAATAAAAATAACTAATGGATATACCCCAAATAAATCTTATATGCATTTAATTAGGTATATTTTTTTTCCATTGGGATATAAATACAGCTTGCAAAACCTTCAGTTCTCTTGTTTGCTGCCCCTGTAAGCCCTCCCCTTGTAACCCAACCCACACTTTATGTGGCTGTCCAATCAGACTTCCCAATACAGCTTAATGAGAAGTCTTTGCAAGGCAGGTGTACTGGGCAAAACTCCCTCTTGACTTTTTAGCTCCACTGAGCTAACCAAACCTGGAAGTAACGGAACCGGTTGTCTGATTGAAAGTCAAGGGGGTTTAACAAGGTTAACTTCTAAAAGTGTTAACATTTCTACTGAAATCTGCACTTTTTGCAAATTGTGGGGAAAAAAAGGACCCACTTCTCCTGTAAAACTTTTCAGTGAGTTAAAGTACTTTTAAGGGTCTGTAGTATCCCTTTAACTACACATTAATAGTGCTATACATAACTGCAGGCTATTTATCTTTAGAATTCTATACATTCAATATTGAAAGTTTGCCTATGTCCTATTGTCTTTACGTGTACTCACTATCTCACACATACTTGCATTTTAAAACTTTTATTTGCCTAGTTGTACTAAAAATATGCAATTTTACAAGGCCTCTACCACAAAAAAAGGCAATGATATCTTTATACTAGATATTAAATATGCCATATGCAAGTTTTTCCTTGAAGATTTAGCAGCTCTGAATGTAACAATGTTGTACAAAGCATTTGTATCTTTTCCACTCCAACACCATTAGATGGTACTTTACTGTCTGAAAGGGAGATATTCAATGACCAAAGCTCAGAGAATATTAAGGGAACAAGGTACAGAGGTTGCCTTTCACTTTGTTCTTGACTTTATAAGTGGCGCAGCATTACCCTCTTTCTTAAAGCACTCCATGCTAACGAGCTGTCATCCCACCCTACCCTTTGACATAATATATCTATGGATGTTCACATCTTGGACAACCTAACATCGTAGGCCACCATGTTGAAGTTATCCCAACCATAAATTTTCTTCTCATTCGGGTTGTAATCAATCATACTAGCATAACCATACTGATTCTGGAAGGGGACACTTATCTGGCGCTGGACACCTGTTTGAGTATCAAAAGCAAAGTTGACTGTGGTACTTGACGAGGAATAACTCCCAACAGTGTACAGCGTGCCACAGATCATAAATGCATTGGCCACTGACTGTTTGCGTATGGAGGTCTCCCAGCTCTGCTTAACATCAAGAGTTGTAGGGTCCAGTTGGGATATGACTACAGACCCTTTCATATTCTCTGTGCTATAAATCACCCACAGACCCATCTCATCAACAGCAAGGTCAATGTCTGTATAGCCACCCCAAGAGTAAGGGAATTTCCCATGGTAACCAGCGTTGGGAAGCTCCTTTTGAACGGCAACCGATTCTGTTTTGAAGTCATACTTAACTAGGATTCTTGATTTGCGACGTTGATAGTACAGAGAGCCTCTATAAACAACAGCCCCATTGCTCTCCATGGACCGAGGTAGGACGTAAACTTTTGCTGGATATCCTTTGGCTAACTGATCCGTATTTTCATATTCCATAACTTGACGTATATCTGCTCCTACAGTATTGATCCTCCAGATGGTGTCTCGGGTAAATGGGGAGGCTGGCTCAGGGTCCTTCATCCACACCCCATATTTTCCAGCAATACTATCAGCCTTTCGGAATGTACTGGGTACTCCAACCCATGTGAGCTCACCACAACTTCCTGTAAAAAAAATAAAAAATATTATTCTGTTTGGAGATCATATAATGTATGCTGTATATTTTGTTGTGAAAAGTAACTAAATTGTAGTAGTACTACATCTACTGGTGACATTATTTCTTTAACAATGTATTACGTAAGGTATAGTAACAACACAATGCCATATGTACTTTTTTTTTTTTTTTTTTTTTTTTAGCTGTCTAGCTCCAATCCAGTATTGTTCAATTTGGTTGTGGCCTTTCCATTAGATGGGTACTCTGCGTCATACGTATAAAGCTCATTGGAGTCATTAAGGTGTGGTCTGTTGTGGCTAAGTTACAATGAAATTGTACCTTGCATTAGTCTGTCCAACTATATGACAGTAGGTTCAGGTGCTTAGAGTGCCTTTAAAATTAATGGTTCTCTGAACTTCTCACAATACTCTTGACTTGGTGCAAAAATGATTAATTAATGCCTTTGATAAACTCGAGGGTTGGGGGACTTGCTGACTCCTAAACTCTGCTCATAAGTTATACATTCTTCTTCCTACCATGATGTGGAGAAGTCACAAAAATGTTTTTAATATTTTTTTTTCTGGTCACTTGTTTATAAAGAATGTAGAAAATATAAAGAATATATAATCTTTATAGTATAGTATTTAGAAAATTGGGCAGGCTAGATGGGCCGAATGGCTCTTATCTGCTGTCACATTCTATGTTTCTATAGAGCACATTATGCACCATGCAAATTCTTTAATTTTGGTTTAATCCACAAGTATATTGTCCAGACATTAGGACAAAAAATAAAAGCATAAACCATGACAGGCAATACAGTGTAGTAATCATACTTATAATATGCATTTCAAATGAGGGATTTCATTTTTTTTTTTTTTTAAAGAAAGATATAATAATGATGCCAGTGTAGTATCCCACAACACTTAAAAATAGACAATAGATAAACAAAACAAATACTGCACCAGTCAACGAAATACAAATAGCAGGATCAATCTAGAAAACAAACATATAAAAACAGTGCAAACTGTAGGTACATATAATAACCCCCTATATAGGATGGAACTCACAGGATGCAGAGCCGTCCCAGGCTCTATATGTTGTGCAGGAGGGACATATAGAGCCTGAGACGGCTCTGCATCCTGTGAGTTCCATCCTATATAGGGGTTTATTATATGTACCTACAGTTTGCATGTTTTTAAATGTTTGTTTTCTAGATTGATCCTGCTATTTGCATTTCGTTGACTGGTGCAGTATTTGTTTTATTTATCTATTGTCTATTTTTAAGTGTTGTGGGATACTACACCAGTCCTTTTGTATTCTGCAATTTGGTAGCGCCTACACACCTTTATACCATTGCATCTTAATAATCATAGCTGCATAAAAAAAAAACATGGAAATTACTGTACACCAATATTACAGTTTTAAAGACTCTATGTACTGTGACCACTTCAATGTTTTATAGTAGTCATCATGGTGCACATATATTTCATATTGCTGCTGAAGGTGTAAATCTACCTCAAGCAGCTCTTATTAGATAGCCAAGAATAAAAGCTCTGGGCTGACTAATTGGCACAGGGAACGGTCCCAGCCAATGAATGTCAGAATCAATTAGCCTGCAAGAGGCTTGCTACTGGGGAGAATCTGGCTTGCTACTGGGGGAAAACTGGGCAAGAGGCAAAATAGTTTGCCCCTTTGATGGCACCAGGGTACCCTTGGCATCATAAACAGGCTGTAGTGGCTATAATGTTTGGAGTAACCCTTTAAGAGTTTCTGAATGTTAAACACTTGAGAAATAAGAATGCAATTTCCATGTAGATTTTTTATGCAACTACTTCTAGAGACATAGATTACCAAAACGTATCTTCAAGACTAAAGTTTAATGAACACAAATCATGATCACATTCACACTTGTAATGTTTGATGTCATAGATAATCCTACGTAAACTACACTTTAATAGTATGATGTATGTACATATTCTCACCATTCAGTCAGATGAGGTGTTAATTAATATTCTAGTTGTCCTGTGGAGTTCAGTAATGGAACATTCACTGTAACTAGTTTTTGGGAGTGGTGCTAGCTGAAGCTTTTCTAAGCCATGTTGGCAGTCAATGATGAAAAGTCTTACCCCCAATGCCTTTGTTTTCTGAACTTTCGAGAACCGAGTGGCTTTCCGGAATCATCCTAGAAGCTGGTAGTGCCGTCAGCTCGGACTTTAGCTCCTGGTACCCGACACCATCTGCTCCCCACCGAGACACTGATAGTACAATAAAGGAAATAAGTAACAATAAATATGTTGTGCCATTATTTGAAATATGTCAGATAAATAAATTAATTAACGATAAGAATCTGCTCCTTTTAAGCCAAAATATCCATTTTACATTTCCCACATTTTATTGATCATTGATCAGCAACAGACCTCCATATTGTAATTTATAATATAGTTCAAAATGGTGAAATAAAATGTTTGGTAAAAAAAATTGTTGCAATATGTTTGAGAATGCACATCACAAATTAACATCTACTTGTCTGGTACAATCAGTTCTTCACACTCCATACTGTAGGAAAAAAATATTTGAATGTACTATAATACAAAGATACGCTCACACAAAGATGTGTTAAAGTGAGATTTGTGTGAGTTTCCTTGTGTTTTGCCACTTCCTCTTGAAATGTTTAAACTATGGGGGAAATGTATTTTATTTATTTGGACGACGCTGATTTTTTCCCCCCATGATGTTCAGATGGATTCTTGGATTTGTGGAGCATAAAGTTTACTGTTAAATCTCCTATTTCCCATCTTCCTGTCTCTAACCTTAAACATATAGCAAATTAAAAAATATTCCTTTTGAAAATGACACTAAAATATTTAGCTTAATTTTACTATGAAATTTAAAGCACACCGAGGGAATTAATATTTAATTTATTTATTTATTTATTTATAAACTATTTTACCAGGAAAGATACATTGAGATTTCTCTCGTTTTCAAGTATGTCCTGGGTACTTTAATTATTACTTGCAGGCCATAAATACCACAGTGACACCAAATCTTGGGAACCCCTTAGCTATGTCCTGTGTCTTGTTACAAGGCCATGACACATAATGGATACGTTGTCACTTATCTAAGACATGGAACACATCATGAGTTTAGAGACATAACCCCTCTGGGTCACACTAAAGTATTAAAGCATTTACTCCAACCTTGCCCCCACCTTTTACATACACCTGCCACGCTCCTTTGACCAAGTAAGCTAGCTACCTTTAAATTGCCAGTATAAAAAACTAAAATTAATATAATATATTGTATTTTATATTTTATAAATATAAAATGTGTGTGTTCATAATTTGACGTAAGTCTACTGTAGTCGCTTTTTTAAAGATAAGGAATTATTCCACATAATTTTACTAGCACTACAAGAAAATGCAATCAAATAATTCTCATAAGAAGTAAATATTTGCCAGGGTTTTTTGTTTTTTTTTATTGCAAATATAAAAGTTCTTTCCACAGCCAGCACTTAAAGAGACACTATAGTCACCAAAACAACTTTAGATTAATGAAGCAGTTTTGGTATATAGATAATGCTAATGTTTCACTGCCATTTAGGAGTTAAATAACTTTTGTTTCTGTTTATGCATCCCTAGCTACATCTCCCCTGTCTGTGACTGATGCAGCCTGCATGTAAAAAATGTTTCATTTTCAATCAGTTGTTTTTAGCTCCTACTCTGTAAATTGAACTTTAAAGGAACACTATAGTCACCTAAATTACTTTAGCTAAATAAAGCAGTTTTAGTGTATAGATCATTCCCCTGCAATTTCACTGCTCAATTCACTGTCATTTAGGAGTTAAATCACTTTGTTTCTGTTTATGCAGCCCTAGCCACACCTCCCCTGGCTATGATTGACAGAGCCTGCATGAAAAAAAAAATTGGTTTCACTTTCAAACAGCTGTAATTTACCTTAAATAATTGTATCTCAATCTCTAAATTGAACTTTAATCACATACAGGAGGCTCTTGCAGGGTCTAGCAAGCTATTAACATAGCAGGGGATAAGAAAATCTTAATTAAACAGAACTTGCAATAAAGAAAGCCTAAATAGGGCTCTCTTTACAGGAAGTGTTTATGGAAGGCTGTGCAAGTCACATGCAGGGAGGTGTGACTAGGGTTCATAAACAAAGGGATTTAACTCCTAAATGGCAGAGGATTGAGCAGTGAGGCTGCAGGGGCATGTTCTATACACCAAAACTGCTTCATTAAGCTAAAGTTGTTCAGGTGACTATAGTGTCCCTTTAATTACACACAGGAGGCTCCTGCAGGGTCTAGCAAGCTATTAGCAGAGCAGGAGATAAGACATTCTAAATTAAAAGAATTTGCAATAAAGGAATTGTAAACATTAGATGACTCGCTACAGGAAGTGTTTAGGAAGGATTTGTAAGTCACATGCAGGGAGGTGTACTTTGGGCTGCATACGAAGTGATCAACTCCTAAATGGCAGAGAATTGAGTAATGACATGATCTATACACAAAAAACTGCTTCATTAAGTTAAAGTAGTTTTGGTACCATAGTGTCCCTTTAAGTGTTGCCAAATGTGACACATTTTTAAGTGAGTCTTTCACCTTTTACCACTAAGAGAGTGGTGGCATTTTGTGACGTTACCTTTTGTGCCAAAGGCCAGCCGTATATTTGGTATATCATTTATAAAGGATCAACCTTTAGGATTGTACTCTGATAATCAGCAGTTCATATGGTTCCCATACATATTAACATCAAAATTATTTTAATGGTTTCATTTAAGCAGAATGTATGTCTCTCAACATAAATTCAATTTAAGTTGTTTTATTTCAGTACAAAAATAAACATGAGGTAACAAATATTAAAAAAGCACAGAATGCAGTTTTAATAAAAATAAATATTTTGTTTTTAAAAATTGTTAGAGTATTTCTTTGGGAAAACTTAATTGATAATTTGCTAAGAACATTTAATCCAACACAGAAGACAGGAAAGAACATTTTTCTTGATTTTGTCTCGTCACAGTTAGATCATCTTATAAAGTTTTTAATAGGTTAAGATGAACCTTGTGAGCCAAAGAACATCATAATGCATAAATGATAATTAAATAAATACACAGCTCATTAAACATGACATGCATTGACATGGCTGGAGGCAAATTCAACAGTGGGGGCTGAAGTGGCCCTCCAAATTATGCACATTATGGTACCTCTCTAAGCAGTTACATCACTGACTGTAGTAATCTGATCATTTTCAGTCTTAATAGTTTTCGAACAGAATTATCAAAAATTTTTAGGAGTTGAACAGTACACTGTACTTAGTTGGGCAACGGTAACTCACTGGGTGTGACTGTCTGCCTGTAACTGTGTGTGTGACGGTCTTTCTGTAGCTGTGTGTGTGACTATCTGCCTGTAACTGTGTGTGTGACTATCTGCCTGTAACTGTGTGTGTGACTATCTGCCTGTAACTTTTTCTGTCACTGTCTGCCTGTGATTGTGTGAGGCTGCCTGTAACTGTGTGTGTGTGACGGTCTTTCTGTAGCTGTGTGTGTAACTGTGTGCATGTGGCTGTATTTGACAGCACATGTGTATAACTATGTTCATCTGACTGTGCATCTGACTGTGGGACTGTGTGCATGTGACACTGCAAAAATACACACCTGCATTCACACATTGGCCTACATGTCTTTTTTTTAAATCTGAATTAAATACCCACCACAATACGATACACAATACACACACATATCATACACAGTTAACACACCTAAAACAAATATCACAGAGGTACACACCAGGTTCATAGCTTGACCTTCAACAATCAGCATGCTACCCTCCCTCCCTGCTAGGTAACAATAGGGAATTCTTTTTTTTATTTTTAAATTAGTCATTTAATAAAGCCCCTATATCAGGGGTCCTCAAACTCCAGCCCCCCCAGATGTTGCTGAACTACAACTCCCATGATTCTCTGCCTATCTATGTAATTCAAAGAATCATGGAAGTTGTAGTTCAGCAACATCTGGAGGGCCACAGTTTGAGGACCCCTGCCCTATACAAACACCACAACCCTATATAAACACACTATACATGGATGAGTGAGCGGGTGTGACCAGGCAGGGGCGCTGTGAAGATTCTCCACACAGGGCGCCTAAAGACCTAAGGCCCTGCACACACGCAAACAGTTACACAGCATACAGTAATAGGCAGATAGTCATACACATACAGAGACAGTTACACACAGTTACCCCCATCCGTTTTGTGCACTGGAGTTGGAGCAGGAGCACTGCAGTCCCTGGTGTCTAATGGTTGGGGAAGCAGTAACTGGGCAGCGGGTTCTGGCTGAATTTAGCTTTGCCACCGTTGCTCATTAAACTCAGCCTTGACTTCTAGCTCCACCCAGTGCATATTTAGCTCCACCCCCCTAATCGCAGCAGGTTTTTGAAACTCTGCACTGCTCTCTTCCAGCCTCTGTGTTTGTGTCGGCTGCCCAGCGCCCCTACTGCCATTGCGTCCTGTGCCATTGCGCCCTCTAAGGCTGGCCCTGACTATGAGAAATGATGTTGTATATTAACAATTAGGGTCTTTTCAAGCAGTCTAAGAGTTGTATAAATGCATTGAAGACCACTGGACAGGCAACATTGATATGAATAAGTTATGATGTTATACATTAGAAGTTGAATAACCAGGCATGCCACACGAACACATATACAGTAAGTAACTGATCTCCTAAAAAAAATATACCATTTAGCCACTAATCTATTGGCCTTTATTGTAGGGCAAGTTTACACCTAGCAATATGATGTACAATGTATATAAGGCAGCTTGTAATTATTATTATTTAGCAGTTATAGCCATGGATACTTGAAGTAAACACCAAATAATGCGGAAAAAAGGGTAATAAAATAACAGGCGCTATAAAGTTCTTAACACATTCACAGAAAACAACAGTGCAAATATTTTTTACGTTTACAATCCAAAATCAGCAGAACAGATTTTACATACTGTGCTGATATTAGATGCTATGTATTTGAAGACAACACATTTAGCGGTTTAATTACACTCTTTGAGTTTCAGCATTTGATATAGGGTACATCTCAGGGAGACCTGGGCTCAATTTGAGTGCACTCTGATAATTCTTATGTAATAATGCTCAACAATTTTTTACTTCTTAAACAGATTTTAGTCCTTTGACTTCAAGTGGTCTTTGCTCAGGAGCTCAACTCAATAAAAAAAACATCTGACTAGGTGGAACATTCATAGACTTGAGTTACGTGGGACAACTGCCATTTAACATTGAACACAACTGCAGTGACGCCTAGCAGGGCTGCCATCAGAAATTTCGGGGCCCCTGACACAGTTCAAAGTGTGGGCCCCCCTGGGCCCGCCCCCGAGGGCCCATTCTGAGTCCACCCACAAGGATGGCCTGTGTGGTGTGTAAAATGGATACAGATTGCACATATGTATAATGAATGTAGTTTTGTGTGTTTTAGATAAAGTGTGTGTTTGTGTGGTGAATGCAGAGTGTTTGTGTTGTGGTTTTAGTGTGTGTATGGTGAATGCTGTGTGTGTTTGTGTTGTGGTTTAAGTGTGTGTATGGTGAATACAGTGCGTGTTTGTGTTGTGGTTTTAGTGTGTGTATGGTGAATGCAGTGCATGTTTGTGTTGTGGTTTTACTGTGTGTATGGGGAATTTAGTGTGTGTGTTGAAGTTTTAGTGTGTGTATGGTGAATGCAGTGTGTGTTTGTGTTGTAGTTTTAGTGTGTGTATGGTGAAAGCAGTGTGTGTTTGTGTTGTGGTTTTAGTGTGTTTATGGTGAATGCAGTGCGTGTTTGTGTTGTGGTTTTAGTGTGTGTATGGTGAATACAGTGTGTGTTTGTGTTGTGGTTTTAGTGTGTGTATGGTGAAAGCAGTGTGTGTTTGTGTTGTGGTTTTAGTGTGTTTATGGTGAATGCAGTGTGTGTTTGTGTTGTGGTTTTAGTGTGTTTATGGTGAATGCAGTGCGTGTTTGTGTTGTGGTTTTAGTGTGTGCATGGTGAACGCAGTGCGTGTTTGTGTTGTGGTTTTAGTGTGTGTATGGTGAACGCAGTGCGTGTTTGTGTTGTGGTTTTAGTGTGTGTATGCAGTGTGTGTGTTGTGGTTTTAGTGTGTGTATGCAGTGTGTGTGTGCTGTGGTTTTAGTGTGTGTATGCAGTGTGTGTGTGCTGTGGTTTTAGTGTGTGTATGCAGTGTGTGTATGCTGTGGTTTTAGTGTGTGTATGCAGTGTGTGTGTTGTGGTTTTAGTGTGTGTATGCAGTGTGTGTGTGTTGTGGTTTTAGTGTGTGTATGCAGTGTGTGTGTGTTGTGGTTTTTGTGTGTGTATGCAGTGTGTGTGTGTTGTGGTTTTGGTGTGTGTATGCAGTGTGTGTGTGTTGTGGTTTTAGTGTGTGTATGCAGTGTGTGTGTGTGTTGTGGTTTTAGTGTGTGTATGCAGTGTGTGTTGTGGTTTTAGTGTGTGTATGCAGTGTGTGTGTGTTGTGGTTTTAGTGTGTGTATGCAGTGTATGTGTGTGTTGTGGTTTTAGTGTGTGTATGCAGTGTGTGTGTTGTGGTTTTAGTGTGTGTGTGTTGTGGTTATAGTGTGTGTATGCAGTGTGTGTGTGTTGTGGTTTTAGTGTGGGTATGCAGTGTGTGTGTGCTGGGGTTTTAGTGTGTGTATGCAGTGTGTGTGTGCTGTGGTTTTAGTGTGTGTATGCAGTGTGTGTGTGCTTTGGTTTTAGTGTGTGTATGCAGTGTGTGTGTGCTGTGGTTTTAGTGTGTGTATGCAGTGTGTGTGTGCTGTGGTTTTAGTGTGTGTATGCAGTGTGTTTGTGCTGTGGTTTTAGTGTGTTTTTGCAGTGTGTGTGTGCTGTGGTTTTAGTGTGTGTATGCAGTGTGTGTGTGCTGTGGTTTTAGTGTGTGTAAATGTGGGGGCTGTATGTACAATAGGGGGCTGCATAGGGGGGTGGGGGGTGAGAGGGGAGCTTTTTTGGCTGCATTGACATTTTATTCCCCCCTCCCTGCTTTTTACCTGGCCAGGGAGGGGGGAGCTCGCATCCCTGGTGGTCCGGTGGTCTGGTGGAGGGTGCCAGCCGCTGTCGAACTCAGACGGGGACCAGCCTGCACCATCTTAACTCTCCAGCAGCTCCTGTCTGTAACTCTCGCGAGCTGTGCTGTTTGCCGCGCGGAGCGTTGCCATGGTAACCCGTGACAACGCTCTGCCGGCTGCGGAGCTCGCGAGAGTTACGGGCAGGAGCAGCTGGAGAGTTAAGATGGTGCTGGCTGGTCCCCGTCTGCATTCTACAGGTAGCCGGGGCCCGAGGTGAACATATAGATAGCGATAATCGCTATCTATATGTGCACAAATAGAATGTGGGGCCCGGGACTCCCTGAGCAGTCCGGGCCCCCCAGGACCGCCGGTCATGCCCTGATGGCGGCCCTGACTAGTCCTAGTCCCAGTGTTGTCAGATTTACAGTGAAGGTGAACATTATCTCTTCTCATCTCCAATAGTTAAAGGGATACTATGGTGCCAGGAATACAAAACTGTGTAGCGTCAGACACCGGACCAAAGGTCCGTTCTAATCCAGGAAGCCCTCCAAGTGGCTGTCTGGTAGAAGCCACTGTGGGCAGACATAGTGCTACAATGTAAACATTGCAGTTACTTTGGTACAGTAATGTTTTACATTGCAGCACTAAATGCATTAGGGACACTGTACCCACCCAATGATGTGACTTCAGAGTGTTTAAGTTGGAAAAGTAGATGGGTATCTGTAGCTAAGTTCTAAGGAACACAGAATGGCCAATGTATTTATTATTTTTGGAGGGGGCAAGGGATAAGCTATTTCTAAACTCACTTTGGGCTGATGTCTTACAAGCTATATGGTATATTTATATAAAAAAAAAAATAACAAAGGACCTAGATCAATAAATTAAGTCAGTTTATTACATAATTCTAAACTGGTTGGAGATTTATGCTTCGCAATTTTCTGTTGGTATTTAATGTGTGAAATGACATAAATGGTATACTTTTATACTGTTTGTATAATTACACATAGGAAACTTCAAATCTTTTAATGTTGTTATAGAAACCATCTATAAATCAATCAAATGTTTTATGATTTCCTGCCAGTTTTAATTTCATGAAACAGCTACTAATAATGTCAAAGTATTTTAACCACTAAAGGTATATTTAGCTGTCTTTAGTTTTCAAGTGTTTCATAGGGTCTAGACATTATTAATAACCAACTTGGGCTTTGATTTAATATTGTTGAACACGCTTTCCATATGATTTAATATTGTTGGATACATTTTTTAAATTATTTAATATTCTGAAAATATTCAAATTTGGTTGAGAAAAACAATTTTAACCCCTTAAGCACTGGGCCAAATTTACACGTTTTGATCAAAATAAAACGTAAACAAAACTTGGAATTTTACTATGTGTCTGTTCAACCATAATTCACATCTTTCATATTAAGTGCACCCACACTTATTATATATCATTTTTATTTAACATCAAATATTTAGCTATGAAACATAATTTAATATGAATAAAATATAGAAAAAACGGTGAGCAATTAAGAAATGTTGTAATTTTTTTAGTTCTGCATGACATTTAATTGTGAATGTCGTAATACTGTTAGCTGTTACTGCAATAAAATACACATAATTGTATTCAGCGATGTCTCACATGTAAAACAATACCCCTTATGTACAGGTTTTATGGGTGTTTTGGGAAGTTACAAGGAACAAATATAGCATGTTCAATTTTTCAGTTTTTTTTCACATTGAAATTCGCCAGATTGGTTACGTTGCCTTTGAGATCCTATGGTAACCCAGGAATGAGAATTACCCCCATGATGGCATACCATTTGCAATAGTAGACAACCCAAAGTATTGCAAATGGGGTATGTCAGTCTTTTTTAGTAGCCACTTGGTCACAAACACTGGCCAAAGTTAGTGTTAATATTGGGATGTGTGTGAAAAATGCAAAAAACTAATTTGAACGTCAATTTTGGCTAGTGTTTGTGACCGGGTAAGTGAATAGGACGGAGGGGACGTGCTATGTCGCCCGCCGGCGTTTGGAGCCGGGTCCCCAAGGGTGGCATAGCATGCCCGCCATCCTTAAAGGGCTATCTTGATATGAAAATCCCACTTGGAACTGTCAGGCTTTACCCATCTGATGTTATAATCAGAATATTCTTACTAAAAACTAAAAGGAGATCCAGCAGGTACTTACCCCTGTCTCAGACATCTTACTTTTTTCATCCATTTGTTAGACTTAATCGTTAGACAACTACACACTCAAAATAAGTTCTTTTAACCAAATAAGTATTAGACTTGACATTCGTATTCATATAAATGGATTTTTTTTAAATGAAAATAAGCGTTTCGTCCATTAGTTCGGATACTGAATAACGAATGGGGAGCTGGATGAATGAATTAAAAAATGAATGGGTGCCGAACAAAATTCTTCAAAGCGCCATTTGTTTATTCGTTCATTCACAAGTCGCAATTGGCCTTTTGTATTACACTGTCTGTAATTCAAAAGGCCGAATGCTTCATCCGAATGGACAAATTGCTCATTATTTTGGTGTGCCTTTGTTCTTTCTGCTCACAAAGTCGAACGAACGAATGTGCACTGAATGAATAACCAAAACAGGGGACCTAATGCCCCCCCAACCCTGACTCATTGCTGGCAGGTGTAGGCCCTTTGTGCCCCCTCCGGCCACCACCCATTAGTGCAGGTGGGGGCCCTAAGTAATAATGGGGTGGAACCTATTCTTTGACCCAAGCCCCCAAGCATTGCTGGTGAATTGGGGCCCTGAGTAATAATGAGGGGAAACTTATTGTTCCTCCCCAGCCATTAGCGGTGAGTGGGGGCCCTAAGTAATATTGGGGGAAAACTAGCCAGGTGACAGTGGATTATTTTTTAAGGTCGGGATTTTTTTTTCCAGTGTGTTTTTAATTTTATTTTTTGCTTTCAGGTCATTTCTTAATTTTATTAGTTCAATGCAGTTTATGGTTTTTTTTGGGCCGAAAAAAGAAAATTCAAGAAAAAAAGAAGACAACAAATAGTAAGCATTAATGTTATATTTTATAAATTTATTCCTCGCTTTATTATTATTAAGGTGAGGGTGGTAGGTAGGGTATTTATTTATTGGGGGTAACTAGGGACCCCTTAGTCATCCCTCCCCTTATTACTTAGGTCCCCCCACCTGCCGGCATGGGTTCCCCCCTTTTATTACTTGGGGCCCCCACTCGCTGTCAATGGGTTAGGGCTGGGAGGGAAAATAGGTTCTTCCCTTTATTACTTAGAGTCACCACCAATGGGTGATAGGTGGAACTGATTGTCGTCGTCCCCTTTGTTACTTAGTGCTCCCACCTGCAGGCAATGGGTGGGGACGGGGGGAGGGGGGGGGAATAGGTCCCCCCTTTATTACTTAGAGCCCACAGTCTCCAATGGGTGGAGACTGCGGGGGAACAATAGGTCCCCTTACCCTTTATTACTTATTACTGTGTCAGGTCCCCCTTTATTGAATTTTGGGGGGAGGACTGCTCACTGTTTAGTCGACATTCACCTTGTCATGGGATAGCAAGTAGGGGCAGAAGGGAGGTTATAAGTATTAGTAAAGTTAGATGAGAGATCAATTTTGGTCTTTCAGCTTTTTAGTAGATAGCTTCCTAATACTTTGGGGATTTAGGGGGCTATCTACTAAACGGCTGCAAGATGCAGTTGCTACTGGTCTGGAATTTCATTCTCCGACTTAAATTCTAAACCGAAAATAATGACCAAATGGGTTCTTCAAACGAAAATAACATCCAAATTTCATCTGAAAACGAAGTCCATGGACACAATTCGGTCCTGACAAAACAAAAAAATCACCTAAATTCAGCCTTTTTATTATATTACAGCACATCAGCTTGCAGCCCAAGTCTCTGGAAAGTGCACAAAATGCAATCCTTTCTGATACAGTCCTTTGATCTTTCCCGGGAAAACAACATCGCTATTTCTTCATAATAAACCATCTAATTTGCAAGTATAATGCAATTTTTATTACATAAATCACATACTTTTTTTGTTATACCCAAATGGCTAAGAGATGGTGTAATTTCTGTTTGTTTACACTTTTATTCTAGTTCAACAATATTTTTAACTTTTCTGTGATGTTCAGTTTCTAAATAATTATTTATATTCTGGACTTATTTCAAGGAAAAAAAAAACATTTACAGGATATTTTGTACTGGATGTTAAAAAAGTTGTTTTAAGCTTAATAGACAATTCAAGATAATGGATACTTAAAACCGAACATTACACATTTTATTCAGTTACCTATCATTAGACATATTATTTTTCAGTTTAAAAAGTACTCATAAAGAATCATCCCAATGTGCCAGTGTCCAATGTGCCAGTGACCTTTATATCAATCTTTAGGAGGAGAACATTACATTTCAGAGCACAAAGATTAAAAACAAAACAAAAAGCATTTTGGATAGGGGAAATAGTTTTGGTCACTAGTTTTAACAAGTATGTTTCTGTGTAGAACATGATTGAGCATTACGTTAGAACAAGTTATACCTCATCTAATTCCCTTTTCTTTTTTTATTCTTTATTTTTGCTGTGCAGGTGGGTACTTTTTTAATTGAACTTCTGATCCCAACTTACACTATCCTCACCTAGTCCCTGATGCCAACTCATTGGGGGAAAATCCATCAAAGTGTTCTTTTCTAAAACGTGGTCTAAAATACTAAAAGTGAGGGCACTCAGCATTGAAACCAGTAGAATGCGCTGGCACATTCCGCTGTTGACACAATGCATTGCATTTTTGTACCACATTAGAATACAACACTTTAGTGAATGTCCCCAATGATTTGGCATCAGGGAATGGGAGAGGATACAATGAGGCAGGATCAGTGTTACATTGTATAGTGAGTGGGAAAGAAGTAGTGGGAGCAGGGCCGGACTGGGAAATAAAAGCAGCCCTGGAAAAAAATTATTTACCAGCCCCATAATGCGTCGTGCCAGCATAGTGTGCAGATACAGAGTTAGAAAAGATAACTTAAAATTAAAATTATTACTCCAACGTGAAAAAAAGCACATATAGGCTTAAAAAAAAAGAGTGCAGATTTATTTTAAGCAGACGTGCCTTTGCATATAACCAATGTTTCAGTCCAACTACCATGACATATTAAGGAAAGTTTAGTAATGGGACTGAAATAGTGAATGTATGTAGGGCACAACTGTAAAAAATTACGTTATCTTGTTTATTTTGAAGTCCTGTGGGTGCGCTCTTCACTTTAAATATGTTATTGTGCTGGAGTATGCACCTAGAAACAAGACTGGGCCAATATCTGCTCATTACATATGGTACATATTAATGACATTTCTTAGTGTATTATGCATATATAAATGTACATTAATATATGTGTAAATATTATAGGTATATCAAATCATACATATACATCATACATATAAAATCAGTGGCGGATCCAGAGCCTGATCTCAGGAGGGGCACTTATAGATTATTTAAAGAAATAATCCATGCACAATAACCACTACAGCTCTGTGTAGTGGTTATGGTGCCAGGAGTGCCGGGACCCACTCCCAGAGTAAATAGTCAAACCGTTGGGATATGGGGCTGTAGTAGGGTATAGGAGCAGTGGTGCAATGTGTGAGGGGTGCAATGTGTGTGAAAGGTTCAGTGTGTAGGGTGTGTGGGACAATGTGTGTATAGGTGGCTGTGTGTGTGTGTAGGGCAATGTGTGTATGGGGGTCTGTGTGTGTGTATGGGGGGCAGTGTGTGAATGTGTATGGTGTGTGTGTGGGCAGTGTTTGTATGGGGCTAGAGTTCACTCTCACCACTGGGAACACCAGGAATCCCTGGTGGTCGCAGTGGTGAGAGTGAACTCTAGCCCGTAGCTCCAGGGCTAGAGTTTCCCTGTGGCACTCTCCCTCCCCCTCTGTCTCTCTCTATTCGCCCCTCTTTCTCCCCTTGTGTCTCACCCTCCCCCTCTGTCTCTTTCTCTCTCCTTTCCCTGTGGCACTCTCCCTCCCCCTCTGTCTCTCTCTATTCGCCCCTCTTTCTCCCCTTGTGTCTCACTCTCCCCCCTCTCCCTGTGGCACTCCCCCCCTCTGTCTCTCTCTCTCTATTCACCCCCCCTGTCTCTCTCTCTCTATTCACCCCCATCCCCTCTGTCTCTCTCTCTATTCACCCCCCATCCCCTCTGTCTCTCTCTCTATTAACCCCCCTGTATCTCTCTCTATTAACCCCCCCTCTGTATCTCTCTCTATTAACCCCCCCACTGTATCTCTCTCTATTAACCCCCCCTGTATCTCTCTCTATTAACCCCCCCTCTGTATCTCTCTCTATTAACCCCCCTGTATCTCTCTCTATTAACCTCCCTCTGTATCTCTCTCTATTAACCCCCCCTCTGTATCTCTCTATTAACCCCCCACCCCCTCTGTATTTCTCTTTATTCACCCCCCCCCACCCCACCCACCTTAGAGGAGTCGAGGAGTCAGGGGGCCGGCCGCGTTCCACACTGCAGCCTCGCCGGTCCGGCTGCACTCCTACTGCTGAGGGCTGAAGGGAGAGGGAGCATATCTCTACCATGCCCCTTGCGGTTCCCACAATTCACAGCAGCATCGTGCTGTGAATTGTGGGAACCGCGAGGGAGCATGGTAGAGATATGCTCCCTCCCCCTTCAGCCCTCAGCAGTAGGAGTGCAGCCGGACCGGCGAGGCTGCAGTGTGGAACGCGGCCGCCGGCCCCCCTCTGAGTGTGCCACTGGACCGGCCACCCGGTGGCACATACTTGCGCAGCCCCCAGATACCGCGGCCCACCGGGAAATTTCCCGGTATCCCGGTGGGCCAGTCCGGCCCTGAGTGGGAGAGGGAATAGAGAGAAGGAACAGAAGAGTATTTCCAAGGGGATAGCAAGTGGGGACAGAAGGGTGAAACTGTAGGCATTTAGATGAAACAACAGAGGTCATAGAGGGGATGCCAACTGGGAACAAATATGTTTAAGAGAGGGGATATTTAAATGGGCCAGTAGGAATGTGAAGTTGAGTGAATAACTAGAGGCAGGCCTGGACTGGCCATCGGGTATTCCGGGCAAATGCTCGGTGGGCCACAATGGCCATGGGCCGAGCTCGGCAGGGGAGATCACAGGATCTCCCCTGTCTAGAGGAATGGGTAACAGGATAAGACAAAATTGTGGAAGATTCCCTGGATGTGAAAAAGAGAACACCACACAGCATAGTCTGGAGCGCTATAAAATATCCCTAAGGCTTTGCTTAGGCTCCTCGTGTGATGCAGTTCCATGTGCCAATAAAGTTTGTTTTTCTCCAGACTAACCTGACTGACATTCTCTCTTTCTTAACCAATGAGTGTTTCCATGCTATTTTGGAGTTGGATATCTCCCCACCTGGTGTTTAATCAGAGCGCTTGGTAAGCTGTCTACGTCACATATATTATTATTCATATGACCATCGATTGAGAGTCTGCTTGATCATTTTTTACTCACAATTGTGGAAGAGATATATCAAGATCCCTAGAACTTACTCTTGGAACACCAAATGTAAAAGAGAGGGCAATGAGTCCAACTTACTGGGGTAATTTACTAATAAGGCATAGAAAACCAATAACTGAAAAATGTAGCAAACTTGAAATTCTTTCTCACTTGATATTTTTTCCGTATATCTTGCATGTTGGTTGGTAATTCATACAAAGTTACTGTTCATTGAGAAGACCATGATGGCTTACACAAGCTTGATTTCTCAGAAAGTTAAAGGGACACTTCAGGCACCAAAACGACTTCATGTAAATGGACCATTCTTGCACGGTTTACCCCCAAAGTTGCCTCCAGAGGCGATGTCCACTCCCTCCCCCACTCCCATAGGCGGCATCAGGCTTCTGAATTTTAGCTTTCAGAAAGCGCGGAGTGCCGCAGGGCAGGTGCATCACTGATTGGCTGAGAACGGTCATCTGACACTCTCAGCCAATCTGTGACTCCCAAATTACAAAACTGGCTTGAAAAATGAACATTTCTTCCCAAGCCAGTTTTGTGAATGGAGAGTCACTGGTTGGCTGAGAGTGTCAGATGACCGTTCTCAGCCAATCAGCAGCATCCCTGCTTGACGGCAGGCCACATTTACTGAAACTGAGGAAAGAGTGCCTCCGGGGACCTCCTATCACCATAGCAACTTCATTTAGATTAAGTTGCTTTGGTGCCTTGAGTGTCCCTTTAAGTCATGTATTGATCCATGTGTGAATGCAAACACCAGAAATTGTTCATGCTGTATTACAATGTAAATAGTATTAGCACTGTGTGTCTTACCATGGCTTTAGAACTGATGGAGCAGGGTTAAAATCTGGACCATGTGGAAATAGTTTGTGATGGTGAGAGAGTTTCTTTCCATTAATGTAAATTTATGACCATAACAGGAACATAGTTATAATATTTACCAGGCATGGAATTTTCAATTAAGGTGTGACATTGGGCCATTATTTTCTACTGTGGGAACACACTCTCAGTTTGACAGTCCCATACAGTACAACGCATTAACAGGGTGTTTCTCATTAAAGTAAGAATTCTAAGTGAATTCCAAAGTTAAGGCCAGAGTAGTAGAACTGAAAGCATAGTTCACTTTGAATTCTCACTTTATTGAACAACCCAGTTAGTGTCCAATAAACAAAGGTAAGGGTAAAATCTAAATCTTTATTAAGAATCCATATAAATCTACGCAGACAGCAGAGGATCTCACCCTCCGTGCATCCCGCATTGCTTTTATGGGATACTCTTCTGAATTCCTTCCTATTGTAGAATGGAGGGAATCATAACCCTAACTCCCATTACTCTTAGTATAACTCTAACAGTGCAGGAACATTAAACCGAACACAATCTACCTACAATAAATGGTAACTACCATTGTGTGGCTGAGAATGATGGTAGCTTCAGTCTATCATATATGCAATGGAGACATGACGCATAGAGATATTGTCACCCTTTAGCACCCCATGTGCTCATGGACTGCAACTTTCATAATTCTCAGTCATAATATATATAGTATTTGCTTGAAGGGTCCCTCCAATAGTGTGTAGCATTCCTACTACATCACAGTGTGAATTTAATTAGCCACAAGAGGCATCCAAATGTCACTTCTGGGGTCAATTTACTAATTAGACACCCACAGTACAGGCTTTCCGTTTATTGCCAAGTGCAGTCAATCAATGTATATATGTCCTGCAGTGACATAGTGATTTGGCAGCTCTACTTTCCTGCCACCTAGAACATAATGTCTTAGATCAGGGCTTCCCAAACTTTTATGGGCCGAGACCCACTTTTCAAAATGGAAATTTTTCGGGACCCACTTGCTTTTAATGCGTATTTTAAAAAGTGAACACCATGGCAATCCGCTTCAGAGGCATACAATTGGCACACCATAGCAATCCGCTTTAGAGGCATACAATTGGCAAACTATAGCAATCCGCTTTAGATGCATACAATTGGCACACCGTGGAAATCCGCTTTAGATGCATACAATTGGCACACCATGGCAATTCGCTTTAGATGCATACAATTGGCATACCATTGCAATCAGCTTCAGAAGCATTCAATTGGCACAGCATTGAAAACAGTCAGATGCATAAAATTGGCACACCATGGCAATCAGCTTTAGATGCATAAACTTGGTATATCATTGCAATCACTTTTAGGTGCATAAAATTGGTACACCATGGCAATCAGCTTCAGAGGCATACAATTGGCACACCATGGCAAACCGCTTTAGAAGCATATAATTGGCAAACTATAGCAATCCGCTTTAGATGCATACAATTGGCACACCATGGCAATTTGCTTTATATGCAAACAATTGGCATACCATTGCAATCAGTTTTAGATGCATAAAATTGGTACATCATGGCAATCAGTTTTAGAGGCATACAATTGGAACATCATGACAGCTTTAAATACATAAACTTGGCACACCATGGCAATCAGCTTTAGATGCATAAACTTGGCATATCATGGCAATCACTTTTAGATGCATAAACGTGGCACATCATGGCAATCAGTTTCAGAAGCATTCATTTGGCACACCATTGAAAACAGTCAGATGCATAAGATTGGCACACCATGGCAATCAGCTTTAGATGCATAAACTTGGTATATCATTGCAATCACTTTTAGACGCATAAACTTGGCACATCATGCCAATCAGCTTCAGAAGCATACAATTGGCACACCATGGCAATCAGCTTTAGATGCATAAAATTGGCATATCATGGCAATCACTTTTAGATGCATAAACTTGGCACATCATGGCAATCAGCTTCAGAAGCATACAATTGGCACACCGTGGAAATCCGCTTTAGATGCATACAATTGGCACACCATGGCAATCCGCTTTAGATACATACAATTGGTATACCATTGCAATCAATTTTAGATGCATAAAATTGGTACATCATGGCAATCAGTTCTAGAGGCATACAATTGGAACATCATGACAGCTTTAAATACATAAACTTGGCACACCATGGCAATCAGCTTTAGATGCATAAACTTGGCATATCATGGCAATCACTTTTAGATGCATAAACTTGGCACATCATGGCAATCAGCTTCAGAAGCATTCAATTGGCACACCATGGCAATCAGCTTTAGATGCATACAATTGGCATATCATGGCATCACTTTTAGATGCATACACTTGGCACATCATGGCAATCAGCTTCAGAAGCATTCAATTGGCACACCATTGCAATCAGTTTTAGATGCATAAAATTGGCACACCATGGCAATCAGCTTTAGATGCATAAACTTGGCATATCATTGCAATCACTTTTAGATGCATAAACTTGGCACATCATGCAAATCGGCTTCAGAAGCATTCAATTGGCACACCATGGCAAACAGTCAGATGCATAAAATTGGCACACCATGGCAATCAGCTTTAGATGCATAAAATTGGCATAACATGGCAGTTTTAGAGGCATAATTTTGATATATCATGGCAGTTTTAGACGCAGAAACTTTACACATCATGGCAATCAGTTTTAGAGACATACAACTGCTTACTCACAGACTCGGAATCAGAAATGTTGTTGTCCTGCTCTTTCACATTGATTATCCTAGTGGTGGAACTAATGTAGAGAGGACCGTGGTGCAAGTATGTTTTCTGGGCCCCCATCTAGTGAAAGTGTGGCCAAAAGGTAGATCTCCATCTGTCGGAGAACTTCAACAATAATATGCCAGATGGAGATCTACCATTTGCACATCATTGCAGGGTTATATTTGTGAGCAGTGTTTGAATGTAAGCATGTTTTTGTATTAAGTATATGTGTGCATGTATGAGTGTATTTGTATGTACTGTTGCTATTGGAATGTAGTGGTGTACTTGTTTGTAATGTTTGCATCTGAATGAAGGGGTGTTTGTAAATGTAGTGTAGGACTTTAAATGCAGGTGTGCTTTTTGTGTGTAGTGTTGGTGTTTGAATGAAGGGGTGTTTGTAGATCATTTTAGTGTTTTAATGCAGGGGTGTGTTTGTATGTAATGTTTGCGTTTGATTGCAGTGTGTGCGTGTGTGTAGTGGATGCAGTGTGTGTATATTGTGTTTATAAAATATACATATACACAATGTGTGTTTCAATGTAAGCATGTTTTTTGTATGGAGTATGTGTGCAGTGTATACACACACACACACACACACACAGACACACAAATACACAGCGATACACACAATGACACTTAGTTTCCCACACACAGATACACAGACACTCATGTACACAGATACACACAGACACACAAATACACACACACACTGACACAAAAGGACACACAGAGACAGGAGGTGAGGGTGACAGTGTGGGAGGGAGTGTGTGTACTGGTAACAGTGTGGGGGAAGTGTGAGAAAGGGTTACAGTGGGTGGGCAGGGGGAGAAAGGGTTACAGTGGGCAGGCAGGGGGAGAAAGGGTTACAGTGGGCAGGCAGGGGGAGAAAGGGTTACAGTAGGCAGGCAGGGGGAGAAAGGGCTACAGTGTGGGGGGCAGGGGGAGAAAAGGCGACAGTGGGGGGGCGGGGGGAGAAAAGGTTACAGTGTGGGGAGAGGGGCAGGGAGAGAAGGGGTTACAGGGGGGAGGGCAGGCAGAGAAGGCGTTACAGTGGGGGTAGGGGGGCAGGCAGAGAAGGGGTTGCAGTTGGGGGAGGGTAGGCAGAGAAGGGGTTACAGGGGGGGAGAGGGGCAGGCAGAGAAGGGGTTACAGTGGGGGGTGGAGGGCAGGCAGAGAAGGGGTTACAGGGGGGAGGGGGGCAGACAGAAAAGGGGTTACATTGGGGGGGCAGGCAGAGAAGGGGTTACAGTGGGGGGAGGGCAGGCAGAGAAGGGGTTACAGTGGGGGGGAGGGCAGGCAGAGAAGGGGTTACGGGGGGAGGGCAGGCAGAGAAGGGGTTACAGTGAGGGGGAGGAGGGAAGGCAGAGAAGGGGTTACAGTGGGGGGAGGAGGGCAGGCAGAGAAGGGGTTGCAGTGGGGGGGAGGGCAGGCATAGAAGGGGTTACAGTGGGGGGGAGGGCAGGCAGAGAAGGGGTTGCAGTGGGGGGGAGGGTCAGGCAGAGAAGGGGTTACAGGGGGGGAGGGGCAGGCAGAGAAGGGGTTACAGGGGGGGAGAGGAGGCAGAGAAGGCGTTACAGTGGGGGTGGGGGCAGGCAGAGAAGGGGTTACAGTGGGGGGAGGGGGCAGGCAGAGAAGGGGTTGCAGTTGGGGGAGAGTAGGCAGAGAAGGGGTTACGGGGGGGCAGGCAAAGAAGGGGTTACAGTGGGGGGTGGAGGGCAGGCAGAGAAGGGGTTACAGTGGAGGGAGGGGGGCAGGCAGAGAAGGGGTTAGGGGGGAGGGAAGGCAGAGAAGGGGTTACAGTGGGGGGGAGGAGGGCAGGCAGAGAAGGGGTTACAGTGGGGGGGAGGGGAGGCAGAGAAGGGGTTACATTGGGGTGAGGGGGCAGGCAGAGAAGGGGTTACATTGGAGTGGGGGGCAGAGAAGGGGTTACATTGGGGTAGGGGGGCAGGCAGAGAAGGGGTTACATTGGGGTGGGGGGCAGGCAGAGAAGGGGTTACATTGGAGTGGGGGGGCAGAGAAGGGGTTACATTGGAGTGGGGGGGGCAGAGAAGGGGTTACATTAGGGTGGGGGGGCAGAGAAGGGGTTACATTGGAGTGGGGGGGCAGAGAAGGGGTTACATTGGAGTGGGGGGTAGAGAAGGGGTTACATTGGAGTGGGGGGGCAGAGAAGGGGTTACATTGGAGTGGGGGGTAGAGAAGGGGTTACATTGGAGTGGGGGGGCAGAGAAGGGGTTACATTGGGGTAGGTGGGCAGGCAGAGAAGGGGTTACATTGGGGTGGGGGGCAGGCAGAGAAGGGGTTACATTGGAGTGGGGGGGCAGAGAAAGGGTTACATTGGAGTGGGGGGCAGAGAAGGGGTTACATTAGGGTGGGGGGGGCAGAGAAGGGGTTACATTAGGGTGGGGGGGGCAGAGAAGGGGTTACATTAGGGTGGGGGGGCAGAGAAGGGGTTACATTGGAGTGGGGGAGGCAGAGAAAGGGTTACATTGGAGTGGGGGGCAGAGAAGGGGTTACATTAGGGTGGGGGGGCAGAGAAGGGGTTACATTGGAGTGGGGTGGGCAGAGAAGGGGTTACATTAGGGTGGGGGGGCAGAGAAGGGGTTACATTAGGGTGGGGGGGGGCAGAGAAGGGGTTACATTAGGGTGGGGGGGGCAGAGAAGGGGTTACATTAGGGTGGGGGGGGGGGCAGAGAAGGGGTTACATTGGAGTGGGGGGGGGGCAGAGAAGGGGTTACATTGGAGTGGGGGGCAGAGAAGGGGTTACATTAGGGTGGGGGGGGGCAGAGAAGGGGTTACATTGGAGTGGGGGGGCTGAGAAAGGGTTACATTAGGGTGGGGGGGCAGAGAAGGGGTTACATTAGGGGGGGGGCAGAGAAGGGGTTACATTGGAGTGGGGGGGGCAGAGATAGGGATACATTAGGGTGGGGGGTGGGCAGAGAAGGGGTTACATTAGGGTGGGGGGGCAGAGAAGGGGTTACATTAGGGTGGGGGGGGCAGAGAAAGGGTTACATTAGGGTGGGGGGGGCAGAGAAGGGGTTACATTAGGGGGGGGGGCAGAGAAGGGGTTACATTGGAGTGGGGGGGGCAGAGATAGGGATACATTAGGGTGGGGGGGGGGGCAGAGAAGGGGTTACATTAGGGTGGGGGGCATTGTTTGGGCTCTGTGCCCTACCTTCATTAGACATCCCTGGTGGTCCAGTGAGGTAACTCTCCGGTCTGCAGCTCCGCCGGGTGCAGAGCTGCAGACAGTGTAATAAAAGTATCGCGAGCTCCCAGAGTGTTGCCATGGTAACGCTCTGGGAGCTCGCGAGACTCCTATCACACGGTCTGCAGCTCTGCACCCGGCGGAGCTGCAGGCCGGAGCTGCTGGGCAGACTGACTGGAGGGAGCCCTGCGGCATACAGGGCAAACCGCCGGGCTCCTTCCTGGTGTCAGTCTGCCTGACTGCCCGGCGGCCCTGGATGTGTGGGTCAGCGCGACCCACTGGGAATCGCCCTGCGACCCACCAGTGGGTCGCGACCCACACTTTGGGAACCGCTGTCTTAGATAGTTAACTGATTTACCTCTTGCAGCATTAGAATGTTACATACTACAGAGCAATGCAAGCCCTATTGGTGCCAATCTAATGGTGCCAATCCAGAAAACACTAAAACTGCGTAAACAGTGCTATTTCAAAGTTGGAATATGAAGCATGCCAGTAAGAAACTGCTGAAATAAGAAATGATCATGATATACAGTTCCATATTCAAATTCAATCTTCTTTATTAATTGCCTTGCAGTATTTTTTATACACCAAATTAATACAGGTTAGATATAATATAATAATAATAATAATTAATATATATATATATATATAATGGGTTTAATGCCCCACTCCCCTATATTAATATTTTTTTGCGTTTTCATAGCTAGAGGGATGAGTAGACATTTTTGCAGCATTCCAGGAAGCACTGTACAAAATCCCAAATAGATCAAATAAAATCCAGATCTTTGTTCAAGATACATATTAACCCATTATAAGCTAAAAGGAATCTTGCCCCAAGACCCTCAGTGATATCTGTACAGCTGTTATGGATTTTGAATAAAGTTTGGTATTCTCTCCTATTGTAGAATATAAATCATTTTTACCCTAACTCCCCAAACTCTCAGCAAACCCTGAGTGCAGGAACAGGAAATCCTAATACTTTCACAAACAGCATATTGTTCATAATTTTTTTCTGAGCTAAGGATTTGCGTAAATCTAACAGTTAACATAATATATAATATGAATTCTTGGTAGATAGCAAATGAAAACAGCAGCCCCACAAAATGCAGAATTAAAAAAAATGTATTATTATTATTGCCATTTATATAGCGCCAACAGATTCCGTAGCGCTTAACAATATTATGAGAGGAGGATTTAACTATAAATAGGACAATTACAAAAAAACAAATCTTACAGGCACGATAGGTTGGAGAGGACCCTGCTCAAACAAGCTTACATTCTATATCTATCATATAATCAATTATTTAGGACCTTGATTTACAAACCAGTGTTTCACTTGCAGACATAAATGCTATACAGTGCAGGACAAGATAATTTGGATTCTGAAGCACTGTTATAGTGTCATTCATATGTATGGATAGAATTCCAGTAATCAAATGTTGCATGTTGCTTGATCATTAACTGAAAACATAGGTTGGTCATAAAAACCTGGATTTATTTTAAATAACTTCTATTCTGCCCATTTGCATTCTAAAAACTTTAACAGTTATATGTTTTCCTGCTGAGGACATCAGCACACCCCCCAAGCCTTCTTTCCAAATTTACTGGTCTCTACCACCTCTGCAAGGAGGCTGTTCTACACATTGACAACAAAAACACAGAGAACCCTGACTACACTCACACATTTACAATGTCAGCAACCCACACAGAAAGACTAGGCAAACACCCTAGAGTGGTTAAAACAATCTGCTTTATTGATGAATCCAGTAAAAAAAAAAAAAATAACAATTTAAAGATACAGCAGAAATGAGGTGTCTAGGGTGAATACATTTCTATCCTTCTAACTCTATATGTCCTGGCTACTGACTTTCAACCTAAAAATAGGGTTACTAGATCACGATTATGCCTGTGAAAACACGTATACCTAAGGGAAGTGTTTATTGAAATTGAGCCCTGAAATAAGTATTCATTATAGGTCTTCCTAAATCAACTGTTTGGTTTAACAACATTGCCAAGTTAATCATCAGCGAGTTCATTGCCTTTTTAAATGTATAAGGTTGCTGAGCTCCAGCTTAGATGTATAAACAGATCCACGCCGTTTGCATACCAAAATACCCTGCCAGTAAGTTGCTGTCCAATTTACAATGTTGTCTCAGATTTAGTTTTTTTTTCAGTACAGTGTAATACATTCAGCAGTTCTGTACAGTGGGTAAAGATGCACACATTAGTAGGACTATTCACCAAAGTGTGAATTGTCTGGAATTCAATGTGAATTTCCTTTCCTACACAGTTTTTTTTAATTACCCTAATGGCAAATTACAACAAAAATTAGCTTATATTTGGGGGCAATTATTTTGCTTTATTGATATCAAAACAAAGTTTCCCAAACTAAATACATCATATTCCCTAATTATCATATACTCATTTTGTCCTGCGCAAGTAAGAAGACTTTCAATAGATACTCTACCTTTTCTTCAAAGCAGCCCATACCCAACTGCAGTAGAGTTAATATTAACAGTTCTAGTAAAGTATGTAGATTACATTTGTTCTTTTGACACATGAATATGTAAGTTAAGAGGGATGTACACTTTGCTAGAAGTCCTATACACATTAATGAACAGCTTCTGAAAAATGCAGATTTCTATAATGTAGAATTTAATACGTCAAAAAAGAATTAAATCATTAATCAACGAGGAATCCTACGAAATGTAAATTCTACATACGACATGTCAGTATGAGTAAATCATGTGTTGTCAAACAACACATGGTGAATCTGGAGACCCCAGATGGATCTATCATGCTCTGTAGACACTTACCCTGTCTTGGAGATACTTGTTGGTCTCTGGTCCTGGGCACCTCGGCAACCTTAGGACACTGTCCTTGCACCTTCTCCAATCTTTCATTTAAATTCTGCTTTTCCTCTTCCAAAGAAGACTTTTCCTTTAGCAAGTCAGAATAAGCCATCTCCAGACTGCCCCTCTGTCCTTCCCACTCATCCTTCTCTCTCCTAAGCCTTTCCAACTCTTGATGAACATTTTCACTGGCTTGGGGTGCAAACGTTGAATGCCCTGAAACCTCTCCTCCTAACATCTTATTCACTACCCTCTCTAGCAAGGTGACTCGAGTTTGCAATGAGTCCGTATGTTGACGAAGGTCTGAGTTTTCACGACGAAGATCCTGGATAGCAGTATTTACCTCTCCAGGTTCTGAGCAGCTGCCCTCTCGAGGACTGGGTACTGTGAACGTATACGTACACTGTCCATGGCGATCATTGGCTCTCCGAAGTTGAGGACTTCCTTGCGCCATCCATATCAAAAGTGACAGCATTATGTGCAGGCCAATAGACCCCATTGTACTGTGCTGTGGAATATGACGGCACCGAAATATATATTTAATTTTCAATTATCTGACTGAAGGAGCAGATACTTGGGTACAGCCTGGGATATAGGTACAGATTTCTAATAACCAGAGTCTGTTTAAGGGCTAATTCAGTTCTCTGTTTGTGTCTGTTCACATCACCTTTCTTTTATACAGTTGGGTTGAAAGAGGGATGGGGGGAGGCGTGCTTAGCAGGGTCTGTGCTGGATAACATAACAGGAATCTTCCAGACTCTGCGAATGAAATGAGAAGTGACACAGTGCCTGGAGCCAGCTCATATTGCAGTCTCTCTCTATGTGACTCTTAGTGTTTACAAGAGAACGAAGCTGGTACATAAACTTTCAGTGGATCAACAAACTGTCCAAGCATTGATGATGGAATAGTAGTACTGAAACAATAGTGATACATTGTGTACAGTAGAATAAAATAATCTTAATTTGGAATGACAAATGGTAAAGCCAAAGCTGTTGTGGAACAACTCCCAACCTATGTGCCCAGGGACCTTCTTTTAAACTACACGTGATCTTATTTGTCACATATGCTTTGTTATTGAACTACACTCAGTGTAAAAACAAAAAACACCTCTGCAACACATATGAGACATCAGAGAAAATTTCCAAATGCACAGCATGTGCTTATGGAGATTCAAGAAATATTTAAGGCATCTATGAGTGCTTCTGCTTCACTGTGCAAACTAGTGCCAACTAGGTGTGTGTGCGTGTGTGTGACCTCTTCGCCAGACATGCCTCAAACACATCAGTGCAGAACCCCCTCCCCCTGACATGTCCTCTTGCAGCCACATCTCCCAGCATACCAGATCAGCTTAAAGATCTAACTTCTGCAGGTGTATGTATTGCAAACCAATGGCATGGGAGAGATTGTCCTGTATAGTATGATAGATTCTTAATATCCATTCTATTTATACAATGTGCATACAGAATGGCTACCAAAAAGATAGATTAATAAATATCTGGAAAATAAATACCCTATAACTGGTGCAGGGTTGTGGCAATGAAGCTCTGCGCATGCAGCATTAGAATTGTCAAAACCACAGCGTTTCCTTGGATACATATCACTTCTAAGCAGTTCATAGATATATCAATGAAATGTGCCGCCCTGCCGTATGTAGAATTTATCTGTCAGTGAGACATTAATCCACCAGGGATCTCAAAGGATTAAGCGCTTTAAAGGGACTCTCCGGGCACCATAACAACTTTAAAGTATTGAATCCTATCAGTAGCTACCCATTGAAAACAGAGCGTGAAAAAGGTACGGTCCAAGGTTTCCTGATTGAAGGTTTGGGCACTGAGTAGGATTTCAGGGGCAGAGCGATCAAGTACTGTCTTGAAGACTTTGGGATTAAACTGTTTAATAACATTTTATCCCTTTCAGGACCTCTTTGATCCATAAGTTATTTCCAATGAAGTTGCTTTGGTGCCTGGAAGTGTCCTTTAAACCATGAATCGTTCAGGCACGATACAGTCCCCTTTTTTTTTTATTACCCCTTAGTTTCAAATCTGTCATCAACAAAGGTGTGTGTATAATTTTCATACTTTTCCTCCTAAAAAGTTTTTTGTGTAAGAGAAACTGTGATTAACACTTTATGAACTGCCCTTACAAGACAATCAAGTCTACAGAAGAATAATGCAAGAAAGGATAATTTCACAGGTCACATATCTGACATACTCTCCATAGAAATGGCAAGCAAATCAAGTTCCATATTATCTTCCACAATGCTTTGCCAGCAAGGGATCTATCATTTGCCCATCTTTGTAGGGTTGCATTTAGCATTAAGCAGTGTTTGTGTCAGTATGCTTTTGTATGAGTATGTGTGTGTCAATGTAGGGGTGTATTTGTGTGTAGTGTTGTGTATTTTTATGTACTGTTGCCATTTGAAAACAGTGGTTTACATGTGTGTAGTGTTTGCCTTTTAAAATGTAGTGATGTGTCTGTATGTAGTCTTGATATTTGAATGCCAGGGTATAATTGTGTGTAGTTTTGGCATTTGACTGCTGAGATATATGCACATAAACATATACAGTGTCACACACACATGCAGATACAGACACACACTGACACACTGACACACATCCAGATACAGACACACAGATACACAAAGACACACAAGCAGATACACACACACAGACACACATACAGATACACACATACCCAAGTACAGGCATGCAGATTCACAGACACCGTAGGGCATGAATGAAACACATAGAGGGCTGGGGGTTATGAATGCGACACATGGAGTTGTTGGGGGGGGGGCAGTGCAGTTTTCGCAACACGGGCCCCATAATTTCTAGTCACGCCTTTGCACATACAGATACACAGAAACACACATACACACATGCAGATACACAGACACACAGAATGACACACAGATACAAACAATGACATTCACACTAAACCAAACACTGACACAAACACAGATACACAGACTGATATCGAAAGAGAACCTAATTTAGTGAATTAGCAAAACAATATGAGAACAAAAATACATTTTTGGCAGCCCTTTTTCTGAAAAAAAAGCAGGTATTTAGCAAGCAGTAAGTGAGATAAATCAAGATACATGTTAAAGTATGCTGTCGTTATCCAACTAATAAGGAGGTCCTTTTCCTGGGTTGGTATCCATTTCTACAAGTCTTAGAATGAGAAAAATGTCCTCTATTTATAGATGTTTAACCACACAGGAACACAACACAGTGAATGGGAGCCTCTCACATTCCAGTCTAAAACTATCCCATTCAAGTCATGTGGGGATAGTCCCAGTTTAGTACTTGATTACACATCAAATATAGATCCTAATAAAATCTAAATAAAATCATAGTTTATTTACACCAGATAGAATATTTGTCTGTGTAACTATTTAAGATATGTCTCCTACCGGCTTCTTCCTGGTTCCAGATTTCCTGAATCTCAAACTGCTTTTCCACCAAAGGAAAACTTGCACGGTTATTCAATAAACTCTAGAAGCTAGATTTACTAGAGCCCAAAATTTGATGTGTACAGCAATATCATGCCATAATTGCTGGTTACTAAATGGTATAATTCTATAATGCCAATTAGTAAAGGATTATGCGTGGAGCATAATTGCACCACAGTAAACCATAGAAACCACAACATTTGCTATTCACGAAACCCTACGCATAGTGAGCCCAGGCATAAGGTCTTACTAGGTAAGTTATTCCACACCAATTAATCCTTTCACAGATCAGAGTAATGTGCTGCTCTCTCTAGTTGTGCTGAAAATGAAAGTAAATTAAGTTATGCAAAGCATGTAATTTGCTCATGATATAATAATGGATATCAGAACTGCTCTCATCGAAATATGACCAGGTCTCTCTCTCCATTAACAATGTAAATAAGAAAAATAAGGTTAAGTCCACCAGAATATCCACAAAAAAACAAGAGATGCCCAGCTATTAGGCTTTTCTAATCTTCCACTCTATGGGCTGCAGTGTAAAACGTGATATATTAAATAAGTGTCTCCTGGACCCTATAATAAAAATATACAGTTAGGTCCAGAAATATTTGGACACTAACACAATTTTCCTAAATGTTGGCTCTGTTTGCCACCACAATGAATATTAAATGATACAGCCGACATGCATTTGAAGTGCAGGCTTTCAGCTTTAATTCAAGAGGTTAAACAAAAATATTGTATAGGGGTGGAGCCTGACCTCATGAAGGAGCAGACACCATTTACCATAGCTCCGCACAAAACTCTTTTGAAAGCTTGATCTGGGGCTTACCCCAGACCTCAATTAGGCTGTTCTGCTCAGTGATCTTGTTTCTCCTGAAGTGCCTGAGGTGGGATCTGTATCTAGTGCTCCACAGCCCAAACTTACACCAGCTTGGGACAGAAGTCTCAGAGGTCCCAGCTTGACTTACCCTCAAGGTTGAGGGATATTGGGGATCTTCTCCAAAGGCAATATCAGCCCACAATGGCAGTGCAGGAGAGCCTCGCTGCTTGGAAGTCTTGCAGAGCCTCACTCAGGCGGAGTCACTCCCGTGATCTGAGCCAACAGAACCAGACCATGCTCCTACAGACAAACAGGGTAAACAGTACCTGTTACCAAGCAGGACTTCCACAACCTTGTAGTGGAGATAAAGAATTTACTGGTGGCAGATGTGGCTATTGGATGGAACTTAAGGCAGACATGCAAGTGGTCACAGATATGGTGAAGGCCTCTAATGAGGCTATTGGTGAACTTAAATAAGTACTGTGGTCATTGAATGTTTCTGTGCAAACCTTACAAGCATCACAATATGCTCTGTCACTCCATCTCGGCACAATCATTTGAAGATCAGGGGCATTCCTGATGCAGTCACACTAGAAGAGCTCCCACATTATGTGACATGCCTTGGAGTCTCTCTCTTATCACCAAATCAGGCCCAGAAGCTTCCCTTGAATGGGACTTCTCGTCTCCTGAAGTCTGGCAGGGCACCCATCTCCGAAGTGTGAGATTTTATTGTCTGCTGTTCAGTATCCCAGGATAAGAGAATCTTACTGACAACATATCAAGATCTCACATGGTCTATCTTGCAATGGTTACTGTCTTTAAATCCTTCCACAAACCAACTGAGAGCTGCTGGAACGAAGAACCGATGGATGTGGCCAAGGTTCCTCGTGGTCACACAGAACAGGACAGTAGAAAGATTAGCTACACTTGTCAAATCTCCAACCTTCTTTAGGGCTCTAGGCTTACCAGTTCCTCCAGTTAATTCTAGGACCCATCTCAAACTGTCCCATTTTCCCTACAAGTTGTTTGAGCCTAACAACAGGAACTTGAGTTCTTGTACTTAAATGCAGTTTGAGTTCTTATATTTATTTAGCTATTTCAGTTTACTTGTATCTCATTTAGCTTATAAGCTAACAACAATTTATGTAGCCTCCCAAGAGGTGTCGCAGAACCTGGCTCCTTACTCTCCGGAGCTCTGATGATATGGGCCTTACCCATTCTAGTAGGTGTCTAGCTCCACACCTATTACTTTCCCCACTGCAACACCCATAGTTGGGAGTACACTAGCAGACAGCCTGATATTACACCTATAGTTACCGCTGAACCTGACACTTGCTAATCAACGTGCCCATACTCATTAATGTTTACTTTCTAATTTAGGCTGTTCCCATCCCAGTAGAACCCTACTGTATATAACTATTAATGCTTGGTTCCCACACTCTCGTGCATGTCACTTTACCAAATGTTATCTGTTTTATATAAACTGCATTTATATATATGGTCCACAACTGTTTTTTCTCTTATTTGACAAGCATTGATATGAAAAATAATTAAAAAAAACTATTGACAAAAAATATTTATATAGTTTAAAATGCCGCTGTCTTCAGCTGTTGTTTGTTTATGGGTCTTTCTGTCTTCAGCATGTGAAATGCATGTTTGATCGGGTTGAGATCAGATGTTTGACTCGGCCATTGCAGAATATTCCACTTCATTGCCTTAAAAACCTCCTGGGTTGCTTTCGCAGTATGTTGTGGGTCAAAGTCCATCTATAAAGTGAAGCAGTGTCCAATCAACTTCACTGAATTTGTCAGAATCTGAGCAGACAATATATGCCTATACACTTCAGAATTCATCCAGTTGCTTCTGTCTCATCAATTAACGCTATTGACCTACTGCCACTAGAAGCCATGCATGCCCATGCCATCACACTGCCTGCACTGTGTTTTATAGATGATGTGGTATGCTTCAGATCATGATCCATTCCAAACATTCTCTGTGCTTTTTTTCTTCCCATCATTCTGCAACAGGTTAATCTTAATTTCAAAGAATGCTGTTCCAGAACTGGGCTGGCTTTCTTAGGTGTTTTTTTATGATGACCCCCTGTCCACTGACGAAAGTGCCTTCAATGGGGATGTGAGCATCAGAACTGGACCATGGAGCAATGGAAGAAGGTTGCCTGGTCTGATGAATCACATTTTCTTTTAGATCAGGAGGATGGCCAGGTGCGTGTGTATGATTTACATGGCAGCAAGATGCACTCTGGGAAGAAAGCAGGCTAGTGGAAGTAGTGTTATGTTCCGGCAAATATTGTGCTGGGAAACCTTGGGTCCTGGTATTCATATAGATGTTACTTTGTCATGTACCATATACCTAGAATTTGTTGCAGACCACTTACACCCCTTCATGTAAGTGGTGTTCCTTTATGAGAGTGGCCACTTTTAGCAGAATAATGCACCCTGCCACACTGCAAAAATTGTTCAAGAATGGTTTGAGAAACATGACAAAGAGTTCAAGGTGATGTTCTGGCCCCCAAATATCAATCTGAGCAAGCATTTGTGGGATGTTCTGGAACAACAAATACGATCCATAGAGGGCCCACTTCGCAACTTGCAGGGCTTAAAGGATCTGTTGCTAATGTCTTGGTGCCAGATGCCACAGGACACATTCATAGGTCTTGTGACGTCCATGCCTTGATGCATCAGAGTTGTTTTGGCAGTACCTACTCAATGTTAGGCAGGTGATTTTAATGTTGTGGTTGTTAAGTGTATACCAAAATATACATGTATACATATTCCTTCAACAATGTTGCAGAGATACATATGTAAAACACACTATACAAAATTGCATTTACTCGGTAAGGGCTGGTGTGAAAAATGTTGTAGGGAGGTGATGACTGAGAACTAGGGCAATAGTAGATTGGTTACGAGTAGATTGGTTATGAGCCCATGACATGTTAAATTAAACTCATATCCAGAAAAGAGAAGTGGTGCTTCTTAAATCCAAAGAAAGACTGAAAAAGTAGATATGCACATCATTCTATTACAAAAAATAAACAGGAACAAAATGGCAAGTAGAACTGATATGAATACTGCAGTAGCAAATATGAGTAATGAAAACCATCATTATCATTAAAACTATCAGCTTTGGAATTTCAAACTAGAATTTATTTATGTATAGGGTAAACACTTTATCCCTTTTCTCTATTTCACATCACAGATTTTTAACAAGAACCCATACGCTTGACCATCAATTCATGCATGAGACCGAATGTCACAAAGCAAATGCATAGAAATGGACTGATGCCTTCATAACTTTGCAATTATCCTGCAATCCACAAGAGTGGACTTGCCTATCAACTTGATTTAGTGAACGAGTAATGGCTTAGCCAGTCTTGTGACCAGGGCCAGATTAAGAGCCCAATGGGCCTGGTGCTGACAATTATGATGGGCCTAATTACAAAATCTTATAAACCAAAAACACTAAAACAGTCCTACCTCCTAAGCGTCATGTATCTGATAGAGATGGTGCTGGAGAGGAAACTCATAGGATGCAGCTATGAGAAACACATACCCTAAACTAATCTTACGCTTTCATCTTTCAAGTAAACCCATACCCCCTAACAGCAGTGTCCAGTAAAGCAGGAAGTCTATGGATCGCGTAAAAGGGTGGGCCACTGACACAAAGGAAACACTGAGGCACTAGGGACACTGACACACTACGGACACTGAGAGACACTAGGGATACTAAGATACTAGGGACACTGGCTGGGAGACATGGGGACACTGGGAGTGCCCCATATCTCCCAAGTCTCAAATTCGCCCAGTGTCCCCAGTGTCTCCATGTCTCTCAGTGTCCAATAGTTTCTCAGTGTCCCCATGTCGCCCAGTGTCCCCTAGTGTTTGTATCCCCATGTCTCCCAGTGTCCCTTAGAGTCTGTGTCCCCATGTCTCCCAGTGTCCCGATGTCACTAGGACACTAGGGGACACTTAGAGACATTGGGACACTGTGAGACATGGGGACACTCAGAGACTGGGAGAGACATTGGGACACTGAGATACATGGGTACTCTGGGAGACTAGGGGACTCTGGGAGACTAGGGACACAGACACTAGGGACACTGGGAGACATGGGGACACAGAGACACCAGGGACACAGGTTGGGAGACATGGGGACACTGAGACACTAGGGGCCACTGGGAGACATGGGGTCACTGTGTCCCTAGTGTCTCAGGGTCCCAATGTTCCCCAGTGTCCCAATGTCTCACCGTCCCCATGTCTCGCAGGCTCGGAGCTGCTGTCTGGACTCTCTGCGCGGGTCAGTGAGAGAGGCAGGGAGGGAGATGCTGTAACTTCTTATCCCTGCCTCTCTCCACACAAACACCCTACTGGCCGGTGCTGGTTTTGCAGAATAATCTCTGTTTATACTGAGACAGACATTAGTATTGCCGGAATTACTGCAATACCGGCACTGGCTAGGAAGCCTCAAATACCTGAGAAATACTTCTGATAAATACCTGGCAACCCTAAGAAATACATGAGAAATACCTGGCAACCCTAAGAGTAGTGTGAATTTTTTTTTTTTTTTTTAAATCAATGGGCCTATTCCATGGGCCTGGGCCTGGGCCTGGAGCTGCAGCTCCATCAGCCCCTATATTAATCCGGCCCTGCTCGTGACATCCCCACCAGGTTTGAAAAAAGGACCCCCATTCCCCACAACTTCTTCAACATAAATACATTTTAAAACTTTGCCCATATAGCATAGCGTGCCCTAAGCTTTTTTCCTGGAGTACCCCAAACAGAGGTCTTTGATACTGCTTCCAAAAAATATTTGCAGTCTCCTCTCTCAAGAGTGTTCCCAATATCTCTCCACTGAGCAGAGGTGTATTGCTTGGTAGTCTTGCTAACAGGAGTTACGAGTTGACTAACAGAGCAAGAAAATTAGACCCTACTGAAGACAGATTGCCCATACCAGCATGAGCATTACTCCTTAACCAGCAAACAGTATCTTCTTATAAAATTGTAGAAGAATAAGCAAATATTGGTGTTGAAAGTTTTCTCTGTGAGGGTCCCAGTGAGCTCATTGGACCCAATTGGAACATGGTGGTGAGGCAGCATTTTGTTGCTCTCTCGGGCCCTTTCTTAAATGTATATCTACTTTTCAATACATTAATTGGTAATCCATTGATCTCATCAGAGGTCACACATCTATTATAGAAAATTATGTAAATCCCCTTCCTTAGTTTGAAAATACAGAAACTTGATTGTCTTCCTACATTTATGCTTTCAGACAAGATAATACTTTTTCCATGGAAATATAAATCTCCCCCAACGGGTAGCAAATGCAACATGTTTTCCAGGGAAAGATATAGACGGAGAATTAATATTAATACACATATACTCATAAAACCCAACAAAACATGTGTTAAACGTATGCATTTTACCAAAGTGTTACCAACCAACCATTCATACAGTTGCAAGAAAAAGTATGTGAACCCTTTGCTGCACATTGCTGCACGTTTACAGTTTGCACAAGAGCACCAGTGTGCTGTGCCTCTTTTTCGCCACACATAGTGTTGTGTGTTTCTTCCAAACAACTCAACTTTGGTTTCATCTGTCCACAGAATATTTTGCCAGTACTGCTGTGGAACATCCAGGTGCTCTTGTGCAAACTGTAAACGTGCAGCAATGTTTTGTTTGGACAGCAGTGGCTTCCTCTGTGGTATCCTCCCATGAAATCCATTATTGTTTAGTGTTTTACATATTGTAGATTCGCTAACAGGGATGTTAGCATTTGCCAGTGACTTTTGTAAGTCTTTAGCTGACACTCTAGGATTCTTCTTCACCTCATTAAGCCGTCTGCGCTGTGCTCTTGCAGTCATTTTTACAGGATGGCCACTCCCAGGGAGAGTAGCAGCAGTGCTAAACTTTCTCCATTTATAGACAATTTGTCTTACCGTGTACTGATGAACAGCAAGGCTTTTGGAGATACTTTTATAACCCTTTCCAGCTTTATGCAAGTCAACAATTCTTAATCGTAGGTCTTCTGAGAGCTCTTTTGTGCGAGGCATCATTCACATCAGGCAATGCTTCTTGTGAAAAGCAAACCCAGAACTGGTGTGTGTTTTTTATAGGGCAGGGCAGCTGTAACCAACACCTCCAATCTCATCTCATTGATTGAACTCCAGTTGGCTGAGTTCTCACTGTGTTCTTCACAGACATGCACTGGTAGCTAAAAATATTTCAATCTCACTTAAACTGTGCTAGACGATTCGGTCTAGATTATTAATTTTATAAAAAGTCGACCATTACAGTCACGACTATTTAAAATTATATGTGAAGATATGGGTAGTCACCACCCTGCTCTGCTTTTGCATTCAGAAGTCTGTTGGCTATCACGAGGTAAAGTCCTTGTTAGAATGTTTGAATTGTGTCAAGAGTTGTTTACATATTTCCAGGATCATAAATTAAGTAGCCTATCTTGCACAAATATTCACAAAATTAAATTACGTATGTTTATCACTCCAAGGAAAAAAACACTAATATTTTTAATGCAAGAGATAAAATATTCTCACTGTCTGGTAAGCTGCAGTTTTGGACCTCATCTGTTGAGCAAAATAATTTTAACTCTTTGCCAACACTTAAGGATTTTCTTGAATAATCAGAAATTGAACTTGAAGATGAAATTTGCAATGAATTTGTAGATCATCTTCACCATTTAATCACATCTATTAATCAGTATTTTCCATGAATGAAAACAATAATGATTGGGTTTGAAATCCATTAATCCATTCCAGTTGTATAGTCTGCCGTTTTCTTTGTACTATAAAAATAAATATGCTTGGTAGTGTTAATTACTGTTGCCGTAGATGAAAACACATGAGAGAATATCAGAGCAAGACATATCATTTTACATCAGTTGCAGTGGTGGAGGGCATGTTGTTGTAAATTGGCTGTTACAAATGACCCAAGGGAAAAGAGTAAATTAAGAACACAGGTTGTTTATTGCCACTGGAGGAGGACTCCCACGAGTTCAGTGAAATTATCTACATTCCATAGTTTACAATTTTTACCCACTCTATAACTGGTATGTAGGTGAAATTTTGTAGCTCTGTTTCATATGATACACTGAGTTCTGATTTAAGGAAATGACATATTGTACTGTAAGACTATCCACAGAGATAATATAAAATTATGTGACTTTAAAGTAAAAGATCATCAATCAATAGAAAAATAAACTTTAAATATATTGTTCCTCAGGTATACTTGAGGAAAAATGAAACTTTATCTTAATTCAGAGAAACTCTAACAGTGGTATATCCAGACATGTTTCATGCTATTCACCAATCTGTGGATCTTGCAATTCAGTCACCAAATGGGCCTGAATTTGGTCTGGATTTCAATGCGTCAATGCATGCGGCAAGGGAGGTGTAATCTTCCTGTTCAGCTCTCTCACGCGCCGCTGAGTGATGCTGGGAGCCAGAATGTCATATTCTAGCTCTGGCATCACCTCTGGGCGCGCAAAGGAAGTCGAGCAGGAAGAGCTCAGAGACCTTGCCGCCCGCCCACAATATTGGCAGCTGTCCGCCTCTGGGGGACCCTGAGGTGGCCAGACGGCCTGCTTTTCAGACCTACCCATGAAAGAGGCTAACAAGGGCGCTTAAGGGGGCAGAATATTTTGCTGCCCCCCTGAAAATGCCACCCAAGGCCAATGCCTTGTTAGCCTCACTGTAAATACAGCACTGGGTGCAGGATGTGTGAGTGTGTTGGATGGAATAGAGTCTGTATTGTGGGTGTGTATGTATGTATGTATGTGTATATATATATTATTTTTATATTTTTTTATATTAATATACTTTGGTGGGTAGTGACTCAAGTCTGTTGCTCCTCTGGGGGCTGGCAGAGTGCATTCTTATAGTGAGCTCCGGCACTGTGCATGGTAACTCGCGGCAACACTACTAACTGCTAGAGCTTGTGGTAGGAATAATATATCTCAACAAAGGTATAGGCTAGACCATGCTTTGCTTTTTCAGCCACATACATGCATAGGAACCTAGTGCATTCAGTTCAGCCATAGCTTGTTACCTGCAGCATACAGAGGTCAAGGGCAAGTTACGTGAAAACATCATTACAAATACTTAAAGGAATACTATAGTGTCAGGAATACAAACTTGTATTCCTAACACTATAATGCTCGCATGCAGCATTAAGTCAATGGCCCCCCTCTCTACGGAGATTAAAGGGACACTATAGTCACCAGAACAACTACAGCTTATTGAATTTGTTCTGGTGAGTAGAATCATTACCGTCAGGCTTTTTGCTGTAAACACTCTTTTCAGAGAAAATGCATTACAGCCTAGTGATAACTTCACTGGCCACTCCTCAGATAGCAGTTAAAGATCCTTCCTGGGTCATGGCTGACTAAAATGCATCCAAACATTCAGTGTCTCCACTCTCTGCATGCAGACACTGAACTTTCCTCATGGAGATTCATTGATTCAGTTCATCTCTATGAGGAGATGCTGATTGGCCGGGGCTGTGTTTGAATTGTGCTGGCTCTGCCCCTGATCTGCATCATTGTCAGTCTCAGCCAATCCTATGGGGAAGCATTGTGATTGGATCAGGCTACCACTTCTGCTCATGTCAGCAGGCAGTGGGCAGGTCAAAAGGAAACGGGGGGGAGGGTGTAAGCAGCTCCAGACTTGAATACAAGTACGATTTTACTATATTTTGGAGGCATGAAGGGAGTAGGGTGGCTAGATGGTGGTTTTAACCCTATAGGGTCAGTTATACATGTTTGTGCTCCCGACCCTATAGTGCTCCTTTAATGTTTTTAATTATTTTGTTTTTAATTTTTGCCTGTCTCTCCTCCATGCACCAAGTTTGGAACTTATAAGCAATTATTGGAACATTACCTAATTAAGAAGAGTGAGCACTTGAGAGGTGCAAGGCAATGATGCCATTTAGTTCTGATATACAAAGGATCACACACTAACCATTCACCTTGCTTCCTTGAGCTTCTGGGAAAGATATTTCTAATGAGATAGAGAGGGGTATTTTTTATATACACCCCTACATACTTATTAACCTTAGTAGGGAACACATGGGATGGGCAGCAGCATTGTAACATAGCTGTATGATACAAATGAATACAAATACAAAAATACAAGCCCTGCCTTTAAACTCCCACTACTCTTGGGTGGCAGCAACGACCATAGTACACATCAGCCCCAATACAGTAAAAAACAAATGCCAATGCCTTGACGGGGCAGGTAGGAATTTCCCTCTAATGGCCATTGGAGTAACTAATATGTGATATGTCATTTCCGGTTCAGCGCAAGTGAAGACAGGAGCATCAAGGGATCTGTAGAATGGTGGAGGAAATGTAAGAATTAAAGGTGGGACTTCCAGGGGACCCAGCTGTGGAAGTTCATATGTATGGATGACATCATCGGAAGAACACCCAATTGGTTTAATACCCTTATAGCATTACAGACATTCAAAAGACGGAACCAGGAACTTTGCTACATACCAAATTGAAAAAGCCATTTGTGAGGGGGATTTCCAGTACCATTACTATTTTTATTTGTAATTTTTACCTTAATGATACTTTTTATTTTTATGTGAATAAACATTCTGGATATTTTTAAGTACCCTACTTCCTATTCATCTTTGTTCCTGATTCCAGACGGGAGTGTCAACCCTAGATCTGACACTACACTTGGAAAATTAGAACCAGTTACAAAAAGGCTCTTAAAAAGGTGAGCACAATAATTATTATGAGGATATCGTGTGTTACTTTGTACACAAAACCAAAGGTGTTGCACCCAGATCTTCTCTCTTTTTATTTCCTTACAACTTGTGAGGATACACTTGGAGAAAACTACTTAAGAAAAGGTCCTAGTGTCCCCTTAAGAGCACGGAAGCCCTGAAGTTTAGAGCCTATTATAACTAAAGGCTCTAATAAATGTGAGTTTTATAAACATATAAATTAAAATTCAAACTGTGAAACTATATCACACTATTATCTTTTCTCTCCTAAAAAACAATTGAGGGGGTAAGTGGTTTTTTTTTTAAAGGGAATCTCCAGTACCAGGAAATGCCCCTTTCCCTCCCTCCCCCATCTCATGTTGCTGAAGGGGTTAAAACCCCTTCAGTGACTTATCTGAATCCAGCGCCGATGTCCCTCGGCGCTGGGTCAGGCGCTGCCCACACTCCTCCCCCACCGACGTCAGCCAGCAGGAGACCTAATGCGCATATTTAATGCTTTCCTATGGGGATTCCAGCAAGGCAAGAAGTCCTCATGAATAGCGTGAGGTTGTCCAGCGTTGTTTAAAACACTTTTCGTGTTCTAAGAACACGGAAGTCCCTCTAGTGGCGTTCTGATAGGCAGCCACTAGAGGAATACTTAACCCTGCAAGGTAATTATTGCAGTTTATAAAAACTGCAATAATAACACTTGCAGGGTTAACGGTGGTGCGAGTTGGCACCCAGACCACTCCAATGGGCAGAAGTGGTCTGGGTGCCTGGAAGATCCCTTTAACCCCTTAAGGACCAAACTTCTGGAATAAAATGGAATCATGACGTGTCACACACGTCATGTGTCCTTAAGGGGTTAAGCGCTGCACTCAGACTTGGTTAAAACAGGTGAAGGGACAAATGACCTGAACTTTCTTTTTCAAGGTTCTTTTTGGTTTTTATACTTGTGGTGTTTGGAGTACCCACAGAGTGTTTTGTGGCTATATAAGATTATTTTAATTTAAGCGCCTTTTGTGTCACACTTAGTTGCACATTGTGAGGCTGAGAACAGATCCCTGGTGTTCCCGGATGCTTAACACCAGACAACTAAATCAGGACAGTGGGACAGGAGCCTGAAATCAGGAATATTGGGAGCCCTGATAGCAGGCAATATTTATTACAACTCATTTATATATGTATTTAATACATTTTATGTAGCACTCTTCAACAGTAGAAAAGGGAAACATAATCTGGACTTTATTTGGTGAAACATATCTGTTTATTTGAACAGAAAAGCACCGAACAGAATGGCCAAAAAGACACAATAACACTTTTGTTTATAGAGACTTTGTTTAAAAATCAAGTATATTAAAGGCAAGCAATTTTTGAACATAACAGAAAATGTTCCAGAAAAATATAGCTATGTAAATACCTTCACGATTCTGTTTCATTACTTATAAAAGAGTCTATTGTTAGGACCATAATGGCATTTAATCTATTTGGCACTAGGGGGACAACAGTATATTGGCAGCAAGAGACTAATGACATTTTCAGCGAACAAAATGGACAGTCTCCCAATAGCTTGTTGTTGCAGTTTATTTGACATATTTTACAAGGTACCAAAGTGACTGATTGGCCCACCAACACACTTGGTCTTCCTATTGAAAAAAGCCAAAAATCTGAAGAATGTCAGTACTAAGATCTTGCTGTAAATATCAACGCATCAGCAAGGGAGGTCTTGCAGGAGATTTTGCAGTAATTTAAGAGCAGGTTTGATATTCCCTGTGGTTTTACAGACCACATTCTCCAAGTGATGCTTTTCCAGAACGTGTTTGTTTGTGTTTTCCTGCTTTCAATTAATGCAATCCTTCTTTGAACTAATGGCACGTCATTCAACACAAGAAGAAGGTATCTGTTAAAAGAATTTGTTTTAGGATATTACAAGAGTAGATAAAACAAGAGTTTATTGATGCTACTGTTAAAATCATATGCATAAACCATATTTATATTATAGATTAAACACACGTCTAGATCAGGGATTTGCATTATACGTTCTAGAACAGGAACAGCCAAAAGGCATACCTCCCAAGTGTCAGGGTTGCTGCGGTCTTACCTGCTTCCTCCGGCATTCCCTGACGCTACACGCTTGCTAAGCGTGTCCTTTTATTTATGCAAGCATTTGCATTCCGAATTCACATCCAAATGAAGCATTCGCCTATCCGAATTGGGTGTGCTCTCATGATGCCATGGATCAGGCTGACATGTTTTTTCTACACACAAGTTATTTGGAACTCTAAAATGACGTTCTCCAACAGGCAACAGGCCCTTCCTATTTATACTTGCCTGTCCTAGTCATTATTGCCCTGTTGAGGTTTTTATTAGCCCAATAGAGCTTTCTTGTAATCTCTACACAATTGGTATTTGCAGGGCCGGACTGGGGAAAAAAATGTAATCACAGCGGCCCACTAACAAGGGGGCGGGGCAGTGGGGGTGTGTTTTGTCACCACCCAATGACAAGTACGCCCACTCTCATAGTGAGCATGTTGGTTCAATGCTCTTCCAGGGCAAACCATGTGCAGAGCTCTACTGAAGAGCTCTAGCATTAGAAAAAGGCAGATAGTATTGTGCATGTGTTTGGAGCTTGCTTGTGGGACTGCGTGTGTGTAGAGTGAGCTGATTGTGGTGTGGTATTGTGTAATAAGGTTAATTTTAGTTGTGTTGTGTTTGTGGTGTAATGTAATGCATGTGTGGCTAGAAGCTGTAGAGAGTGTGTGTGTGTGTGTGTGTATAGGGGATGTAGCAGGTGTGCATACGGGCTATATTGTGTGTATGTGTGTATAGGTGATGTAGTGTTTGTAGGGGTTGTAGAGAGTGTGTGTTTAGGGAATGTAGTATGTGTTACAAGTAATCGTGTGTGTGTGTGTATAGGGGATCCAGAGTGTGTATGTCAGACTGGAGAAGTCATTATAAGTTGCATTTTCAGTTTAATTTGGGGAAACAACTTAAAGCATTTGCTGTGTTTCTCTATTAGAAATTTTTGCCTTTCTTGTTATATTCTTATTATGTTAAACTGTCTGGTTTTGTTGCAAAACTAGTTTATGTGAATGAATATTAACAGGTGGGAGACAGTAAAATATTTAAGTAATTATTTCATACACCAATTACTGAAAATGAAAAAAAAAACTATTTATGTATCTCAGTTTATTGCATTACCATCCAAGCCAAAGTAAATCTGACAGCTCATCACCATCTGGAATGAGAAGTTACGACAAGGGCACATTGTTGTTGTTGTTAAAATGAGTTACAAATAAACATGTATAATTATTTTCCACATCTTGTATTTCACTTTTAGCTTTAATCAAGTGATGGTTCATTCAGCAATGTACCAAATCAAAAGCTAAAAAATATATTTTTTTTTTGTTACAGTGTTATAAATTATCTTTGAAGTAGAAGTAGGGTTTGGTTCTGCTTCAAACAATAAATAATTGTGCTCTTTCTGGGAGGTACTCCACATTGTGATGTCTCTCCAAGCCCCATGAAAACAAACAAGCTTACTTTACTTATCTCCTACCTGTTGTTCTTATGGGTTTAATAAACATTTAAAATTCTTTGAAAAACAGGATAGCTATCGATGTTACATCAATGGAACTCAAGCTCTTATGTGCAATGCTTTTCTTATACTGTGCTTCTATATATCTAAGAAGTATAGCACCAAGAAATTACACAACAAAACGTAGCTGACGGATAAAAAAAAAAACAAAAAAAAAAACAGCTGGTTTTGTAATCTTAGAATTTTGGATTTGCAATTTCTCTAAGGCAAATTAATTTATTTTCTCAAGGTGGATATCTCTGACTGTTAACAGAGTGCTCTAAACTGGAGAAAATAGTGAGAAATTAGAAAATGAACACCAAAAAAAAAAAATACTTTTTAAATTTAAATCCTAAATTCTCATTCTGTGAACGTCTCAGAATGTACCAGGGATAACCCATTTAGGATCAAAGAAGACAAATGAGAAATTACTTATGGAAGATTTTGAAAATAAATATTTTAAAAAGAAAATAATACACAACGTAACTAATGGTGAAATATAGGCAGATGAAGAGGTACAAAACAATAAATTGGTTATTAAACCGGGCAACTAGGGAAGCGGGATAGTGATTTTAACATTGGAAGCATAAAAAGCTGAACATTTTAAACAATTAAATGATGAAAGGGTATCTAAAAAATTATTAAGTTATCCAATTATGGACATTAAAAATATCTTACTAAATAATTAAACAGAGCAAAGATTTTGAACATTTTAGATAAAGATGCATATGCTCCATTGTACAGCGCTACGGAATCTGATGGCACCATATAAATAATATAATAATAATAAAATAATAATAATTATCTTTTTCCCTGCAACCTCTTTTCGCAAATCCCCACGGTATCCTTTAGATTGTAAGGGCTATCTAGCTAAGCACTATGTATAAAAGAGCTTAAATGGCTAGACCTTACGGGAAGGACCCTCTCTACCCTTTGTATTTGTCTGTGTATATTGTATATTCTCCACTAATTTTACAGCACTGTGGAATCTGTTGGTGCTTTATAAATGCCAGTAATAAATAAAAAATAAACATAATATCCAAAAACCTGAACTGTTTATATTCTAACGAAAATTCCTAAAGACCCTATGTCTAAACCTGGACTCCATATAATATCGGGATTAGAGTTAATATCATCCCGCCTCTCTGAATACTTAGATATTTTCTTACAACCAGGCCCGGACTGGCCATCGGGCATACCGGGCAAATGCCCGGTGGGCCGCGATGGCCGTGGGGCCGAGGCCGGCAGGGGAGATCACAGGATCTCCCCGGCCGGCCGCTGCAGGGCCAGCGCTACCCGAGTGCGGGCCCTGCATAGTGCCTCCATGGGCCGGTGGGGAGATCAAAGATCTCCCTCACCGGCCCAAAGGCACTGAGATCCGGCCGCCTGGGGAGTGTGGGAGGGAGGGAGGCAGGAGAGAGGACCCGGTGAGCTCTAGCCAGCAGCTCCGCTGGGTCCTCTCGCGGGATTCTGAGCGTTGCCGCGGTTACCGCGGCAACGCTCAGATCTCGCGAGAGTGAACTCTAGCCTGCAGGGGCTAGTGTTCACTCTCACCACTGGACCACCAGGGAAGGAAGCACCCTCCATTACAGCACGGCCCTCCTCATGGCAGAACGGACCCCCCTCCCTCCCCTCCCAGGATAAAGGTAAGAAGGGAGGTGGGGGGGGGGGGGGGTCATATAACTTTTTTTTTTTAATTTTTTTTAAATTTAAATTAAAAAAATACACTCACACACACAGCACCCCCAGACACACACAGCACCCCCAGACACACACACAGCACCCCCAGACACACACACAGCACCCCCCAGACACACACAGCACCCCCAGACACACACACTCAGCACCCCCAGACACACACACACAGCACCCCCAGACACACACACACAGCACCCCCAGACACACACAGCACCCTCAGACACACACAGCACCCCCAGACACACACAGCACCCTCAGACACACACAGCACCCCAGATACACACAGCACCCCAGATACACACAGCACCCTCAGACACACACACAGCACCCTCAGACACACACACAGCACCCCCAGACACACACACAGCACCCCCAGACACACAAACAGCACCCCCAGACACACACAGCACCCAGACACACACAGCACCCTCAGACACACACAGCACCCCCCGACACACACAGCACCCTCCGACACACACAGCACCCTCCGACACACACAGCACCCTCAGACACACACACAGCACCCTCAGACACACACACAGCACCCTCAGACACACACACAGCACCCTCAGACACACACACAGCACCCTCAGACACACACACAGCACCCCCAGACACACACACAGCACCCTCAGACACACACACAGCGCACCCAAACACACAGCGCACCCAAACACACACAGCGCAGCACCCAAACACACAGCGCAGCACCCAAACACACAGCGCAGCACCCAAACACACACAGCGCAGCACCCAAACACACAGCGCAGCACCCAAACACACACAGCACCCTCACTCACACACAGCACCCTCAGAATGGTTGGGTGGGGGTGGCGCGGGGGGGAGGGGGGGCGCCTGAGTTTTGTCCTGCCTAGGGCAGCACAAAACCAGGATACACCTCTGCCTATATGCACTCTTAATCCTCTACACACACACACACACACACACACACACACACACAATCTCCTATACACACTCTGGGTCCTTTACACAGTAGATCTCCTACACACACACACTGCACCACCTACACACACACTACATTCCTTGTCAGCAAACACATACAAGATTCTCTAAACACACCCTCTCTACAACCCCTACACACACTACGTCACCTATACACACACACACACTATAGCCCGTATGCACACACTCACTACATCCCCTATAACACTATGCCCCCTATACACACACTCTCTACAGCCCCTAGCCACACATATTACACCACAAACACAAATGAAATTGACCTATTTACACAATACCACACCACACTCTACACACACGCAATCCCACAAGCAGGCTCCAAACATATGCACCATACACTTTCCTGGCCCTTTTGTCCTCTGGTATCCCACTTGTGGAGACACCACAGAGAATTTAAAAGCAAACACAGCGCAAGCATGTTAATAAATTTGCTTGCGCTGCGCAGAACAAATGCAGGGCCTTTTTCTAATGCCAGAGCTCTTCAGCTGGGCTCTGCGCATTGAATACATGCTCACTTTGAGAGGGGGGCGTGCTTGTCACTAGTGATGACAAAACACACCCTCTCTGGCCCCGCCCCCTTCTTAGGGGGCCGCTCTGATTAAAAAATGCCCGGGCCTAATTTTTTTCCCAGTCCGGCCCTGCTTACAACCAATGGTAAAAAGAAGAGATCGTATTTAAAAGATACAGTAACTTGCAAAGTGAGTTCACTGTATAAGATTATTGAACCCATTTGGTATGAGGGCAGTCCCCGTTTGGTACCATTCTTGAAAAATGTCTGTGATTCCTGCCATTATTATATTTAGGCAGTCAGAATATCACATCTGATTTTAGAATTTATATTTACTAATTATAAGACTTTCTTAAAAACCTTGTGTTTTCTGTACTGACTTGTTAATGAACTCACTGCATTTATTTTACGCAACGTTTACTTTTATACCATTAGCCACCATAGTCTCTATTTTTCCATTTTAAGCAAACTCTGTGTTGGCAGTTGTGCCTCATTGCTAAAGTTTTCCACTCATTTTCCTAAGTACGTTGGCAACATTTATTTTTTTCCAGCATTTTAATTAGTTTACGTGTGAACTAGTGACCATTACTTAATTTGCTGAATTTATAGAAAGATGGAAAATGTGCAATTACTTTTGATTTACGAATAGTGATGTCCCGAACGGTTCGCTGATGAATAGTTCCTGGCGAACATCGATTGTTTGCGTTCGCCACGGCGGGCGAACATATGCGATGTTCGGTCCGCCCCCTATTTGTCATCATTGAGTAAACTTTGACCCTGTACCTCACAGTCAGCAGACACATTCCAGCCAATCAGCAGCAGACCCTCCCTCCCAGACCCTCCCATCTCCCACCTCCTTTTTATTATTATTATTATTTTTATTTTTCTATTTTTTTTAATTCTAAATGCAAAACATTGTTATACAGGGGAATATTCACTAAATACCAAACATTGTTATATAGGGGAATATTCACTAAATGCCAAACATTGTTATGCAGGGGAATATTCACTAAATACCAAAATTGTTATATAGGGGAATATTCACTAAATGCCAAACATTGTTATACAGGGGAATATTCACTAAATGCCAAACATTGTTATACAGGGGAATATTCATTAAATACCAAACATTGTTATACAGGGGGATATTCACTAAATGCCAAACATTGTTATATAGGGGAATATTCACTAAATGCCAAACATTGTTATATAGGGGAATATTCACTAAATGCCAAACATTGTTATACAGGGGAATATTCACTAAATGCCAAACATTGTTATACAGGGGAATATTCATTAAATACCAAATATTGTTATACAGGGGGATATTCACTAAATGCCAAACATTGTTATATAGGGGAATATTCACTAAATGCCAAACATTGTTATATAGGGGAATATTCACTAAATGCCAAACATTGTTATACAGGGGGATAGTCACTAAATACCAAACATTGTTATACAGGGGGATATTCACTAAATACCAAACATTGTTACATAGGGGAATATTCACTAAATGCCAAACATTGTTACATAGGGGAATATTCACTAAATTCCAAACATTGTTATACAGGGGAATATTCACTAAATGCCTAACATTGTTATACAGGGGAATATGCACTAAATACCAAACATTGTTATACAGGGGAATATTCACTAAATGCCAAACATTGTTATATAGGCGAATATTCACTAAATACCAATCATTGTTATATAGGGGAATATTCACTAAATACCAATCATTGTTATATAGGGGGAATATTCACTAAATACCAGACATTGTTATACAGGGGAATATTCACTAAATGCCAAAACTTGTTATACAGGGGGATATTCACTAAATACCAAACATTGTTATACAGGGGAATATTCACTAAATACAAAACATTGTTATACAGGGGAATATTCACTAAATGCCAAACATTGTTATACAGGGGAATATGCACTAAATACCAAACATTGTTATACAGGGGAATATTCACTAAATGCCAAACATTGTTATATAGGGGAATATTCACTAAATGCCAAACATTGTTGTACAGGGGAATATTCACTAAATGCCAAACATTGTTATACAGGGGAATATTCACTAAATGCCAAACATTGTTATACAGGGGAATATTCACTAAATGCCAAACATTGTTATACAGGGGAATATTCACTAAATGCCAAACATTGTTATATAGGGGAATATTCACTAAATGCCAAACATTGTTATACAGGGGAATATTCACTAAATGCCAAACATTGTTATATAGGGGAATATTCACTAAATGCCAAACATTGTTATATAGGGGAATATTCACTAAATGCCAAACATTGTTGTACAGGGGAATATTCACTAAATGCCAAACATTGTTATACAGGGGAATATTCACTAAATGCCAAACATTGTTATACAGGGGAATATTCACTAAATGCCAAACATTGTTATATAGGGGAATATTCACTAAATGCCAAACATTGTTATATAGGGGAATATTCACTAAATGCCAAACATTGTTATACAGGGGAATATTCACTAAATGCCAAACATTGTTATATAGGGGAATATTCACTAAATACCAAACATTGTTATACAGGGGAATATTCACTAAATGCCAAACATTGTTATATAGGGGAATATTCACTAAATACCAAACATTGTTATACAGGGGAATATTCACTAAATGCCAAACATTGTTATATAGGGGAATATTCACTAAATGCCAAACATTGTTATACAGGGGAATATTCACTAAATGCCAAACATTGTTATATAGGGGAATATTCACTAAATACCAAACATTGTTATATAGGGGAATATTCACTAAATGCCAAACATTGTTATACAGGGGAATATTCACTAAATGCCAAACATTGTTATATAGGGGAATATTCACTAAATACCAAACATTGTTATATAGGGGAATATTCACTAAATGCCAAACATTGTTGTACAGGGGAATATTCACTAAATACAAAACATTGTTATACAGGGGAATATTCACTAAATGCCAAACATTGTTATATAGGGGAATATTCACTAAATACAAAACATTGTTATACAGGGGAATATTCACTAAATGCCAAACATTGTTATACAGGGGAATATTCACTAAATGCCAAACATTGTTATATAGGGGAATATTCACTAAATACCAAACATTGTTATATAGGGGAATATTCACTAAATGCCAAACATTGTTGTACAGGGGAATATTCACTAAATACAAAACATTGTTATACAGGGGAATATTCACTAAATGCCAAACATTGTTATATAGGGGAATATTCACTAAATACAAAACATTGTTATACAGGGGAATATTCACTAAATGCCAAACATTGTTATACAGGGGAATATTCACTAAATGCCAAACATTGTTATACAGGGGAATATTCACTAAATGCCAAACATTGTTATATAGGGGAAAATTCACTAAATGCCAAACATTGTTATACAGGGGAATATGCACTAAATACCAAACATTGTTATACAGGGGAATATTCACTAAATGCCAAACATTGTTATATAGGGGAATATGCACTAAATACCAAACATTGTTATACAGGGGAATATTCACTAAATGCCAAACATTGTTATATAGGGGAATATTCACTAAATGCCAAACATTGTTATACAGGGGAATATTCACTAAATGCCAAACATTGTTATACAGGGGAATATTCACTAAATGCCAAACATTGTTATATAGGGGAATATTCACTAAATACCAAACATTGTTATACAGGGGAATATTCACTAAATGCCAAACATTGTTATACAGGGGAATATTCACTAAATACCAAACATTGTTATATAGGGGAATAAAATAATGAGGGGGGGAGACCTACTGTCCTCCCCCCTGCCCCCACCCGTGAGCGTTGGGTGCGGGCCATAAATACAATGAGGGGGGGGACCAACTGTTCTCCTCCCCCCGGCCTACACCCCTGCGCGGTGGGTGGGGGCTATAAAAATAATGAGGGGGGGACCTTCTGTCTTCCCACCTGGCCCCCACCCCTGCGCGGTGGGTGGGGGCTATAAAAATAATGAGGGGGGGACCTACTGTCCCCTCCCGGCCCCCACCCCTGAGTAGTGGGTGGAGGCTCTAAATAAAAATCCCCCCCCAATTAAAGGTGACTAGGGGTCCCCAAGCCTCTAGTCAACCACCCCCCCACCCCAAAATAATAGTGAGGGGGGAATAAAATAACTAACCTGTAAAGAAAAATTCAACTTACCATTTGACGTCTTCTTTTTTCTATTATCTTCATTTTTCAGCCCAAAAAAAGGCCAAATAAAAAGCCATCATACCCGCCAAATTTAAAATAAAATAAAAAACCTGAGCGCAAAAAAAAAAATCCCGACGAAAAATAAAAGACCAGACGCTAATTTTTTTTATCCATCTTCATGGAGGGCTCCGCGCAGAGTGAGCTCTGCAGGGCGGGGGAAGGCTTATAAAGCCTTGCCACGCCCTGCAATTAGGCTAAGAACACTCTGATTGGCTGGTTTAAGCCAATCAGAGTGCTCTTTGTCACTTTACACAGCGTCAAATATAAGGCTTGTGTTTCATTTTTTTCACATTAAAATTCGCCAGTTCTTTGGAACTTTCCCACGCTGTGTAACATGACACAAAGCACTCTGATTGGGTCGCTTGAAATCCATCCAATCACAGTGCTCTGTGTAATTTTACACAGCGTGGGAAAATTCCAAAGAACTTTCCCATGCTGTGTAAAATTACACAGAGCACTGTGATTGGATGGATTTCAAGCCCACCAATCAAAGTGCTCTTTGTCATTTTACACAGCGTGGGAAAATTCCAAAGAACTGGCGAATTTTAATGTGAAAAAAATGAAACACAAGCCTTATATTTGACGCTGTAACTTTTGAAAACACCATAAAACCTGTACATGAGGGGTACTGTTGTACTCGGGTGACTTCGCTGAACACAAATATTTTTGTTTCAAAACAGTAAAAAGTATCGCAGCAATAATATCGTCCGTGTAAGTGCGTGAAAAATGCAAAAAACTTTTACTGGCGATATCATCGTTGTAATACATTTTACTGTTTTGAAACACTAATATTTGTGTTCAGCGAAGTCTCCCGAGTAGAACAGTACCCCCCATGTACAGGTTTTATGGTGTCTTGGAAAGTTATAGGGTTAAATATAGTGCTAGCAAATTAAATTCCCTTTACTTTTGGCATGGGTTGTCAGGCAGGTCCCGCTAATTGTAATTAATTAAGATAGCTAATTATGTAAAAATATTACATAAATATATATGTAGAATGAATATATGTATGTATATATATATATATATATATATATATATATATATACACGTATGTGTGTATATATATATATATATATATATATATATATATAATTTTTTAAAATATTTTTATTTATATATAGGTACCGTATATACTCGAGTATAAGCCGACCCGAATATAAGCCGAGGCCCCTAATTTTACCCCAAAAAACTGGGGAAACGTATTGACTCGAGTATAAGACTAGGGTGGGAAATGCAGCAGCTACTGGTAAATTTCTAAATAAAATTAGATCCTAAAAAAAATTATATTAATTGAATATTTATTTACAGTGTGTGTATATAATGAATGCAGTGTGTGCGTATGAATGCAGTGTGTGCGTATGAGTGCAGTGCGTGTATGAGTGCAGTGCGTGTATGAATGCAGTGTGTGAGTGCAGTGCGTGTATGAGTGCAGTGTGAGTGCAGTGTGTGTGCGTATATATTAATTTAATATTTATTTCCATTGTGTGTATATAATGAATGCAGTGTGTGTGTATGAGTGCAGTGTGTATGAGTGCAGTGTGTGTATGAATGCAGTGTGTGTGAGTGCAGTGTGTGTATATGAATGAAGTGTGAGTGTGTGTGATGCAGTGTGTGTGAGTGCAGTGTGTGTGAGTGCAGTGTGTATGAGTGCAGTGTGTGTGAGTGCAGTGTGTATGAGTGCAGTGTGTATGAGTGCAGTGTGTATGAGTGCAGTGTGTGTGAGTGCAGTGTGTGTGAGTGCAGTGTGTGTGAGTGCAGTGTGTGTATGAGTGCAGTGTGTGTATGTGTGCAGTGTGTGTGATGCAGTGTGTGTTTGTGTATGTGTTGGTGGGGGTGGGCATTTAATATATTATTAATTATTATAATTTTTTATTTTTTTTATATTATTTTTTTTGTATTATTATTCATTATTTAATTATTATTAATTTATTTTTTTATAATATTTTTTTTTCGTCCCCCCTCCCTGCTTGATACATAGCAGGGAGGGGGGCTCCTTCCCTGGTGGTCCAGTGTCATTGGTAGTTCAGTGGGGGGGGAGAGGGGTGCTGGCAGAGCTGTACTTACCTTTCCTGCAGCTCCTGTCAGCTCCCTCCTCCTCCGCGCGGTCTGTGCAGCTCCCTCTCTCAGCTCACAGTGTAAGTCTCGCGAGAGCCGCGGCTCTCGCGAGACTTACACTGGGAGCTGACCGAGGTGCTGAACGGACAGCGCGGAGGAGGAGGGAGCTGACAGGAGCTGCAGGAAAGGTAAGTACAGCTCTGCCAGCCCCCACAGCCCCCAGTCTGTATTATGGCAATGCAAATTGCCATAATACAGACTCTGACTCGAGTATAAGCCGAGTTGGGGTTTTTCAGCACAAAAAATGTGTTGAAAAACTCGGCTTATACTCGAGTATATACGGTATATATATAGTGATATATATATATACGTATGTATATATTTATGTATATAGATATATATATTATTTCATTCTACGTGTATTTTGATATAAATATATATATTAATATCACAATACAGTTAGAACGAAATAACACACATCTATATAGTTATTTATTTTTAATTATTTTTTTAATTTTATTTTTTAACGTATTGACATTTTTTTAATATTATATATAAATATATATATAACCATAATTATATATATATATATTTAATCAGTATCAGTCTACGTGTAATCTGATATTAATATATATATATATATATATATATATAATATATATATATATTAATAGTAAAATACACCTAGACAGTGTATGTGTGTGTGTATGTATTTGTGTGTATATATATATATACTTAGATCATATATATATATATATATATAACATATATATATATGATCTAAGTATATATATTTTTTTACACTTATTTAACATTTAATTGATTTGATTTCGAGCCAGCAGGGGGACTAACTGTCATTACAGGCAGTCCCCCTGCTGGCAATGCCTGAGCCAGCTAACCCGGCAATGTGATTGTGAGGTCCTCGCAAGGACCTTACTCTCACATGGCCGGGGGGCCCCCAGGAGGGAGGATCTGCCACGTGGGATCGCCAGCGACCGGGTAAGTTAAAAAAAAACGGAGGGCGTACTATTACGCCCGGCGGTGTTTAGTGCCGCTTAAAATAGGGCGTAATAGTACGCCCTCCAGTCTTAATGGATTCATAGCAGATCTGTAGCTTTAGAGGGTGTTAAACCGTGTGCTGCCTCAGCTCCTCCACTGTGTGTATGTGAGGCTGGATAGGAAGTAGACATGTGCAATTTGTTTCGGTCCGAATGTATATTCGGACGAATATCGGCAATTCGGACATTTGGATGCTTACGAATGTCCAAAGTGGCCGAAGTTCCGAAGTGCTGATATCCCGAAGATCCGAAGTTCCGTAGTTGTCGAAGTGCCGAAGTTCCGAAATGTCGAAGTGTCAAACGAAAACAAGAGAGAGGGAGGGAACATTATGTGAATGATGACAGGAATCTTAACCAATAAGCTAATTCCTTTTGTGCAATATAATTCTTGCTTGCCCAATCCGGTTTCACTATTCCCTGTCCAATGAAATTAGCAATTTTTTTTTGATGTTAGAAGACAGCCAATTAATGGTGATTCTGTCACTGACACTTGGCCAATGAAAGCCAGAGGCGGCTCTCTAATTAGGCGGTTTAGGCGGCTGCCTAAGGCCTCGTGCTGGCTGGGGCCTCGTGGCCGCCTAAACCGCCTGTGGGCAGACTGTGTCAGGTCCTCGGTCACTGACCACCGCCAGCCAGCCACCGCAGACACCGGTCTGCAGCTCCACAGTGCGCAGAGCTGCAGACCATGTGTCTCTCGAAAACCGCCCAATCAGAGCGTTGCCGCGGGTTACCACGGCAACGCTATGATGGTCTCGCGAGATTACATGGTCTGCAGCTCTGTGGAGCTGCAGACCGGGAGCAGTGGCCACCGGACCACCAGGGAGCCCACTGAACCACCAGGGACTAAAGGTAGGCTCTCTCACCCCCCACCACACTCAGCCTCCCTACCACCCTCCCCACCACCCTCAGCCTCACCACCCCCACCACCCTCAGCCTCCCCACCCTCCCCAATACCCTCAGCCTCACCACCCTCCCCACCACCCTCAGCCTCACCCCCTCACCACCCTCAGCCTCACTACCCCACCAGCCTCAGCACCCCCCACCACCCTCAGCCTCAGCACCCCCACCACCCTAAGCCTCAGCACCCTCAGCCTCACCACCACCCTCAGCCTCACCACCCCCCACCACTCTCAGCCTCACCACCCCCCACCACCCTCACCACCCCACCACCCTCAGCATCACCACCCTCACCACCCTCAGCATAACCCCCCTCACCATCCTCACCGCCCTCAGCATCACCTCCCACCCCAACCACCCGCAGCATCACCCCCTCACCACCCTCAGCCTCAGCCTCACCCCCCTCAGCCTCACCCCCCTCAGCTTCACCCCCTCACCACCCTCAGCATCAACCCCCCTCCTTCTCACATCACCCCCCTCCTTCTCACATCACATCACCCCCCTCACTCTCACATCAACCCCCCTCACTCTCACATCAACCCCCCTCACTCTCACATCAACCCCCCTCTCCTTCTCACATCAACCCCCCTCCTTCTCACATCACCCCCGCTCACTCTCACCATCACCCCGCTCTCCCTCTCACCATCATCCCCCTTTCCCTCTCACCATCACCCCCCTCACACCATCACCCGCCATACACATAACACACTTCAGTCTCAGACAAAAACGCAAACATGCTCACAGAGACATACATTCTCACACACAAGGATACTCTCTGTCAGACACACTCTCAGGCACATACACAGGTAAACTGTGCATCAATGTGTATAACATTGCGGTTTAAAAAAACAAAAAACAGAAAAAACACACACACATAAATGCTTATTTTTCCGAAGTCGCCGAAGTTGCCGTAATTCCGAAGTCGCCGAAGTTCCGAAGTCGCCAAAGTTCCGAAGTCGCCAAAGTTCCGAAGTCACCAAAGTTCCGAAGTCGCCAAAGTCTCCGAAGTTGCCGAAATTCCGAGGATTCAAAGTGCCGAAGGTCTGAAGTTCCGAAGTTGCTGAAGTTCCGAGGTGCCGAAGGTCGAAGTGTCGAAGGTCAGAAGTTCCGAGGTGTCGAAGTGCCGAAGTTCCGAAGTCCCGAATTTTCGGAATGCCGAACCGAACCAAATTTTTTCGCCATGCACATGTCTAACAGGAAGTGGAAGGGATCACTTCCCATCTGCTCACTAACAGCCGCACATACAGGAAATAAATTGCAGGAGTAGCAAGACCAGCATTGAGTGATGCACACTGTTTGACTTCTGCAACTCTAATATCATTAATCTGACTGGTCTATAGACGACATAGGCAGGTGAGTACTTTGCAAATAACCAGCACTCAAGTCTAAACCTCCTCAATTCATCTTAAAAACTAAAGTAAAGATATTAGGTACCTTAACAATAAATGTAACCTAATTTTAGCCCTAAATCCAATAATCCTGAAACACCCTCTGTACCCAAATGCAAAATTTAACCCCACTCTAACCCTAAACAACCTTTATACTACATCTTTACTTTACCCCTCTCAAGCTGTAAACCTTCTTAACACGAAACACTCTGTGTAATCTAATTCTGGTGTTTACCCTTCTGTAAACTAACCCCCTTTATCCTAATTACTTCTAACATTATGTTTAACCATGCATACATTTATGCAACTGCATACACTTAATATATTCACAATGCATTAAAAGCACATGCCTACATTTATACATATACAGTTTTCAACTCTGAATATGTTTTAGCTGGTTTTAGACCTGCAATGTCCAGTTAATAAATTCATTATGCTTATTTATATGCCTTTTGGGTTGGGGAGCATGGAGCGCGTTAATATGTTGTAGCTACAGGCAACTGAAATGTAAATCCGGAGCTGTATGTGAGCGATTGATTTAGAATAGTTGAGGTGAGAAATGCTCAGCGCATAAACAAGTGCCTTACCTAACTTAGTTTCATGTTCGATTAGAGCAAGTTAAAGCAACATTCTCAAAATGAAAGTTAAAGGATTCTGAGATGCATACATTTTTATCTTTGGGTGCACACTATGCGTGAGATAATGCAGTAATAATATAGCGTTCTTAAAGGAAAATATAGCTGGATGTCAGCAGGACCTTGGATAGATTAACTCTCAAGGTTCTGAGGGGCTAGTGAGTGAGCATTAGCTTGTGAGTGAGCAGTAGGAGTAGGATTTGGAGAGGATAAAATGAGGTATCCAGACCACGTAGGGTCACAGACATTTCTCATGAGAAGTCTCTCCTCTTACTGCTCTTAGGCTTTTTTTGTAGTAGATTCTATTTTCTCTCTCCTAGACACAATTTGTAACTATACATTGTTACCAGATGCAGAGATCATGGTACTCTTTTACTTTGTAACTTTTGTGTATCTTTTTCTAATATAAAGTAATACTAATACTAAGCTACAGAATACCAGTAGATAGAATTGGCTATGCATTTGTATAGTTAATTTCTCCCTCAGCTGATTCCTTTAACAAATATGATGATAGTTTTTGTTTTTTTTATATTAAAAGGTCAAAATCCCTTAGTAGTATAAACATTTGGTTTTGGGTTTATTTTTTTCCTTTTTGTTTGCTATCTTGAGTGTGAATTTTTAATCGTTATAATAAAGTATTTTTACAAGTTAAGAATTCTCCCTACATCCCTCCTTTACTTTGGGATCGGGGGTGGTTGGGGTTGTTGTTCTCTACAATGTTTGTAGTTGGACAAGGCCTCTTGGTATATGTAGGTTAACCCATTGTGGCATACAGCAGACCAAACATATCAAAAGAATACATAAGCAGGAAACTCATCAGGTTCTTGTAAAAATAAAATATTGATTTATTAAATATAAATGTCAATTGGTTTTAGTATGTAGCGCTGCATAAAATATTGGAGGAACCTCTTCTGATTGTCTTGTCTCAGGGACACATGCTCTTAATCAACCATTGTGAAAGCGCATATTACATTACATATATCCTGATTGAATTATTTTGCTTACTTCAAATGAAAACTGTCTGTTGCGCCCATATGTGTCATACATAGTTATCACAGTGTTGCTAGTTCCGAATGAAACTTGAAATGAAAAAATCTAAAAGATTGCAATGTCTTGTGCTGAGCAGAGCTTCCAATTACTCCTTTTAGATGAATTTGTTTTAAATATGCAAGGCATTGGTGCTGCAGAATTAATTAACTGATAAATGAAAGGTAATGGTGGAAAAGTTCACCAAGCACCTTATTCTCAGTGACACATATGTGGTTAAGACAAATGTGTTTATACACAGCAGCAGATCAAGTATCATCAGCATTGTACATGACAGAGGAATGCACTAATTATTCATATTTTATTTGTCTTGTCTTTTATGTTTCATTCTCTAATCTTATATGGTTTACAAAGCATGGAACCAATGGAAAGTGCAAATTATTCTTCCCTGAAAATTCTGTTTTTAATGAATTTAACTATAATTAAAAACACACCAAATATAATGTTAATCACATTCAAGTTGTATGATTAAATTAGGGGACTGACAAAGGTGGTTGATTCTCTTTCTGAACCAGTTTTTTTTTTTTTTTTTTTTTTTACTAACTTCTGATTACAATACATTGTGTATTGTAAACGGATGTGTGATTATTAATCATCATAAGTATGCGAAATAGTAGCTGGGTCGATGTTAAAATGCTAAATGTGAAATAAATTCCTAAGTTCTCATTGATGACAGTCATTATTTTTTAAAATTTTATTACAAAGTGACATTTCCATTGGCGTGAACATTAAAAATAACAGATTTTTTTTATTTATTTATTTTTTTATAGTGGAAGTTAAGGACTGTACCAGATGTTTTACAAAGAATGTTTGCAAAATGTATTTCAGGTTCCTTAGGGGAACTACAAACCAAACGGAATATAATGAGGAAATAGCTTTGGCCCCTGAACAACTCTAAATTTTCCAACACAAGTTTCATGCCCAACCTGCCAAGCTGCTACTGCGTAGACGTAGGCAAGCAACTTCACTAGAAGGTAAACAAAGACATCAAAGGCAGTTTATAAATGGTACATCAGATGAAAAATGGTATTAAATATTGAACATGTTGTTCGGTTCCAGAGTGATTGCCTTCCCCTCAAACACAATATTTATATGGTGCATCAACAAGGTAAATCCACCTTTCATAAACTACCTGTGGTGAGAAAGAGAGAAAAAAAATTGAAATGGCAGAAATACCTAATGACGTATTAAATGATTATAGGAGGAAATGATAAATAGCAATGTTTCTTTCTCATGATAGGAGAAAATTGTTGGCTGAGTGGGGGCAGCTGACTGACTCAGCCAACCAATGTACCCTTTTCAAGCCCGTTTTATGAATGGGGAGACTGACTGATTCTCCAAATTCCAAAATTGACACTAAAGTAGCCAAGCTTTGACCGTAGCGGCTATTTTTGGGTTTTTGTTCTGTGCAGTTTTTCATTTATTGAATTAATCTATAGATGATTCTTATAGAGCTCATTCAGATTTCGACTTGTCTTCACATCCATTTGAAACTGGGCTGCTTCTTTACTCTTAACAGCTATAATAATTTTACATTATAAAACCATTTTATATAACTCATAAGTTAATACTTTATAGACTTAAATGTAATGTAACGCAAGTACATATTCTTTTGATTAACTGTGGAATTTGGATGCCACTACCAAGAGAAGAAAAACAGACTTCATACAAAACTTGGTAAAAAAAAAAATATGAATATGTGGCGACTTCTTATCAATGAAAACAAAATATTGACTGCTGCTCATACCCTCAATACAGTTGGCACTAAAGATACAGACATAATATAAAATGAGGTTTTGGTTAAAACATGTGGCCAAAGTATAATTAAACTTTCCTATCATCTCACAGTATCCCAAGATGGACACTTCAGTTATCTTAATTTGTGTGTGCAAAGTGAATAAAGAGTTAAAAAATAGTGGTGAGAAAATACAATGACTTCACAATGACTTTTAATGCACATATAAGTGTACCCCTGCAGGACGCTAACTACAAACTAGTCTCCAGATGGTACAATACACCAGCCAAGCTCCACAAGTTTACACATTCTCACCCACTTTTTGGAGATGCTGGCAGGTAAAGGGCACATTAGAACACATCTGGTGGTCATGTCCACTGATACATACATTCTGGGAACAAATGGGGACAATGATTCGAAATATAACTGGCTATAAACTCATATGTACGCCTAAAACGGTGTTACTACACATCACAGATATATCGCTAAAAAATACAAACACTCCCTAATTTACTTCCAAGGCAGTCGTGGCCGGAGCGTGGAAGAGCACATAGCCCCCCTTCCCTGGTAACTTGGCTGGCAAAACTGGAACACTTCCGAGCATTGGAAGAACTAAGATGGGCTTCAATACACCAACCCCACAAATATAGGATCATTTGAGGGGGGGCGGAGCCTGACCTGCAAGCGAGCCAGATGCAGAAAGCCGGAGCTCCCGACTTCATTGCTAAACTAAGCAACATAACTCGGCGGGCACGGCTTCTAATCAAACCCAACAGGTTAATTAAGGTCAGAGGGACCCAGGGAAGCTAAACAACACCTCACCCGTGCGCTCACCCTGCCCAGAACCTGTGATCCTTGCTGCAGCCTACCTGGAACGGGGCTGAGGGGAAGCTGCCGATCCCCTTGGGCTACGAGAAGGGATTTGGAACAGTGGCACTCCAAACCCCCCCCCCCCCCGCCCCTCCGGACCAGCGGGGGTCATCCCGGTCCCCTACAGAGACTGTAAACTGTAATCACACTCACCATACAGTGAGAAGACACTGAATCAATCCCGACGCTCAAAAGATGGCAGAGGTCGGACACCCATGACCACGATGAGAGGACCTGGAGCAGGAGCGGCCATATGACTACGCTGCAGCTACCCAGGCGAAGTTAGATAAAATATTTCATCGCTTCTGGCGGAGACTGCAGCAGCGATGCACCGCACATATCGTCAGTCCACAGCCGGGAGGCGAGACGGCTCAAACACGACCGGTGAAAAGGCCTGCCAAGAGCCGGGCACAGGAAGAGACGCCTGCACGCAACACGGCACACCCGACACCCGGGCTGCCACAGTCCGCAGATCCCAGCACGCGCCACCAACGGATGAAAGCTCCCCGGCCCTCCAGAGGACCACCCAGAAACCCACCAGACCACAAAACTTTGACAAGTCTATACAGACTCTCTCCCAAGCACGAGACAGGGCTGACTACTCCACCAAGCTCCACAATGCAACACTGGCAGCCAATGAGTCAAGTTACAAGGTCTGGGGCAGGAGGGGAGCCCTACTGGGGACTTTGGGACTCTTACCTCTCCTCTGTCGGGTTGGGGTGGGCTGGAGCTGAAATACAAAGTCTAGTGGGCTATAGGACACCTGCACCCCAGCTCATGCCCCTGTGCGGTTGAAAGTATACACCTTTAAAACGTGTCCTAACCTCTAACATATATTACCTATGATTCTTTACAATAGCTCTAGAGTGAGCGACTACATACTCTTGTTTAGTACTCTGTCAAAAAGAGCATTCTTCTTGACATCCATATCACGCACGCTTCTACACTTGTTCAACGTTTTACTCATGTTTATAGGGCATGCTTCTGGACTGATCTATATAAAAAAAGAAAAAGTGCAAGCCTCTTCACATGACCTGTTATGTACATGCAACTTACCTTCTCATATTAACTACCTATGTCATGCTGTACAATGCTTCTTTACCTTCTATGCACTACTAAAATAAAGAATTAAAAAAATATATATATAGGATCATTTGGCAACCATGGCTGATACATGTAGGAAACAGGGTGGAGGGTACTGAATAATAGTTTACACGCTAATCACAACATACAAAATAGTTCAGAATCATAGATATGACCTAACAGCACCTAAGATCACTTTATAGATCTCACCTAGCCGAAGCATCAGGAAATGTCACACAGCTGAGGATCACCATAACTACACCTAGGATCCATATTGATCACTCAGGAGTGGCCCAAGAAGGCACTCGTGGAAGTGCGGATTATATCCTCATGGAGGCGAGACAAATTAATGTAGCAAAATAATCATTTTGTGCGAAGCAGGTCTTACCTGTGTTGATGTAAAAAAAATTGCAATGATGTTCCTGTGTGGCGCATGTATCACTCTGTATGTTGCATTAACAATATGTTCTGCTTGACAGTTAATAAAAATAATAAAAAAAAGTGGTGAGAGCACACTTGATAAGTTATGTATAAAATTACATAAAGTTACCATATACATTTCCAGTGAAAACACACATGCAATTTTTTACCATACAAATAAATAAAAAAAACTAAAATCTAAACAGATAATAGACCATAGTGTAATATGTATACAATAATATAAAACCAAACACAAAATGGTCCCACTCACATATTACTGAGCCACTTACTAGTAGGCTCAGACTTTCAGCGCCTTTGATGGTAAGTGTTGCTGAGATCAGGTAGGTAGGATTCCACAGGATACTGGATATGGAAATTCCAACACTTAATTTGTGACAATAAATAAAGGGTAACAGAAAGTAACCAAGAAAAATTAAACAAACAAAAAAATATGTATTAAAAAAAACTTAAAGATGTACACTACACAAGAGCACGTGTGTACAAATTATGGTAGTCATAATGCAGAAGATATAATGTTACTATTAACGTTTTTATACCAGTGGGGGGGATATATATATATATATATATATATATATATATATATATGATTGTACATTTATTCATGTGTGTGTTAGCTTGAAAAAGAGCATTTAAGTCGAAATGTTGCAGACTGTTGGGTTTCTTTAAAGTTTGGCTCATCAATTTCCCGGAGTGCCTGGACCTTTTTTCTCTTATATCATCTGTAATTGAGACCTGGTGCTGGTTCCAGATTATTGAGTGCAGTTCTGGATTTGGTTCTGTTGAAATTCCAATCCAGTCACAAGATATACTAAGACATGGACTACTTTGTTTACACTTGACAAACAAAGCAGAGTTACCTTTTGTCAAACCCTCAGCCATCACTAGAGACTGCGATGGAAAAAAGGCTCTGTCTATGGAGACCTCCAGATTGTGACAGAGCTTCCTGGCAATTCTCACTTTATGAATAACCCTGTACAGTAATGGGGGTGGGGAGGGAGCAAAAACACTTGATTTGGAAAATATTGTTTGATTCTGTTCAAAACTTATACTATGCTCATGTGGCTTATTCTCACACACATTTTCATTCAAAGACAGATTGTGTAGTTTCAAACATCAGTTTACATTTTGTTTTTGTATTTCAGCCAATATCAATGACCACGCATAATATTTTTTTTGCAGAAATGTAAATGGTTTAATTAACTGGTTAGATCATATAAATATACAACAAAATACAATTAACATCTGAACTTAAATATACAAACATAAGTTATTGAAAACACAAGAGGTAAAATAAAAATGCACTCAATAAGGAATAGAACAATCTATAAGGCAAAAATGACTGTCTGTGTGTTGTCTTGTGCGTTACGTTCTAAATGGTGGAGGGCTTGGCAACATTTGCAGTATGACTCAAATTACAGTTATGTGACAAGTAGTGGCAAATTATTTTTCAGCAGTTTATAGGCAGAAATTTACACATGCAAAATTAAACATGTTTGCATAGTGTAGTATTATGCATATACAGTCTATGATATATGCAACTTCTTATGGCATATGGACTTCCTGGTGTGTAGCTAGAGAAAGTCTGTTAAAGGAAACTATATATTTGTATGTATCTTTTTATGTGTTTCCATTTTCCATTGTATTACCTTTGTAACACATTAAAAAAGAGGCAATTAACAGCACTAGTTTCCCTTTAAAGGGACACTATAGTCACCAGAACAACTACAGCTTATTGCATTTGCTCTGGTAAGTATAATCATTTCTTTCAGGTTTTTGTCAGTAAACACTGTCTTTTCAGAGAAAATGCAATGTTTACATTACAGCCTAGTGATAATTTCACTGGCCACTCCTCAGATGGCTACCAGAGGTGCTCTCTGGGGCAGTACTCCACAGTGTGCAGCACTAACATTCAGTGTGTCCACCCTCTGCATGGAGACACTGAACTTTCCTCATAGAGATGCATTGAGTCAATGCATCTCTATGAGATGCTGATTGGCCAGGGTAGTGTTTGACTTGTGCTGACTCTGTCCCTGATCTGCCTTTTTGACAAGCTCAGCCAATCCAATGCTTTCCTATGTGAAAGCATTGTGATTGGATCAGAACATAACTTCTGATGATTTCAGCCAAGCAGGCATATCAGGGTCAGAACCAGCAGCAGCAGACTGGATTAAAGGCAATAATTTTATATATTTAGGGAGGGCAAAGGGGGGGGGGGGGGGGGTTAGAGAGTGTTTTTAACACTATAGGGTCAGGAATACAAGTTTGCGTTATTGACCCTATAGTGTTCCTTTAATGACGTTTCAATAAATATTGAATGAATTAAACGAACACTCCAAGGTGGAATAGACATTTTTAGGCATTATAGAACAAGAATGCATGGACAAAAGTAAACAAATCACCACATTATTGGAGCAGTGCTAATTTATTATTTTATTTTTATGTGTAGTCAAATGAGACTCTAGGTTTTCATGCCAAACGCTTCTGTACAGCTCTCCCAGACAAACCTTTCCTAGGGAAAAGGTGGAAATCATGTAAAAAAACAAAATTATGAATGTCGCTTTGCTCTTTAGTTGCTGGGAGAGTCTTTAGTTCAGCAGTTAAAACTTTATTACTCAAAAGTGGCTCTGAGAACTCTATTTACAATGAGTCAAGCCCATGTGGACTTCCATTTATCTGCAGAAAACAGCAAATTCCCCTTTGAGATCAAGTATGAAGTGATTAAAAATACCCAACTCAAAACACAATATGACTTTATAACTGGAAATTTATGATGTGTATTATGAGGCAATATACAGAAATGAACATGCCTAGCTAAGCACATTATATTAAGCCATCTGCCCACATCTGGCGCAATGTCTTTGTGTAAAGATGCATCAAAATAAATGTTGAAATAGGAACGCAGGTGATTTTGCAACAATCATGCAGTAGCAATATGGGGAACAGTATCACAACACTTCCCCTTTCTCAAAGAGAATGCTGACGACTTTACTAGCAAAACAAAGTGCTTTTTTCTGTCCTATGTTTATGGCTTTAGTAATTTGGCTGGAATCGAGTGACCCAAACTAGCATCTACAAATCTCTGCGTCCCAGGTAGATGATCAAAGCATGATAAGCAAAGTACTGCAAATGCCCTTCCAGAACTTCAAATGGTTAAATGACAACATGGCCAATTAAAAGATTAATTTAGTTACATACAGTAAGATTATGTTTTTTTTTTTTTTAATAAATGCCTTCTTACTGCCATAAGATAGGAGGTACAACTCTATTTAATTAAAATGTATTTTTTTGGACTCGTACACAGAATTTTGTTTTCCTATTTTCCCATTGGAAGTGAAAGAACCAGTTGAATCGTTTATACAGCCAAAAGTACATACAAGGGAAGCAATGTATTCTCTCTTTCTCAATAAAGGTTTAGAATTTGTTAGATGCATATATCTTTCTGATAGTTTTGTCGATTCTAACAATTCTCCTCTATTCTCTGCTGGGTATTTTTGCTATAAGGCCTTGAAACCTAAGGTGATTAGTTTCTCTACACACAGATTACTGCCACCAGAAATTTCTACAGAGCTCACATAATGCTGTGAAACTAAAAGGCAGCACCACCTAGTTTAATGAGAATTTCACTTTATACTCTGAAAATTACAATGAGCTGCACCTGAACAGCTTTCCCAAAAGGGCTCTGGGTAGCAAGGATAGGTCACAATAAGAAAGGGACTGAGCAAGGCCGTCTGACACGGATTCTCAAGGTTACTTAATTACAAGCATTTAAATGTAGTTGGCCTGAAGAACTGAGATTTCACTTGCAATTAATCTGAAGCACCAAAAACTATTTTAAAAAGACAATTTCATAAAAAGCTGCTTATTTAAGAAATGGATAAGGAGTTGCAAATGATATGAAAACTGTATTAGATACCTTAAGTCATCAGTGCAAAACTAATCCAACCACACTCATTACCTTTAATTCTCTGCCAGTTTACTATCATCAAGGTCTATACATCAGCGGCTCTAAAGCAAAGCCAATATTTTTTGTAAGCTGTAGTGGAATGCTCACATTTGCACACACAAAACCCTTTTTGAAGAACTATAATCATTTTCTGTCTAGTATGACACAACAGTTTTGTTATGTACAAAATAAGTGTGCAAATCACAGATTATGTGCAAATTCATCATAATTCCAGATTCTATTTTTTTTTTTTTTTATAAATTAGTGCACAGACACAATGAAAAATGCCCATCTAATTAAAGAAAGAAATCAGTAGCATTGTTTCACCTAACCGGTAGGTGAGCAAAATTTCTGAAAATATCCAGAAATATCTGATGAGTCAAGTTTACCTCATGCTAGGAAAAAAAAATAATAATTTAAAGTGACAAAACAATAAATAGAATGATTGAGGATTTTCCCAACACATATCTTCTTATTCAATTACATAAATTTGTCTCTGTACAAAATGTCCATGAGGAATGTTAATCTGCCCCCTCTGCTTGAAGCAGAAAGGCAAATGCATAACAAGACAATACAATGCACTTCCCTCAGGCATGAAGGGGATAAACTGACAACAGAAAAAAAAAAAATACACCGTTCTGTACAGAGGGTTTGCTGTGTTTTCAGAATCTCCATTGGGGCTTTCAAACTGAAAGTTAGGAGCGGTACTTCAGAATTATGGGTACTGCAGAGGAAGCAAAAGGGATAGTTACAGGTGGCACAGTCATATACAGATGAACAATTCTGAAAACAAATGTGAAACTATGTAGCAGAAAACCACACCTCAAAACAGCATCATCAAATGCAACATCTTTCTTTTTATAGAATATATTAAACAAATAAAAAAAAACCTTAAAACAGAAAAAAATATATATAAAGGTGAAAAAGGAGAAAAGTTAATATTTAAATAAATAAATAAAAGTGCACTGTTTGTTTTAATAGGGTTAACTGTATCTTTGAAAGCTTTTCTTTCTTTCTTTTTTTAATGTACTTTATTGCATAGGTTTTGGGGGGAAAAAATCCACAAAAATCTTTAATTGCAAATTAAATGTGTACCAAGTGATGCTGTTCAGTGTGTAGTTATTTAATTCCCACCTCTAAAAGATAAGTACATAGTACTCCATCATAAAATGCATTCAACAATGGATTTCCAAGATAGGTATGTGTTTGTGCGATATATTTTATATATAATATATAATACAAACACTTATTTTACACGCATATACACTCTTCAAAGAGAACGGTCACCTAATCTACCCAATTTGCCCAATATATGTAGTGTGCCTTTAAGAACATGCATCAGCTTTTAAAACTCCCAGATTGTGTTATCCAGATGGTAAGGTAGTCATTTTGTACACATATTTTGACAGTAACCGGATGCTTGGATTACAGTGTGTCCCTCCAACTTTTCAAAAGCCCCAAGCAAATGCTCAGTGTAGGCAGCTTTTTGTCTGTTCTTTCTGTTCCAAATTACGAATTTCCCTTGGTGGAAATACAACCGAAATTGAGGGCTATCGGCTAAATGTGGAAAATAATTGAGCAATCTAAATTAAACTTTGTTAAAGGGACACTATAGACACCTGAACAACTTTAGCTTAATGAAGCAGTTTTGGTGTATAGAACATGCCCCTGCAGCCTCACTGCTCAATCCTCTGCCATTGAGGAGTTAAATCCCTTTGTTTATGAACCCTAGTCAGACCTCCCGGCATGTGACTTGCACAGCCTTCCATAAACACTTCCTGTAAAGAGAGCCCTATTTAGGCTTTCTTTTTTGCAAGTTCTGTTTAATTAAGATTTTCTTATCCCCTGCTATGTTAATAGATTGCTAGACCCTGCAACAGCCTCCTGTATGTGATTAAAGTTCAATTTAGAGATTGAGATACAATTATTTAAGGTAAATTACATCTGTTTGAAAGTGAAACCAGTTTTTTTTTTCATGCAGGCTCAGTCAATCATAGCCAGGGGAGGTGTGGCTAGGGCTGCATAAACAGAAACAAAGTGATTTAACTCCTAAATGACAGTGAATTGAGCAGTAAAATTGCAGGGAAATTATCTATACACTAAAACTGCTTTATTTAGCTAAAGTAATTTAGGTGACTATAGTGTTCCTTTAAAGTCACTCAGTGCAAACCTTATAGTACTTTTTTTTATCTGAAATGTCGGGGGAATGGAGGAGAGAATCATTGGAGGGGGAGAACAATACTTATTGTGACATTATTGCATATTCAACAAATTTTAATAAACATCATGCCATGTATTGTGAAACTTTATATTCATTGGCAAAAAATAAATAAATAATAACTTGTTTGTATACTGTGTAATTAACACATACATAATTGCACTTAAAGTGCTCTGACTGCTGCTTAGCCTGTGGATGTGTTCTGTTTGCATCAGCCTGCAGAACATCCCATTAATGGCACTGACCAATGATTTTCACTTTACACCAACGGACCCTTATTTTATAATGAAATCAGTACATTGGACCTAGCTAAGATCGCCTCCATCAATTGTATAAAAAACAAAACAAAAAAACAACAACAAAAAAAAACAGAGGCTGCGACCCAGGCAGTCGTACCAAAAATTGTGAAAACCAATGGCACAGTATGAAATTACATGCATACAGACTGTGTATTGTGACATATATTGTACTTTTTATCTTGGCTTTTATTAAAGGAGAAAATGTTTGAAATTGTGACTTAGCGGTTTAAGAGATGGAATAATGCCTTTCCATTAATGGCCTTTTGGTTTTCACCCTTGAGATTACACATTTTAATAGAATTTACGGGTCACAAACGGTTACTTGCTAAATGTAGAATTCAGGGGAATTTAAGATTAACTTCCAAATTTAGACCAGAATAGCTACATTAAAAAAAAAAATATCGAAGTCAATCCTGGTTTTGCCTATTTTGGCCTCAAGGGGACACTGTAGGCACCCAGACCACTTCAGCTCATTGAAGTGGTCCGGGTGCAGAGTACCTTTTGCACTTAGTGCTACAATGTTAAACATTGCAGTTTACATTGCAGCTCTAAGTTTGCCCTCAGTGGCTGTCTACCAAGAACCAGTAGAGTGCTTCCTGAATTGAAACGGACCTTTGGTCCGGTATCTGATACTGGACATCCTCACGCTCTGCATGAGGACCTCCAGTGTCAGATTTTTCCCCAAAGGAAAGCATTGATTTAATGGGGAGGTCTAATGCGCATGAGGCATTTGCTGCGCATGTGCATTAGAACCCACTTTTCGCGGGACGTCATAGGAGGCAGAACTTCAAGCCTGCACTGAGGGACATTGGCAATGGGAAAAGGTAAATTAAGCATGTTTAACTATTTATTTAATGGGAAGGGGGGAGCTGTTAGGCCGAGGGAGGTATAGTGCCAGTAATACAGATTTTTATTCCTGGCACTATAGTATCCCTTTAATATTAAAATTCACTTCAAATTACTGGCAATTGTCACTTTAGTGAATAACCCCGGAAGTCTAGTTATGTATCCAATTTTTTCCCTTATGGATCCTTAGAAGAGAAGAGACACAGAATTGTATGCAAACTCAGGGATTATAAAATTAAAGAGACACTCCATCCCTATAACACCTTCATCATAATGACATCTTTATGGGGAATAGAGACCCTGGGTGCAACCTCTCAGACATATGCTAGATCCCTACACCCCCTTACCTTATTGGATTAAAGGGCACCAATAACTGCTGCTTCCATTACAAATTAATTGAGATTAAGTGGTTTTGGAGACAGGGTGTTCATTTAACACCTACATTTGCAAATTTAATGCCAAACTAGCAAAGATGGACAAAAATGGAGTTGCTAAAAAAGAGTAATCTGCAAATCCTGTAAAAATGTCATCCCATACTCACCACTAAAGGTACTATATATAGCTCCCTGAAACTTGTTTTAACATTAGTGTGCAACATTTAAAGATGATAGCACTTCAATATGAGAGTTAGCCAATCTTTGTACCATCTATGCCAACTGCAAAATGCATTCCAAACTAAACTGTAATAACACTGATGAATGTGAATCAGGTACGTGTTAGTGTTATGTATGCTCTAATTGATGTGAAGGTTTTATTTCTTTGGTAACCATGAACGCATCAATAGTTCCCGATACACTTAACTGATGCAATAAGATTTTAGGAGGTTTTAGGGGAGAAAAACAAAAAACTAAAAAACTTACTGATAATCACTAGCAGAATGAGAATGATAACCAGGGCCACAATTGCCTTCATCTGAAGAAGAAATAAACAAACATCATTATTATTATCAAGTAATTAAGTCAGTAAATGAGTTCTATGCATGAAATTAAACTCATATCTATGAATGTGATAATATCTGCTTTAAATCAATATGTTAATTACAAAAACATGCAAAATGTTAAAGGGACACTCCAGGCACCCAGACCACTTCTGCCCATTGGAGTGGTCTGGGTACCAACTCCCATTACCCTTAACCCTGCAACTGTAAATATTGCAGTTTTCATAAACTGCAATATTTACATTGCAGGGTTAACTCCTCCTCTAGTGGCTGGATGTCTTCACGCTATGTGAGGACCTCCATCGTCGCTAAAATTCCCATAGGAAAGCACTGAAAGCATTTTCAATGCTTTCCTATGGAGAGGTCTAATGCGCGTGCGCGGTATTGCCGCGCATGCGCATTAAGTCTCCCCCGCAGGCGGCCGAGCATGCGCAATCGGTTTTTCCCTGTCGGCGGGGGAGGAGTGTGGGCGGACCCTAAACCAGTGCCGAGGGACATCGGCGCTGGTCTCAGGTAAGTCACTAAAGGGGTTTAACCCCTTCAGCAACATGGGATGGGGGGTGGGAGGGATAGGGGACCTGCAGTGCCAGGAAAACGATTTGTTTTCCTGGCACTGGAGTGTCCCTTTAAAGTGACAACTGCTTTTAGTGCTACTGCGTTTTTCGATGGCTGAAAAATTCAGACTGCGGACTTATTTCATTTAATGGATAAAAAAAAACAAAAAAAAACACGTAATTCTTGTTCAAAATAAATATGGCTTTTTTTCAGTTCTTACTCTTACCTTACACTCCCTCCACCACATCTGCCTTCTGAGTTGTCTTGATCTGCTGCTGAATGCTGTGGCATTGTCTGATAAACTTTCTGTGGTTCAAAATAATAGGACAAAACCAAACATATTGGTGGTCATGGAGAACATTTTACATTTAACTTTTACAAGCATGTTTAGGTCTGTCTGGTTTGACCACCTGTTCTCCCAAAGTCCCGCAGTGGGACTTGCTTCTAAGACCTACCCCGCAACTTACCCTATCACATCACTACCCCACAGTAACTTCTCACATACAGTTACCATGCCACACTAACTCCCCCACACACAGTCACCCAGAGCAACCCTTTCAAACTCACCCCTCTAAACAGTCACCATGTCACCGTCACCCATCCACACCCACACAGTCACACTCACCTGCCAACACCCAGTTACCATGCCACACTCACTCACATATAGTCACCCTGTCACTCACATCTCCACTCAGAGCCACACTGTCACATTCATAAACCCCACCCACAGTCACCCTGTCAAACTCACCTGCCCAAACAGTCACCTTATCACACTTACCCCAGACACATTCACCGTCACCCTCATCCCGCCAACACAGTCACCCTGTCACCCTCATCCCGCCAACACAGTCACCCTGTCACCCTCATCTCCCCAACACAGTCACCCTGTCACTCATCCCCCCAACACAGTCACCCTCATCCCTCAAACACAGTCAACCTGTCACCCTCATCCCTCAAACACAGTCAACCTGTCACCCTCATCCCTCAAACACAGTCAACCTGTCACCCTCATCCCTCAAACACAGTCAACCTGTCACCCTCATCCCTCAAACACAGTCAACCTGTCACCCTCATCCCTCAAACACAGTCAACCTGTCACCCTCATCCCTCAAACACAGTCAACCTGTCACACTCATCCCTCAAACACAGTCAACCTGTCACACTCATCCCTCAAACACAGTCAACCTGTCACACTCATCCCTCAAACACAGTCAACCTGTCACACTCATCCCTCAAACACAGTCAACCTGTCACACTCATCCCTCAAACACAGTCAACCTGTCACACTCATCCCTCAAACACAGTCAACCTGTCACACTCATCCCTCAAACACAGTCAACCTGTCACACTCATCCCTCAAACACAGTCAACCTGTCACACTCAGTTATTTTTTTAAGTTTAAAAAAATTTTCGTTTTTGTTTCCATTCAAGCAAAATGTTCGTTTTTGTTTCCATTCAAGAACGTCATATCTATGCACAGCAAAAAAAAAAAAAAAACAACATTTAAACTTTACTTTCAGAAATTTTGCCCCAAACACTTAGTAGTTTATATGTTGCGAAAAAATAAAATAAAAAGATTGTAAAAGGAACTAAAAAAAACAAAACAAAACAAAAAAAAAACAGGGAAAGCTAGGTAAAAATAGCAAAATCTATAAGTTCGAAAACATGAGAACACGTATTAAAAGACATTTTCTCTAGAATGACTTATTTAGCTGCTTACCCGACTTGTCCTGAAGTTCATCCAACCGTTCTCCTCTTTCTATCACTTTGGTGATGTTTTCCTGCATGACGTCAATGACTTCATCCACCTGGTTCTGTGCGCTGAAAAATGAATGTGTAGTATCATTCAGACACCAACAAATGCTAAACACTTGACAAAAATAAATCACGGTTAGAAGCTATACTCCCAATAAATACATGCATTTAAATTTTTTTTCCCATTCATTGCATTAATTTTTTTTTTTTTATTTCATGTATTTATTGGGAGTATAACTTTAAATAACTTAAAAAAGCAGCAGATCCTATGAAAAGAAGCCCTTACAAGCCCTCACCTTTTTCCCCGGAAGAGAAATTAAATGTTCTCAGAGCCTCTGGAGTTTTCCTCCACTCTGAACGCTGTGCTGTGTGCGCAAACACTGGTCTGATGCAAGGTCCCAGAGAAAGTATGCTCGGGGTAGCTAAAGGAAGCCGGGAGCAAACCTCCTTGGCAGTTACATTTGACAGCCAATTGGGGGTTCGTTAATTATAAAAATGCCAATTTGTCATAGAAATCAGCACTTTTATGAAGTGACTAAACTTATGTGTGACTCCTCACACATAAATACCCTTAGAAAGTTGAAGTGCTCCTTTAATTTGCCGGAGCAGTATTCTTATATAATCTCTACATTATAAACTGAGAAAGGCCCTCTTCACATCACAATTGACAATTAACATCAATGTAGGTTGGCATCTAAATTTGTGTGTACAAATATATATAAATAAATAAATAAATAAATAAATAATCAGTCGAACTTCATTATAGAAACCTAACTCTACCAATCTCAAGTTCCGTTGAACTGGAAATTTAAGGACACATTATCTCTTTAGGCAGCAATACATTCCAAACATGCATGGACTGGTGCTCACTCCCTGTATTGGTACTAGTGTAAAATACTAGATGAAGTGTTATTCTTTATTACCTAGTTAGGAAAATAGTCCCATTTATTCTAGAAGAATTAGTTCCCCGAGCGGCGACTGATTTTCTAGCTTTGCAAGCTGGATAATTCCTCCAACACTATTTACAGAGAGTAGATCACATTCTCCTAGGTTATGAACAATTTGCGTGAAGGCATTTTGCAGAGTTAGCCTTCCTTAACCCTGAACTCTACTTGGTGCCTGGAGAACAAAGGTCAAATAGCATCATTAAAGGGGAAAATAGGGATGTAGACGGACTGTCCTGTGATATTCCCCATTACAATTTCCTTTGAAGTATGCAAGACACTGACTGTTACACCAGCTGTTTCCAATCACCCAGCCATATCACTATTTCTACTAGCTGCTGGTAGTATATTTACACTTTCAACACTTGATGTTGGATTTGAACATCAGTCCTGCCTGTTCCTAAAGTTATCTGCATTTGTTTGTTAAATAAAAAAATATTTTTGCACACAGGCCTCCACTAGAACTCGCTATAGATTAGTCCTTTTAATATTGAACACATTTTATTTAATTTTTTATTTTAATGTTTTGCTAATAGGCTTTCTCCGTTGTTTCTCTAAAAAAAATGTCTACGGGAGTGAAGGGGTTAAGGGTGGCGCAGTTGTTTTGGAACAAAATTATTCACAGCTTTGTGATTGAAAAAAAAAAACATCCTGGCTTACGAAGCCTTAGATGGGATTTTATGTGCATTCCGGTGTACTGCTTCCAAATGAAACACGTGTGGAAAGACGCAATATTGGGAGACTGGTGACAGAACTTTAAAACACATTGCTGGCATCTCCACTGGGAACAAAAACAATTTGAATGGCCAGAGTCCTGCAAAAGTACACCTTTTCTAGCTTGGCTTCCTAATTATTCCATTCATCCAGCTATTTTGTTTCTCTTTTTTATGCAAAACGTATAAGGATTCTATCCACATAACATGGAGGTTGAATGGTATACCCACCTCTGGTCCACCATAACTCCTCCTGCTCTCTTCAATAATTTACCCTGCTTGGGGACACTTCGCCAAGCAGGACAAACCACCTTCATGACACCTACATGCTGGCTTCATTGATAGTGTGCTGGGGTCTGAATGGAGGGACGCAAGTCATTCCTTTCCATTACCCCCTAGCCAGTGCTAGCGCCGCCGGTTAGGGAGTTACCATAGAAACCACAGCGCATCCACTGTGATTGCTATAGTTGGAGAGCAAAAGGACTGCCTAGGGGAGGTTTCCTTTTTTCCCCCTCTTCTCTCCTTTATCAATCAATTCCTCGGCATAGAGTCTATGCCCACGAATTTATTGACAAGTGGGAGGGAAATCCACTTTTTAGATTTTCTCCCAATTGATACATTTGCTAGCAAAATTGCTTGCACAATATCCAAATTAAAAGTAAAAATAACTATAAAGTAGTGGGACATGATAGGTTCTAGAGAGTATTTTTTTAATTAGTTTGAAAATACCTACACATCCAATATCTTCCAATAGTATTGCAACACTTGAAAACAGGAGTTAGAGAGAAATTGTAAGCACCAAAACAACTTTAAATAATTGAAGCCGTTTTGGTGTATATGTCATGTCCCTACAGTGTCACTACTCAAGCCGTTTAGGAGTTATGTAACGATGCCTTTCCTGGCTGTTGCATATATATATATATATATACATATATATATATATATATATATATATATATATATATATATATATATATATATATATATATATATATATATATATATATAAACAGGAAACGTTGATTTTTAAACTTGGAGAATAAAAAGTTAATTTTTATTGAAAAAAAGACCTTGGAGTGCTATCTACTTTCCTGTTTATATTTTGCCGATCAGCACCGGGCAGCAATTGGAGGATTCAGTGAGTGCAGCATTGTTTGGATATAGATATATAGATATATATATATATATATATATATATATATATATATATATTTTAAAAGTTTTCATTATACAACATGCTATTCCTGCTCTGTTATTTGAACTTTATTCACACACAGGAGGCTGCAGTGGGCTCGAGCAGGCAAATTAGCAGGAGATAACATCTAAATCAAAACACACTGATAATAATATTAGAAAGTATTAAAAGTTTTTTTTTCAGGTGTTCGTAATGAGGTTGTGAAACTCGCATCCAGGGGAGGTGTTGCTAAAGTTTTGTAAACAAATTGATTAAACTCTAATAGAGAATTGAGACATGATACGACAAGGGAATATTAAACCTGAAAAATATGATCCCGTTTAAACACCACTGCATATATGGATATCCCAAAACCTTTAAACTTAAAGTGGCTCTGTCATGTTTGTATTCTTTAAGTTTTCCTTTCCTTTCCCTTTGTATCTGAATGATTGTACTCATCCTTTGCCATGTGCTTTATATGTATTATCTTTTCTTCCTTGCAACAGATCTTAACCATTTAAGGACCACATGATGGTTTATGCCGTCATGCAGTGTATGGCTTTAATGCCCAGTGACAGCATAGATCATCATGCAGTAAAATGTACCAGCTGCGGTAAAATTCCTGTTAATACCAATGACCCCCTGGTTATCTTTTGATACATGGGGGGGGGGGGGGGGGGGGGGGTTAATGGCCCCAGACTGACAGGAGGGCTTTGAGCAGTACTGACAGTGCTCTTAGACTTTTAAATGCCATGGAAAAGATAACAATTATTTTAGCCCTATCCACCCCACCCAAGCATGGCACAGTGTCTCTTTATTGTTTAGGAGACCCTCATGGTCAGAAAAAACCCTGAAGATGTCTCCCTCCTTGCCTTCTGCAGCAGGATTGGTGCTGGGCTCTGCCAGCTGTCCAGCAGTGATCTCTGTGTGCTGAAGCATGAGAGTGAGCTCCCTTTTCCATTTTGTTTTCCTATACCCATGATGGTGTATGGCCTCAAAAGGCACCATCCGCCGGGCAAAGGAGACACAAAAGGGCCGTCCGCTGTGCAAAGGAGACACAAAAAGGCCAGCAAGGGGCAAAAAGAGACAAAGAAAGGCCACCGGCCAAGTGGCAAAAGAGACAGAGGAGCCGGCTGGACAAGGGGCAAATGAGACACAGAGTGGTCTTACCCCAATCACACAAGATATACACTTCATTGGAAAACGTCTATACTCAGACCAAGACCCCTTCCCGCCCACAATTAAAGCCTAGACTCTGAAGTCTACCTTTACCGGCACACTTCTCTTCTCCCTCTTACATCACAATTTATCTACTACTTTGGGGTTGTCTCGAAAACCAAGACTGTACCTATATATATATATATATATATATTTGCACAGCCAGTATAAGAAAATCATGTCTCTATCCTGTCGTTATATGAAGATTCCTGATCAACATATACTAATCCTGATACTTTTAATTGTAATTTTTGTTGTAATTTTTTTGAAAAAACAAAAATTCATTTTGAGAAAAAAAAACTAAATCTGCAAAGTAATAGACCTGCTTGAAGTATCAAACACATTTTAGGAAGAGTTTAAAAGCTCAATATCCAAGTTACCCAGGTTTAATGTGCTCAACAGTCATTGGCATGACTTCAGTGTGGAAATCCACAGCTTACTATGGGTAACTGATGCTTTGAATCATGTGGATGGAATAAAAACATTAGAAGATTACTCTGGATAAACTTCAATCATTATAAAATACACATATTTTTACTCTAACGCTCTCAGACAACGATGGTATCTCTTGATAATTCAGTTCAAGATAAATATTTTTTTTTTTTTAAAGGTAAAATCTGGTACTTTATGGAAAGCTTTGGGTAATGAATAACTTTTCTGGGCCTTGAGATTAGTGCAGTCATGGTACAAGAATGTGGCATTACAACACATTTTTACAGAGGGGATAGAATATTACTCTAAAATATAAGTTTCAAAAATCGAATTATTTTGGATAATAGAAAATCTGAATTCTGAAGTTCTCGCTTAAGTAATGTTATTCAAGTGTATGCTGGTATAATTAAAAATGAAACATACCTAAAGGAGAAACACTTAATAAAAACAGGTTTCTTTTAAAAAGGCATTTTAATCAGACCCCATTTATTAAACGTTAGGACTCCTTTTTCTGCCACTATTTCACACACAAATAAAAATAAAATAAAATAAAAAAAACTGCAGTTTCATTATCTTTGTTTTCTTAAAATCTATATTGTAGAAGCAGTGTGCAGATCCCATAAATATACATTCATAATACATTACTGCGAATGTGGTGGTTCTTGTACATAAAGCATGTACCTGTAGGGTGAGCATTGTAAACGCTGCCTTTTTTGTAAAAATGTAGTGTTTACACTGCTGCCTAAAGCCACTCTAATCACTCGGACAGCCACTGGTTCAAGAACCCTTTGCAATGTACAAGACCCAACAACCTTATTTCTTAACCAGTGGAACGCATAACCCTAGTGGTGCACTCACCAAAGACGGGGTACGCCTTGAGCTAGCCACCTTTGCCTCCCCCCAGGAGGCGGCCAGCTGTGCACTAAGGTAAAGTAGTTGGGTTACGTGGTCACTCCTAACAAAGAGCAATGCTAGAAAAGCACGAAAATTAAAGAAGCCCTGCACTGGTAAGGAGGCTGGGTGGACTTAAAGGGACACTCCACTACCCAAATACAAGCAGGTGCTCTGGGCAATTTCTTTTTTTTTTTCATCAGATATTGGGACCGCTTTATGTCATTGCCAAATAACATTATCAAGATCCCATATCATAATTTGCTTAGAATAATCGCAAAAGGAGAAGAAAAGAGAAAAGAGAAAAACAGAGAAGGAAAAAAAAACAAAAAAAAGAAAAGAAGAAGGAAGAAACAAAAACAAAGAGAAAAAAAAGTTCTGCCAAAACTTCTATCATTAGTGGTCTATTAGCTTGTCTTGAGTATGTCTTAACGTAGTCTTACTATGGTATTGTCTTACTATGGTGTTTCTGCCCAGTACGTTAGCCATAGTCCCCATATCCTATCGTAATGGTCTCTCTTCCCCTGAGTGGCCCAATGAACGTCTTCAAATTCCCTTAAAGCTTCCACTCTAAGAATCCATTGTTCTTTAATCGGAATACTAGATTTAAGCCAAAACAGCGGGATCAGAGCATTTGCCTCATTCAATAAATAACTCAACAATATCTGTTTGTTATTCTCCTTGAAGGAAGCTGGCTAGCCCAACAGAATCTTGGATGGGGATAATTGATCAAGCATTGGAAAAATGTTATAAATAACACACAATACCTGTAGCCAATAGCTCCCAATAATTTTGCACTCCCACCATATGTGTTCCATATTCGCTCCCCTCTCACCACATCTCCATCAATCATCCGAAGCCAGTGCTCCATATTTTTTAAGTCGATCCGGAGTATTGTACCATCTAGTAACTCTTTTAAAAAAAAAAAAAATTTCCTAGAGGTGCTCACCTGTGCCTTCATCCCCATTTTGAACAGAAATGACCAATCGTTGCTGTCCATTTGAATATTCAAACCTTTGCATTCATTTCAATTGGAATGAAGGGACAGTCTTCTCTATAGCACCCTTATGAATTAAACTATATATACTGGACAGATAACGCTTCTTCTCTATTCCAGGACCACAAAGTAACTCGAACTCTGTTCTCTCGTCTGCCAATATGGTAGCACTTTTTGGTTTATAAAAAGACTTTACATATCTAATCCCCATTATATCTATAAGCGCTGTCATATTGTCCCATAAAGGGAACTCTCTTATTCTATTGGGTATTTCATCTGTTATTAAACTTGTTACTGAAGGGTCTGCATCTCTGGTTAACTTTTCCAATAGTTTACGGCTTGGCCCAAACTGGAATTCCAAATTGGATGCTATTGGAAAAAATACCGATAGTCCCGGGGATAACCCCCATCTATCTTTAAGCCTTCTCCACGTCTGTACGGTATGATTTATAATTGGATGTTTAAATGGAGATAGTAATTTTAATTTACAATTCTGCCAAGGCAGGGTCTCCAACTTCACCTTCATAAAGTCCTGTTCTATCCTATACCATGGCTTCCCCTTATCTATAGCCGTTCATTCTCTAATTCGCGCACATAATACCGCAACATAGTATCTATAGATATGCAGAAGGCCCAAGCCACCTCTCTCAATAGGTAGTGTCAATGTATTATACGCAATACGTGGAGTTTTATAATTCCATATAAATGAAAGGAATGTAGATCGCAATTTTCTAAAGAAGTCTCTTGGCAATAAGACTGGCAATGTCTGAAATAAGTACAATATCTTAGGTAAAATCATCATTTGTATAATATTAACTCTCCCAATCAATGTGAAGGAGGCCTGATTCCATTTTTTTAGATCTTCTTCAATCTTTCTCAATAGTTTCCCATAATTCAATTTGTATAAGTATTTTAGCTGTATCGTCAGTAATGTCCCTAGATATGTTATACTAGTGTCTGTCCACTTATAATTAATTATATAGCTTTTGTAGTTCCTCTTTAATTCCTACATTTATCCCCACTCCCAGTATTTCAGATTTATCTGAATTTACTTTAAAATTAGATAAGCCACCAAATTTCTCCAATTCCTCGTGAACATAAGGAAATGTATATCGGGGTTCTATAAGCGTAAATAAAACGTCATCGGCAAAAGTAGTTACTTTAACCTCTCCTCCCGTATACTTATACCCTTTAATGTCTATGTTCTTTCGTATAGCCTCTAAAAAAGGTTCAAATGCTAGAACAAAGAGAAGAGGGGACAATGGGCAGCCCTGACGGGTGCCATTACTAATAATAAAGGAGTTGGACAGTTGACCATTAACACGGACATTAGCAGAGGAACCTCTATACAAGGTCTGTACCCAATTACAAAATCTCGGGCCAATTCTGGGCAATTTCTGCCTTTTGAGTTCAGTGCAAATAAGCAAACCAAGAAGTAACAGGACCTGTTGTCTACACTAAAAAGCCAGGAGGGATGTAACCAGTATAATTTATATGTCAATTAAAATCTGCAGTACTGTATACTCTTCACACAAAGCTTTTCAAGAAACTTAAGTACTTCAGGGGTCTGGCATGTCCCTTTAAATAACAAATTAATTAAAACAAATATGGCATATGAGAAAATGTGTATATATGTCAGTGTGTGTGTTAAACAGTGAATGTCAAATCAGTGAGAGTGTCAGTGTCCTTTGTGTGAGTGTTTGTCATTTTCCTATGTGTCAATGTCCCCTGTGTGTGTATGTCTGTGTCAAATCAGTAAGAGTGTGTCCTGTGTGTGTCAATATCCTTGGTGTGTAAATGTGTGAGTCAGTATCCTCTGAGTGTGTGTGTTTCAATGTCCCCTGTGTGTGTATGTCAGTGTGTCAAAATCCTTTGTGTGTAAATGTGTGAGTCCTCAGAGTGTGTGTTAATGTCCTCTTTGTACCTATGGTATGTGTATTATATTTTCATTCTGTGTCTTTTATACTTCAAATTAATAGTTTAGACTCTACTTACATATACAATATTTACATTAGGTCATATTTAAAAAAAAAAAAAAAAAAAAAAAAAAATTATATATATATTTATATATATATATATATATAAAAAGTTCAAAGTCTGGCACTCTACCTTAAAGATGATACAAAATGTAAAAAAGCCTCGGTGCTGCAGAGCGTAGATATGTATGCAGAAAGTAGATAGAGCACTCCAGAGGTCTTTGTTCAGAAGTGGTTTATTCGGTGAAGAAAATCAACGTTTCGACCCTAAGGTCTTTGTCAAGATATTAAAACAAGTGCAACAGTGACATTATATAGCCTAGCCAATAACAAAGTAATCACTAACCTGAGAAAGCTGTGTATCCCCAAACCATGTGTGGACGCTATGCTGTAATTGAAACCGGTGCCGTAGTGATTCTGTCGGCGGATAGTGACGTCACAAAAATGCGACCGGTGATTTTCTTCACCGAATAAACCACTTCTGAACAAAGACCTCTGGAGTGCTCTATCTACTTTCTGCATTTATATATATATATATATATATATATATATATATATATATATATATATATATATATATATATATATATATATATATATTTTTTTTTTTTTTTGTTTGTTTGTTTGTTTGTTACTATCTAATCAGGTTTATTCTCCAATATGAGATTAACTTAAATATCAATGTCTACATTTTTGATTTGGAATTTAAATCAATCAAAATAATTTTCTCAATGCAGGGTACTTAAAGGACCACTCTAGGCACCCAGACCACTTCAGCTTAATGAAGTGGTCTGGGTGCCAGGTCCAGCTAGGGTTAACCCATTTTTTTTTTTTATAAACATAGCAGTTTCAGAGAAACTGCTATGTTTATAAATGGGTTAAGCCTTTCCCCTAATCCTCTAGTGGCTGTCTCATTGACAGCCGCTAGAGGCGCTTGCGTGATTCTCACTGTGAAAATCACAGTGAGAGCACGCAAGCGTCCATAGGAAAGCATTGTAAATGCTTTCCTATGCGACCGGCTGAATGCGCGCGCAGCTCTCGCCGCGCATGCGCATTCAGCCGACGGTGCGGAGAGGAGGTGGAGAGCTCCCCGCCCAGCGCTGGAAAAAGGTAAGTTTTAACCCTTTTCCCCTTTCCAGAGCCGGGCGGGAGGGGGTCCCTGAGGGTGGGGGCACCCTCAGGGCACTCTAGTGCCAGGAAAACGAGTGTGTTTTCCTGGCACTAGAGTGGTCCTTTAAGATTTTCTTTTTTCTTTTTCTTTTTAAGATCGCCAGGGGTATTTTGCTGTAAAAGGTTGAGAAACACTAACCTACAAAACCTAATCATACTGATGAAGTGTCAGGCCTGACATGATATAAAAGGTCTAACCTCAGTCTGGAACAACCAATTAAGAGCATGTTCTGTCACCAGATTTTTAGTTTCTTCTGTCACTACTTATGCAATCTCATCTTTCCTCAGCTTAAATGTGAAATGGAAAAGAAAACTTTAAAAAATACCCAATTTCTTAAGTGATACAAAGTGAAATAAATGTAGGTACGGTCACCTATTTTACAAAACTGTAAAAGAGAAACTGGTTTAACTACTTCAACTCCTAGTTGGCTCCCACACTTACTGTCTGATCTTGTCATTCCTGGGTCCAAACTTAGGAGCAGAAGGTCCCCTCCTGGCAAAACAGAGCATTCATTCGGGTGAGTATCAAATGATGGTAGACCAAAATAGCATATTAAATGTACACATTAAATATTACTCCGTTTCTACACAATTTTACAGAAACATAAGCAAACAAGAATGCTTTAACTTTACCAGTTTTATGACAGTTATTTAAAAAAGAATGTTTAAACCTGATCTATTGTAAAAATAAATAATACAAACACATTTTGCATCTCTTGGTTTGTGATGGGGGTGATTTTCACTTTTTCAAAATTATTTTGATAAACAGTGAATTGTATAGAATTGAAGATATTACCTAAAATAACCAAGCGGTGAAAAAATAATTATAACAATTAGTTACTTTGTCTAAATTTAGAAATTTGGCTTTCAGTTCACTACAATTCACGGTTTAGTAAACAAGCTCCACAGTAAGAAGGTACAATTCAATACTCATTTTATCTGGAGAGCAAAAGAGGAATAATGTAAACTCTCCTTTCTCTTGACTTTATTCACCCCCTTTCTCAAAGATTTGACATTCGTTTGTGATGGGCTTTTTTCACCTTGTGTTTGTCAGCATTATTTGTGTATGTCAATTACTTCTTGTTACAGGGTTAGTCAAAAACCATTACAGCCTGCTGCACATACAGACTCCAAGCACCATCGCCATTTAAATTACTGAAGTGGCTGTGGTGCTTGGAATAACCCTTTAAAGGAACATTATAGGGTCAGGAACACAAATGTGTATTGCTGATCCTATAATAATAAACCCACCATTTAGGTGGCTTACCCCCACATAAAAGATAATAAAAAAACTTACCTTATTTCCAACGCCATGCCGGTCTACCAGCGCTGACCCGGCCCCCGATCTGCCTCCTTGGTTGACATCAGAATTGATCATCTCAGTCAATCCAAAGCTTTACTATAGGAAAAGCATTGGATTGGCTGAGATCGGCTAGGAGACAAGGCCAAACGCCAGCCTGGCCAATCAGCATTTCCTCATAGAGATGCAATGAATCAATGCATCTCTATGGGGAAAGTTCAGCATCTCCATGCAGATCGTGAAGACGCTGAACGTCAGCACCGGCCCAATAAGCACTTCTAGTTGCCGTCTGAGGAGTGGCCACGAGGTGTTCCTAGGCACCAATGTAAACACAAAAGCCTGCAGGAACAGGTTATAGACATCAGAATAACTACACTAAGCTGTAGTTGTTCAGGTGACTATACTGTCCCTTTAAATATCCTCATATATTGTAAAATATTGGTGCTATGTAAATTATAATAACAATTGTAATATCGGTGCAGTCTATAAGCATCACTTTGAATGGCAACACAGGATGCAGTTCTGCGTAATGAAGACAAACACTGGAATTCATTATTTGTTTGGAATATTGTATAGTGATATGCCTGAATTATTAATACTTACGGAAGTTCAAATACCTGGGGCTTTTAAATATTACGCAGTTACACTAAAAGTTTTTGTTTTTTTGTTTTTAAATCACTCATATCATGCTAGATCCCAGATTGATAGAACGCCCAGGTTGGATTGTTGCATTGTGTTCTATGCATAGCTAGGTTACTGTATGGAGCCAGCTAAGCAATGGAATCCTGGGAGTAAGCTCCTATTGAAAATTAAAACAAGCTGCACTGAGTGATCCTCTATTGGAGTCAGAAAAAGTAGCAATATTTCAACTGTCACTCCTATCATTATGGAAGAATAAATAGAGCATGTTGAAATATTGCTACATTTCCTTTGATGCTAATAAAGAGGTAAGTGTCAGTTTACTTTTGGAATATTGAAGGCTGCATAATGGCTACTAAAGGCACCCTATAACTGCTCAATGGAAGCAAGTGAGTACTACTATATTTCTATCTATGCAGAAACATCCCTGCTGCAAACCCCTTAGTATAAAACTGGTGGGAATACATCCAGTGAAATAATTTAACGAATAGAAATTTTTGTTGCAACTATTATAGGAAACTTCTAAATAAAGAAGAAAGTGCTATACAAATGCACAAATTGATTATCAACACTTGATAAACACAAATAAATGCTTATATCCCCCTTTCGTCCCCATGAGGTGAAGATATTGCCTTGGCACACCCTGTAAAAATGCAAAAACTGACATGCAAGATGTGATTTACTCTCGAACTACTCTCCTGCTATTTATATGATATAGTTACCACAATCTTGATCTAGATAGCTTTACAAAACTTGTTTGAAAATCCTGTTATAGATATTTAAAAACAAAATGGTGCACCGTGAAAGTATTGCCTTATTGCTTGTAAATTTGTATCCTGACTCTCTTGTCAATTGCTGTTGGGGCATGGCAAGCTGTTTGTTCTTATTTGCACTACAAAAATAAAGAATTAAAAAAAAAAAAAGATGTGATTTACTCAAATCAATAGGAATGTCGATATTCGTGTTATAGTATAAAAAGAGTAATATGATTCTGGCCCGCCAGAGTAAATCAGAATACAGAGAAAAAGCAGATACATAATAATTGGGCAATAGAATGGCGTTCTAATGTACTGCACACTTATGCAGTTACCTTGCTTTTCTGTGTACTATGATAAACTCCAGAGGACCGGCTTCATACTATCTACCATTACTGGTTTGGGTGTATTACATACCCTGGAGCAATCTTTGCATTTTTACAATGTGTGCCAAGGCAAGACTTTTAAATCAGGTGGAAGAATAGAGTCACTTGTGTCACAAGACGTTACAGGATAGGGTCTTGTGGCCTGTTAGGGACATTGTCTAGCAAAAATAAATGAAAAAAAAAAGGAAATTTAAAAACAATGAAAAATATGCCTAGATCGCCCTTTTAGTACTACAAAGAAAAACAACATGTTTACCAACATAATATTACACGAATCCCTCCAAAGATTTTATGAAACCAAAAACAAAAAAACAAAAAACAAACAAACAACAAACAAACTCTGACATAGTAAAGGCATTTAAAAGCCAAAATTAAGAGCATTCATCTTTCAAAAAGAAGGAGTGCATTGTAAATTGTCCCAACTAAATACACTGGTGTTTTAATATTGGCATATCCAGGCTGCATAGTTAAGAAAAAAAAAATGTTTTTTAATTGCGTTTTGCTCTTGTCTTCTTAAAGTCAAAATCCCCATGGCAGCAAAAACCTCCCACTGTATTTAACCTAAAGCCAAAATATTTAAAACAAACAGTTCTAAATAAATTATTGCTTTTGGTGAAACAAATATTTATGTGTGCTCATGCTACTTGTATTATTGTATCAGCACATTAGAATATTATACAATCAGCTTGTTAAAGTTGTTATAGTGCCTGCAGTCCTGCCTCCCCTCCCTACACCCTAAAATCCAAATATTAAACTAATTAGAAGGCAAAGAAGCATGGCTTTAAGCTACGCATCCAAGCCCTCTGGGCAGGAGAGTCTAGAATCTTACTTCCCGACTCTTACTGTAATGTGTGCAAGCTTAGTGCCGTCATGTTGGCTATAGAGAATTATTGAATAAATTGATCCTCCTTGGAGAAATTGTAGGCACATTGTGGCAAGCGCCACACATGAACCTACATTCCTCAATGCTCCTCTAACGCTGTAGTGTTCCTTAAAAGTAGGCGCATATTCATTAATTCTTGAGTACGGTAATTCTTTTACATGCAAATAATTAAAAAAAAATTCTATTCACTTACAGGAAGAAATCTTCCTCTTCATCAGAGTCTTCTTCCAAAAGGTTTCTCTGTGAAAAAAATAAATGGAAAATGATTACACGTTGAATGGATATGTGAAAGCAGACAATTGTTTGTCAACCTATATAATTAATATGTATTTGTATAATGAAGATGTGGAAACTCAATTATATTTCAATACATCATGTAATGGAACTTACCTGGGCAACAAGTGCAAAAAATACAAAAAATGTATTTATATATATAAAAAAATAAAATGTTGGAGACTTTACAAACATTTCACTCCTCTCCTTCTGAACCTGTCCTCACCTAGAATTTTGCTATTGTCCTTCCTTTTCATAGTATAGCAAGTTAGCAGAGTTGGATTGTGAGATCCAAAGCTGCACAGGAGTGTGTGGGTGTTAGATGTAAAGGCTAATGTAATGCCACTGGAATGACCTGTCAAACCATTTTATATGGTGTGAAATTTTACCTAGGATCTGCCATGCTTTGCGTCCAAGAAAATGAGATATATTATATATATATATATTTAATGTATTACTTGTGTTCTGTGAATAGCTTAAATTGCACAGAGTTTCCAAAGTCCTCTGGAGTTGGTTAATATGCCAATAGTAGGCAAAGTGGACATTTAACTCTGTGTCAAGTTTGAGTATAGTAATAATTTTTTAATTACTAACCTATTTATAAAGCACCAATATCTTTTGCAGTGCCATACAATGGTTGAATGTACAGGGAGGGGTTTAAGATGGTACAATCTCGCAAAGAGGTATAAAAGGAAAGGCCGTCCCTGACAATAAGCCTACAATTTAGCATTTGCAACACCCCTTAATGCCAAGCAATGCTATTCTAAATTACTGACTTAAGAAAGAAAGAGCACCAGCAGGGAAATACCAATGACAAATACAAAACTGGTTGTGTTATTACTGCTTCTTCTGTCAATGCGTACATCATTCTGTTTTTCACCACAAATTTAAAATTCTAATACATAACCTTTAAGGCAGATCGTCACTGCACTGGAAATTACAACACTAACTAAAAACTAAAAGTTGTCAATAACTGGTATTACCCTGTTTTTAGCAAGTGGCATCACAATCTAGTCAAATACAGACACAGTCCGAGCAATAGTGGAAAGGAGGCGAACAGAAACACTGTTTAACGTTTTCCTTTTCTGCTAGTTCAATGGCAAAAATTGCAACATTAAAAACATTTACTGACAGAGGCAAGGCAGAGGTGTCCAGTCCTCCGATAAAAGGGGTTGATTTCTACGTTTAATAACATTTTTCCAAACTTCACATGTTTACTAAATAAAGGGGACAAGCGTATATCATTTTAAAAATCCTGATAAGTGAGAGATCCCCTTTAAACTAATAGCATTTAGTACACAAGGGGCAGCAATGAATGCATGCTCAATACTGTATAAACAGCATTAGCAGGTGAGACCAAAAGATGTTTAGCGTACCTTGCCTAGAAAGCCAAAGCTCATTTAGTCCTGTTTATGGATCAGTTAAAGTTGTACTCCAATTTATCTTCTTTTTTTTTTTTTTTTAAATGATTTTATTTATTTAAAAGGTAGAACAGACACCGATATAAAAACAGTGCCACAAAAGGAATATTGAAAAAACAAATGACTAATTAAATAATCTTCTCTGATGTCAGCAATAACAAGTAAAACATAATGACACAAGCGAAGGTAAGTATGGTAAGTGTCTCAAAATGGGGTAGTAGACAAAAACATGCCGGCTTGTAATGCAGCAATAGGAATTGTAGGCAAAGAGAAAAGACAGCAGTGGGGACTAAAACTACCAATTTCAGCATAATAGGAGATTGGTGAATTTGTTTGGCGTACGGAAAGAAAATCTGTCACCCAAATGACACTTCCAAGTAAAGATTGCAGCTATGGCTTCCATTTATAGTGAAATGAAGGTTATTTGTATATATACATGCCTTACTTGCTAATTGCTCACAACTTACTCTTTCACTTTTGATTGATCCCGTGACCTCCTCATCATGGAGGTGCCGCTTAAACTTCGGAGGCATGCTTTCTTTTTCAGGAAAGAAAATCTGACTTTCTGGTCAAATAATAAAAGAGATGTTCACTGCAATTAAAAGGAGAAGAAGATTATAATCACAGAGTTTAGCAGGTAGAGAAATGTCTGATTCCAACACACATATTCTCAAGTGTAGTCTTTGACTCTTATGTAGGATCATTTAGTAGAGATGTTGAAGCAAAACAAGCAGTATTTGCTAAACGTCAACATCAGCAACAATCAGACACTCACCAACCTGACACGGCGACTGTCTAGAATATGCAGACATTCCAGACATTTTAAATTATGTCATCACATGAGCTAAAACAATAACAACAAAAGTATAACCAGGAAACATACATTCAGATTACTCTGGTTTCCAAGTACATCCTGGGTATTTTACATTTGCCCAACATCCAGGGGTTGTTACTCTTACCCAATTTAATGGAGCTCATTTCATCTACCTCGGAAGGATGAAGGGCTGAGTCAACCCTGCCGGGATTTGAACCTGCGACCTCGAAGGGTTGAACAGATTCAACCTCTAGCATAATTGAACAGGGTCCTCAACCCTTCTGTTCCTGTGTGTCCAACTTGTCTGGTTACAACTACATGTCTGTTCGTCCACCCATTGTAAAGCGCTGCGGAATTTGTTGGCGCTATATAAATAATAATGATGCATTAGCCCATTGAGCTACCTCACCGGTAGATGTATGTATGTTTAGACACATTCTGATAAGGCTGTTTTTGTACATATGATATATCTTTATGAAAATTAAATAGGAGTCAGTATATAATGCAACCAGTGTGTGAACATAAAAAGTACCAACGCAGAAAAGTGAACTGCGACAATAAAATCTCATGTATGCGAGTCTGCATACTTCTAGTATCAGTTCAAATTATCAACTGTATGCAATATATGAACTCATTATTGCAAAGTTTACAGTTTTATAAGGAAGCACCCTGCATCCACTCTCAGTTCACCATTCCAGACAGCAATTTAAACCTCCTTAGCTGTGTCAATTTTGTTTAGTTGTGTTTGTGGTATATTGACACTGAATCAAAAATTAGGAAGTCATGGTCACACTCATGCACAAACACACACCCCAGTTCACAAAACTTTTAAAGGAACACTCCAAGAAGCAACTTGCTCTCGATATGGTGCCAGAGCCCTGGTGTTTCTCTTCACTACCCAGTTTTGAATGGTTTGATTTCATCCCCTTAGGAGAAGAGACGAATACTAAGCAGAATGGGTCTGGGACCAATATAATCCAAACATGTAAGGACACACAGCAGCTCACTTAATAGCAGTATTTATTAAGTAGTGTCCTCACACTGAGGGCTTTGCCAAGCTTTATAAAGGCCTCAGTGTAAGGCTGAAAAGTTGTGTTTAGGTGCACTATGGTAGAATATATATTGCCATTAAGTGAGCTGCTGTGTGCCCGTACAGCTTTGGATTATATTGTAACTGTGGGAGCCTGTGTCAGCTCCAATTCAGAGCACCTGTTTCAGCTTTATATGGAAGTGTGCAGTTCCTCTCTATATCTTACTCCAAGCCTGGAACCAGTCCTCCAGTGTTCCAATTTCTCTATCATTCAAGTGTGCCTTGGTCCAAAATAAATTTGGTAACCACTGATCTATGAAACCCATTAAATAGAAGGATAGTATTATAATATAATTATAAGTTATTATTCACTAGTGTTTCTCTTAAATAAGTAATATCAGAGGAACAGTGGAAGATAGATTTCCTTATCTAAAGCTGTACCCCACAGCTGCCACCATCTTCTTTGATTCCTGACACATTATTAGCCAGGAGAGTACAAAACTGAGATATATGAAGGATCTCTCAAGAGATCATGAATGAATCCCACAGCCATGACGGCTGCTGGGATTGGACAAACATTTGACCACGGAGCTCTGCTTTTTGTCAACCGTAAATTTAACATAAGACAAATTAGACCCTACTTTGCCCTACATTGGAACAGCTTTAAAGCAGCACTGTGACTCCTTTATGACATACTCATTTTGACTGTGTCAAAAGATACACAAAGTAGGGACTAGAAGTGTCAGTCCCCCCCAGCCGTCATTGTGATGGCTGCAGAGATTAGCTTGGTCTATGGAGGATCCCACGGTCTCCTCCACAGACCTCAATGCTGTACTCTTGTGCATGCGCAAGAGTTAGCAGTCTCATCAGCTTCTGTCGCTGAACAGGACCCACTGGAGGAAGATGCCGGTGCCCGCAAAGGACAGGTTCAGGTAAGTAAATCTCACTCCCCCACAATGTAATTAAAACTGAGCAGAGTAGCTTTAAGTGGGAAATTTCACTAAAAAAAAAAAAGAAAAAAAAGAGGCATGATGGAGTTGAATAATATTTCCTTATCAGCAATTTTAATTTTATAATTTTAATTTTATTTGCAAAGATGTGCAGTTTGGACAATAACCCTGTACTGCAACTGCGAAAACACAAATAACATACAGTTTAACATCTTTCACAGCTATGCATAATTTTTATTTATTTTTTTAAATATAGATTTAATAATCATGCCTCCAGACTAAATGTCCTTTTTTTTTTTTGCTTTACAAACATGCCTTTTAAGAGACCTGGAATACTTGGAGCTGTGTTTTTGTTTGTGTGCTGTTCCATAATGTTTATGTTGTGATAATGTGTAGATCACTACTAAGAAATGCTTGTTCTAGATAAGTCCTTGATCCCTTTTTATTCAGTATGATAATGAGAGACACCCAGTCTGACATAATGACTGACAGCCCAGGCAGCATTCACAAGTCAATGAAGAATATTTCCCAGTGACAGATGGTTTGTCATTATAAAATCATGTCCCTATTCATGGATATATAGATACTGCTCCCCCAGTACCTGTATGCCTGAGTGGTTTCCGGGGTACATATATCTTGATATAAAGCGATAGAACTGGAACATTCACATCACACGGTCCTCTGCTCCTTTTTTTCTAGACCCCTTCCGGTTTATGCGAGACATACATAACGCGCAGTCGCACAGCTTGGAATGAAGTCAAGCAGCGGCCATCTTTGTACTCCTAGACCTATAGCTCTAAGTAGGCGCCATCTTCGTACTCCTTAAAAAAAAAAAAGGACTTTCAAAGCTAATCAACCAATTGTAACCTGCGGCACAAAATGTGCCTTAGTGGCCTTTAAAATAAAAGCTCACGTTACCAGCGTTTTATGTTACAAAAGCACAAAAGTGCCACTTTGGGGAAAGAACTTCCGGTGGTGTTGGCTGGGTAGGTGGGTGAGCTCTGCTAAACTGGCCAGGGAATGGGCTGGAGGTCTCCAGGATAGCACTTTAAAAATTATGCGATACCCTTTCCAAACAGATTCAGATTGGGGATAATATGGTACTATTTTAAACTTTCATTTTATTTAAACTGCTAAAAATGTAATGGATAGCTACTCCTTCAGCAAACCTGTTCCATCTCTCCTTAAAGGACCACTCTAGGCACCCAGACCACTTCAGCTTAATGAAGTGGTCTGGGTGCCAGGTCCCTCTAGGATTAACCCTCTTTTTTTTATAAACATAGCAGTTTCAGAGAAACTGCTATGTTTATACTGAGGGTTAATCCAGCCTCCAAAACCTCTAGTGGCTGTCTCATTGACAGCCGCTAGAGGCGCTTGCGTGCTTCTCACTGTGAAAATCACAGTGAGAGCACGCAAGCGTCCATAGGAAAGCATTGTAAATGCTTTCCTATGCGACCGGCTGAATGCGAGCGCGGCTCCTGCCGCCCATGCGCATTCAGCCGATGACGTCGCAAGGAAGAAGGAGAGGAGGAGGAAAGCTCCCCGCCCGGCCCTGGAGAAAGAGGTAAGTTTAACCCCTTCCTCCCCCCAGAGCCCGGCGGGAGTGGGTCCCTGAGGGTGGGGGCACCCTCAGGGCACTCTAGTGCCAGGAAAACGAGTATGTTTTCCTGGCACTAGAGTGGTCCTTTAAAGGGTTGATCCAACCACCATGACCACTTCTACTTTTTGGTGGTAGGAGGCTAGATGTGCAGTCTTTATCCTTGAAACACTGCACATCCAGAGCTATGTTTAATTATGTGCTGGCAAGTTGCATCCCCAGCTTACATGATGCAGGCTGCCCAGAACTCTGTGCTAGGAATACAAAGTTCTATTTGTAGCACTATAGAACAATCCACGCCATCCCCCTGCAGCCGACAGATGTTTAAAAACCTTTTGTCACTTACCTGATTCTAGCTTCGATGTCCGTTGGCGCTGGGTCAGGCTCTGCCTCCGCTCCTCCTCTAAATCAGTCCAAGGTGAGCACCGCAATCACATTAGGACTTTCCCACAAGAAAGCATTATATCAGTGCTTTTCTATAGGCATTTAGTTACCGCTTGGTGTCCTCAGCGTCAGAAGACCAAAAGTCTTTAAGGCCTGGAAGCACCTCTAGTGGATGTCTGGTAGACAGCCACTATAGGTGCATTAACCATGCAAAGTAATTATTGCAGTTTCTTAATAACTGTGATAATCACAATTGCAGGGTTAAGGGAACAGAGGCACTGCACCCAGACAACTTCAATGAGGTGAAGTAATCTGTGTGCCCTTTAAAAGGTGATAGTAAACCAGGACCTCAGAAAGTTCTGAAAAGCTGCCATTATGTTGAGTTTGAATTTAACAAAGATTTCAGCACAATCAATAAAGAATTGCCCATAAAGCTCCTGTGATGTCACAGGCAGGGTACCATGTTGCATCCACACTTTAATAAAAAAAAAATCAGATCAGTTTGTTTCTTTCTGTAAAGGGGCGCTGTAACCCACCCCTTCATCCCCTCCCCACCCCCCAAATTAGGATAGAATCTTTATGATATACTCATTTGGAGTGTGTTGGAAATTTTACTGAAATTCCAACCCAGTCAAGAGATATACAGAGACAAAGTAGGGGCTACTTTCTCCATTGCCTGACTTTCTTAGAGTCAGGACGGAGTCTGTGTCAGTCTCGACAAACGTCACCAGCAACAGCTGCAAGGAATAGGCTGTGTCTTTGGAGGCAGAATCCTCCGTAGACCTCATTGCTGTATTCTTGTGCATTCGTGAGAGTATAGCAGTGATATTGCGTCCGCAGAGGATGCGCTGGATCAAAATGTCTGTGCCCGCAAGGGACAGATTCACGTAAGTAAACCTCAAATTTACCGGCCTCCGGACCCCTAGTGGCAATGTTACCGTCGGGAGTCTTTGCAAATTCGGCAAAGTTCCATTAAGGTTGACAGTGCAGCTTTAAATATAATATATATATATATATATATATATATATATATATATGTATGTATATATGTATATATATATATATATATATATATATATATATATATATATATATTGAAGGTAGACAGAGAGAGAAAAAAAATAATAAATATTAAAATATTATCATCTTTCCTTTTCAACTTTACACAACATAATCCTCCTTTCTTACACTAGTGCCCCTTTCCTTAAAGAGATACTATAGGCACCCAGACCACTTCATTTCATTGAAGTAGTCTGGGTGCAATGTTCCTGTCTCCTTAAGCCTGCAATGTTAATTATTGCAGTTTCTGAGAAACTGCAAGAATTACTTTGCGGTGTTAAGACTGCCTTTAGTGGCTGTCAATCAGTACCTGGCTCAATCTGGCTTTATTTTATGCGTCATATAAACCGCTAAACCAGTTTAAACGTGCAGATCCTTAGAGGTCACTGTCTTATTGATGTAAATTAAACTTCCCAGCACATTTAAATTGGATGAGTTCATTATGCAAAATATAAATATTTTTTAAATATGATTTTATTTACATTTAGACTTTAATTCTATCACAAATGTATTCTTTAATACACTAGACAGGTAGGATTGCAAATTGTTTTAGAATTGGTCATATTTTTCTGTATTAAACATATGTTCCATTGACAGTAAATTATCCACTCTTTCAATCTCCATCCATATCCAGAAGAATTCATCTCCTTCAGATAATCATGTGTCTAATCAAATCCTTTCCAAGTCCTTCCCACTATCATTTCCCAATCCGCGCACATTGCTACCTGCAAGGGTGCATTTAAAGAACACTATAGTGTCAGGAACACAAACATGTATTCTTGACGCTATAATGGTAAAATAACCATATAGGTCACTTGCCCCCTTTCTGATTCTACTCGCCTTCATTCCCCCACACCGCACCGGTCTCTCCTCGTGTCTGAGATCGTCAGACATAGGAAAGCATTGGGAGTCTACTGCGCATGTATCATGAATCAATGCTTCTTTATGGGGAACATTCAGCGTCTCCATGCTCTGAATGCCATTGTTGCACTGACACAGGTAGCACCTCTAGTGGCTCTCTGAGTGACTGCCACTAGAGTTGTTACTAGGCACTAATGTAAACACTTTACTTTCTGAAACGTCAGTGTTTCCATTAATAAGCCTGCAGGGACACGTTGTTCTAGTGACTGTAGTGTTCCCATAATGGACAAATTCAAGGCATCAATATTAACCCGTTGATCATAGTTCACACGTATCTCTAATTACATTTGTAATCCTGTTGCTATGTTAAATAACAAGATTGTGTTGTATGGACTGTAAAGCCTGTATGATAAACTATGTATTTTATATTCAAACAGGAATATTTTATATATGTGTTGGAGTATATAAGTGGAGGAAACCTAAGTACAGTAATTTTATACGCAAGTTTATTTTAAGTAAGATGTTAAAACTGGAATATAGAATTGGTATGAAAGGTATAATGAAATATCATTCAGAGTCCTCATGTTCAAACATGGCTGGCTGCAGAAATAGTTTGTGGGATGAAGTTCCTCCACAGCAAAGGCATCCGTCGCGGTAAAACATTAAATTACTTTGCATAGTGCATGTTTCCTGAACACTCTTATTTATGCTGCTTGCTTTCGGTCTTTCTGGTCATATTGTTCATTTATGATTTATAAATCCTACTTTAACCTCTCCATGACAAAAGATTGACCTCTAATAAATAGTGGAGTTCTCATACTACGCAGATGACCTGCACGGAATCTCCTCATTTTTAGCATACCTGTTAGTAAGCAATGTGCTGTTAGAGTGGTATACCCCAATATGATGCTTTTCTGTATGTCCAGTGGCCCATGGGAGATTATGACAAGCAATATGCAAACAATATGCATTGTATCTCTCTGTTAAACAGAGTTTTGGGAACAGTAAAACACATTTCAGTCTGTACCTATCGGGACACATTTCATCATTATGGTTTCAGCATGCATTGTAATGTTATACAGGGCCGGTGCAAGGATTTCTGCCGCCCTAGGCAAAGATCCATGTTGCCGCCCCCTCATGTCACTCACTCACTGACAGACACACAGAGACACACTTGCTGACTGACACATACACATACACTTACTGACAGACATACACTCACTGACAGACAGACACACTCACTCCCTGACACACACACACACAGACACTCACTGACCTACATACTCACTGACAGACACACACACACACACAGACACTCGCTGACAGACTTACACTCACTCACTGACACACACACAGATACTCACTGACACACACACATACACAGGCAGACACTCGCTGACACACACACACACTGACAGTCAAACACTCAACTCACTGGGGTTCAGTGTGAAGCAGCTCCTCACTCCTCCCGCCCGCTGTATAGTATGCCAGGGTCTGGAATGACGTCATATTCCGGATTCTGGCATCACAGAGGGTGCGCGAGGGAGGAGTGAGAGGCTGCAAGAACAGCCTCCCTCGCCACCTGGCTTCTCCATCCCCCTCTCCTCAGGACAGGTCACTGGCAACTTTTGGCAGAGCCTACCTAAACTATTGCTCCAGTGTGAAAGAAAGCACTAATAGGGCTTCATAATAGACAAAAGAGTGAACTTATTTTAAGCAGACATGTATTTGCATATAATCAATGTTTCTATGAAACTACCTTGACATATTAACCACTTAAGGTCACAACTTGTGGAATAAAAAGGAATCATGACGGAATATTTTCTAAAGGGGTTAAGGAAAGTGTGGTAATGAGACTGAAATGGTGAATGATAAATGTTATCTTGTATATTTTTAAGTCCTATGAGTGTGCTCTTCACTTTCTATATGTTATTGTTTTGGAGTGTGCACCTATCAACAAGACTAGGCCAATATGTGCTCATTACATATACAGTTGCAAGAAAAAGTTTGTGAACCCTTTGGAATGATATGGATTTCTGCACAAATTGGTCATAAAATGTGATCTGATCATCATCTAAGTCACAACAATAGACAATCACAGTCTGCTTAAACTAATAACACACAAGAATAAAATGTTGCCATGTTTTTATTGAACACACCATGTAAACATTCACAGTGCAGGTGGAAAAAGTATGTGAACCCTTGGATTTAATAACTGTTTGAATCTCCTTTGGCAGCAATAACTTCAACCAAACGTTTCCTGTAGTTGCAGATCAGACGTGCACAACGGTCAGGAGTAATTCTTGACCATTCCTCTTTAAAGAACTGTTTCAGTTCAGCAATATTCTTGGGATGTCTGGTGTGAATCGCTTTCTTGAGGTCATGCCACAGCATCTCAATCGGGTTGAGGTCAGGACTCTGACTGGGCCACTTCAGAAGGCGTATTTTCTTCTGATTAAGCCATTCTGTTGTTGATTTACTTCTATGCTTTGGGTCATTGTCCTGTTGCAACACCCATCTTCTGTTGAGCTTCAGCTGGTAGACAGATGGCCTTACGTTCTCCTGCAAAATGTCTTGATAAACTTGGGAATTCATTTTTCCTTCGATGATAGTAATCCGTCCAGGCCCTGACGCAGCAAAGCAGCCCCAAACCATGATTCCCCCACCACCATACTTTACAGTGGGGATGAGGTTTTGATGTTGGTGTGCTGTGCCTCTTTTCCGCCACACATAGTGTTGTGTGTTTCTTCCAAACAACTCAACTTTGGTTTCATCTGTCCACAGAATATTTTGCCAGTACTGCTGTGGAACATCCAGGTGCTCTTGTGCAAACTGTAAACGTGCAGCAATGTTTTGTTTGGACAGCAGTGGCTTTCTCTGTGGTATCCTCCCATGAAATCCATTCTTGTTTAGTGTTTTACGTATTGTAGATTCGCTAACAGGGATGTTAGCATTTGCCAGTGACTTTTGTAAGTCTTTAGCTGACACTCTAGGATTCTTCTTCACCTCATTGAGCAGTCTGCGCTGTGCTCTTGCAGTCATCTTTACAGAACGGCCACTCCTAGGGAGAGTAGCAGCAGTGCTGAGCTTTCTCCATTTATAGACAATTTGTCTTACCGTGGACAGATGAACAGCAAGGCTTTTGGAGATAACCCTTTCCAGCTTTATGCAAGTCAACAATTCTTAATTGTAGGTCTTCTGAGAGTTCTTTTGTGCGAGGCATCATTCACATCAGGCAATGCTTCTTGTGAAAAGCAAACCCAGAACTAGTTTATTTTTTTTTCTAGGGCAGGGCAGCTGTAACCAACACCTCCAATCTCATCTCATTGATTGGACTCCAGTTGGCTGACATCTCACTCCAATTAGCTCTTGGAGATGTCATTAGTCTAGGGGTTCACATACTTTTTCCACCTGCACTGTGGATGTTTACATGGTGTGTTCAATAAAAACATGGCAACATTTCATTCTTTGTGTATTATTAGTTTAAGCAGACTGTGATTGTCTATTGTTGTGACTTAGATCACATTTTATGACCAATTTGTGCAGAAATCCATATCATTCCAAAGGGTTCACATACTTTTTCTTGCAACTGTATGTTATATATTCATGAAATTTCTGTGTATTATGCATACATAACTGTATATTAGTAAATGTGTAAATATTAGCTATATATATATATTGCTAATACACACATTAATATACAAGTATGTGTATATCTATATAAATCTCTGTCATAATAACATCAATTACAACTTCTATCTGTACATTTTTTTGTCAATCTTTGTTTTATTGAAGCATTATGGGAACGTAACAGAAAGGAAGAATAGGAGATATATATATCTGTAAATTTGCACGAGTACAGTAAACAAGAACATCGGTATATTCTCACATGAGTGTCTGCTTCATTTTATGTTTTAAGTAACATTGCGTTCTCAGGTTAGCTAGGCATATATAATCATTATATATTAACATGCAAGCTGTTTAATACAGGCTAGGGCTAACGTTTACGTGAGAGTAAGTAACGCCTACATAATCTGAGACCTATTCGCCTCCCGGCTCAACACCCAGCTCCCACGATTCTTCAGCTGGAGGCCGGATCGCAGGTTTGGAGCAGAGACCTCCTATATGCCTTTCCACCGTTCTCCATGATCCCTCACACCCTCCTACACTCTTGCAGATATCAGGCCGAACTGGTCCTGGTGACCCCGTTCTGGGAAACACAATCATGGTTCCCTCAACTTCTCGGGATGACGGTAGATTATCCTAGGTTGTTGCCATCCTCCCAGGAATTTCTACTGGACCCGATAGGGTGTTGCCACCCTCTCCGGTTGGAGGGCTCCCTCCCGCTGCTGGCGTGGCGGATTTCAGGGGACCCTGGGAGGACTAGGGAGTTTCGGACACTACTAGATGCCTACTGGCAGCGGCATGGGCTCCCGGCACTAGACGGGCATATGGGTCAGCTTGGCGAGCTTGGGCTGGTTGGTGCCTGGCTCAGGACATGGATCCCGTTTTCAGCTCCTGTAACTGCGGTCCTACAGTTCCTGACTTCCCTCTTTGAATCAGGTAAGGCATACAGGACCATCAACCTATATTGCTCAGCCATCTCCTCTACACACCAGGGTTTCGATGGCTTTCTCGGCCGCCCAGACCACGCTACACCACGACCTGGGATGTATCGGTTGGTGTTATCCTTCCTCGCTTCTTGGCCCACTAATTCCACGCTCTCCCTCAGACAACTTGTCTCCTGTAAGAGGGTCTCGGATGTCCGAGCACTGGACTTTAATGCCAGATCATACACCCCAGAAGGAGTGACCTTCAATATCAGCAGACGCAGCAAAACGTCTATTAGGTCAGTATCTTATCCGAGTTTCCCCGCTACACCGGCGCTGTGCCCGGTGGCTTGCCTACGCGCATATGAGGAGCGCACCAAGCTACACCGTTCCGCATCCTTCCCCCATCTATTTCTATCTACCTGTCCGCCGTTTCAACCCGTAACTAGCACCACTTTGTCTCGCTGGGTTAAATGGCTACTCTCTCAAGCCAGTATTGACACTGCGATTTTCGGCGCCCATTCGAACAGGGGGGCCTCGGCATCTTCAATGATGGCTTCAGGCGCACGCCTGGAGGACCTCATGAAGATGGCCGACTGGTCGAGGCAATCGGTTTTTCGGGAATTCTACTTCAGACCGGTTCCTCATACGTTCGCGGCGGTAGTCGATCAGCTTTAAACTTGCAATATGAGCCTCCGTGTCTTGTCATAAAATTGCATGATTTTGCTATTACATCACGAAAAGTCATGATTTTATTAAAGACACGGAGGCGAGTATTGTCCCACCCATTTTTTATAATACTCAGGTTCCCCCCCCCCCAGTTTATTTCTATATATAGGTGACACGTCTCGCTTGATTGGTACGGTAAGTGGGATCTGTGTTGGAAGGGATTTGAATTTGTAATTGTCAATTTGGGTCTCTCTGGTTGCTTCTCTGCAGATATTGGTGGGGCCTTGCTCCGTCTGGCCTGGATGCCAGTCTCAAGTACCGATTTAACCCTTGGGTTCCTGTTCTTTATGTTTTCACAGCCTAATCTACCTCGGTGGAATGTCTGGCTTCAGCATGTGACGATCTCTCCCTGCGAATACTGTTTGGTCGGCAGTCATCAAGTTGTGCTTCCATGTTAATTGATGTTATATCATCCTCTTGGATTGAAGTTTTTCGTTTATCTCTGGACTGTATTGCTGTTTCTGTTTTGGACTCGGTGTATAGTGTCGCATCTTCAGAAAGAGGGAAATGGAAGGGAAGTGCTGCCTATTACACTGGGACCTGTGCAGGGAGGGGCCTATGTCACTGTATATTCATTGTTTTTTCATTCTGTTTATATCCTTTGCTGCTATTGGTGGACAGTAAAGAAAGGGATATGCAATACTCGCCTCTGTGTTTTTAATAAAATCATGACTTTTCGTCATGTAATAGCAAAATCATGCAATTGTACAGCGCTGTGGAATATGTTGGCTATTTATAAATACCAGTAATAAATAAATGTACTGTTTCTCTGTCTTTTTACTTGTACCAATTGTACCCGTGTACAGTGCTGTGGAATGTGCTTTATAAATAAAATATCATATGAAGAAATAATAATAATGCAACAAGAGCATTAACTGCACAGAGTTGTTTGTATCATGAGCCACCGATCTATTCCTTTGTAGCAAGCAAATGGAGTGTTCTGAAATCAGACATTTAAACCTCTCAGCCGTGCCCTGCAAATCACCTCGGAGCACTATAGTGGTACAAACATCCATTCCTCTTTCCATTCCATCTGCAGGAAAAACTGGAAAAGTAATCAGGTCAACTAACCATCACAACACTAGACAACGCCAAGATGGGATTCCAAGGCGCAATCTGGATTTCTGGTATAAGATATTATTTTTATAATTGACATAATTTCCAGTAGGAGGTCATGTGCCATAATTCTGATGAAAAGACATCTTGCTTTTTATGATGGTATCTGCATGTTGTTTAGATAACTGAGGCAAACTGCACTCAGACATAACTAGCAGCAGGCAAAAAGGGAGTACAGCAAGCATGTCAAACATGCGGCCCACAATGAGTATCTTTGCGGCCCAGACTGGCATACCGGGAAATTTCCCTGTAGGCTGCCTGCACTGGGGCAGCTTTGTTCTGTGGCACTCCCGTGGCCACAAAACATTCTTCCACACCGGCCACCAGATATGCGCATACAGCATATGGAGTCATATCCGGCGTCAGCGCTACAGTGCGCAGAGTGGCTGGCTGCATGCAGAGCAGGCCAGCTACTCCCCCTTCCCTGCTACTCCTAGTGCCAGAGGAGCATGTGGCTTGCTTGAGTAGAGAAGATCGTGCAGGGCTGGACTGGAAAACTGCTTAAGGTGGGGGAAGAGGGGCTTGGGGAAACATTCCTGTAGTGTATTTGGTGGGAGGGAGGTGGGTCAATGTATTAAATTGGGGGGGGGGGAGAGGGTTGGGGGGGCAGTGTGTTAAATTGGGGGAGGGCTCAGTGTATTAGAGTAGTTGAAGGGAAGGGGCAGTGTATTAGAATGGTGGGACGGACGCAGTTTATGAAACTGGGGGGAGGGAAGGGAGGCAGTGTATTAAATTAGAGTGGTGGAAGTGGGTGCAGTGTCTAGGTCAAACTTGTTTTCTTTTTTGTTTGCGCACACATAAACGTAAACCTTATTTAATTGGTCCATGTTCGCCTCTGAGTTTGACATGCTTGGGGTACAGCAATCAAGGAACCCATCCTCAGTCCTTATCTGACGTACATAAATGAAAACCCCACAATTTCACTGTCATTATGCGCTAGTTAAACGGGTAAGGGTTTCACTGCATGGTCTTGTCTGTGCAGACTTATGGACACAGGACATATTTGAAAACAAGAGAACTCTCAATGTATCTTTCCTGGTAAAATATTTTATAAATAAAATAAATAAGTGCATTTAGCATAGCTTTTAGAACTCGTGCATTAACATATTAATCAAGTATGGTCTCTGGAACTGTGTTGAGGTATGCCTGTGGCTCTGTTCTTAAAATCTCTACATTGGAACAGTTCCCAGGTTCAGCGTTCTTAAGGGTTTGTGGACAAGAAAGATGCCCAAATGGAGGAAGTGAATTTTAAAGATTGCATTTGCACAACTTTTGCAGGGTTATTCACTAAGGTGAGAAATGTCAGGAATTCAAACCGAACTGTGAAAAGCCAGTAATGCTTCCAGTTCAACTGCGTTGGCTTTGAAAATAAAATTGCTTTTAACTTTGAATTTCCAACAATTTTCAATCAGGTTAAAATTTCCTGTATGTGTTTTGTACCTATTTGCGAGTTTTTATTGTTTTTGTTTTTAGTCTGTATATTAATCTGCACTGTTTTTCAGGCATATTAGTTGATGCTAATTTAATTTTTGGATTAAGCATAATTGTCTTTTTTAAAAGAGCATTTGAACACGTTATTCATTATTATTTATTGTGGTGTATATACATATCTATCGGCTTTCTTCAGTGCCCACATTTTTTTATTCTAAATATTGGAAGATAATATTTAGGGAAATGGCAACAATATATGTACTGATATATTTTGAGCACATAGTGTTCAATAGTGATCTATTTGACAAAGTGATGGCATGTTTTCCAGATAAAGTGCGTGTCACACGTGGAATACGTCGGAATTCTGTGAATACGAGGTCCACCCAAGAGTGTCTCTTTAAATATTTATAGAAGAGTTTTCACATGCAATACGGAATTAGAACTAATCCTAAAAATACTTGTAGCGGAATGCATTAAGCCTGTCCTGTTGATTCCTATGTAACCGTATGCAGTATGCAATTCGTACAGTATTGTTCACATTTCGCATGTATCTTTATGTATTTAACGTATGTGTTCGGTAGTTTCCATCCGTATATTATGCGAAGGGAAACTACCGAACTGGCGGACCACCCCAGAGAGAAGTGTGGCAGCTATTAGGGTCCACACTTTCTCTGACCGCAGGTTAACAAGCTCATTAAGGATGTATCTGGGTGGCCGTTGTTCGGTATGCGTACACGTGGCGGCGGCCATCTTACGCATGAAAAACTCAGCGGTGTTTGGTCGTCGAGTGTCTGGAACTCAAATCGGACACTCAAACTACCGAACACCGCTGAGACCTCCAGAGCTCCGTAACTACCGAACGGAGAGTCCTAACGAATCCCCATTCGGTAGAAACAAAGTACCGAACAAGTGAAGCAATATCCAGGTGAAGTTAAGTGTGGATGGCTAATATAACTGTCTGTTTTTACTGCCGAACGGAGGGTCAAACTTCACCCTCCACCTAACTACCGAACCCCTGGTCCGATCTGGGTGAATTTTGGATATAATAGTCACCCAGATCAGGGCTACCTGGCGGTACCCTAATATTGATGTTATGTACTAGTTTAGGGGTACATCCAGGTTTGGGGTAAATGTACAGTACTAGTTAAGGGGATTATGAGTCACTCTGAGGGGAGGAGATGTGTGGGAGGTAACAGTTACATTATTGGTTACTGTCTTAATTGCTGTGAATCCCTCCCTTGCATGGGAGCATGCTTTATAAGGAACCCTGGAATAAAGAGAGTTAGTTCTGCTCCTGAAACTGTGTGTCGTCCAGTTATTGGGAGTGCTGTTGGGATACTGCTGTATTATTTTACCTGCTGGAAACTCTGCTTGTGGATTTACTCTTGCCTTGTTCCTGAGCCTCACTGGGATCTTAAGTGGAGAATAGCTGTGGGAAATCAGCTCTCCGCTACATTGGTTGGCAGCGCTGGGATCCAGACTCACAGAGGAACAAGGATTAATGGAGCTTGACCTTTCTACACTAAAGTGATCCACATTGAAAGACCTTCTGGAAGCGAAAGGTGTTCCAGCCAGCAGCAAATCAAAGGCAACACTCATCGCTGAAGTGATGGCAGAATACCGAGCAGAGGAGGTTCTGGTCACGGAACAAAGAAATGAAACAGAACAAGAGGAGTTCCAAAGACAAGTACAGTTCAGGCTGGCCTTTTATGGAGAAAACCCACCAACAGAGATTATCTCTAAAACCATGACAGAGGTGCAGGAGTTTGTGATGCGCAAAAGGAGACCACAAACGCCAGAAAGAAGTCCAGCAGGAGCTATGGTACAAGAGGGTAAGCCCAAAATCCCCTATCAAGCGTTTAAAATGTATGTAGAAGCGGAGGAGGATATAGAAGCCTTCCTCCAAGACTTTGAAAGACTGTGTACGCTGCATAACATACCAAGGGAAGATTGGGTACCCATATTAGCAGGACGGCTATCAGGGAGGGCAGCTGAAGCCAGACATTGAAATCAGAAACTATAGCCGTGTAAAAGAGGTTATCCTGGCCCGGTATGCAATGACACCAGAGGCATACCGGAGGCGCATCAGGGAACTGAAAAAGGCAGAAAAGGACTCGCATGCAGAGTGGGCTTGCCGGCTGCAAAGGGCAGCTCTAGGGTGGATACAGGCAAACCAAGCGCGGTCCATGGAGGACTTGTTACAAATGTTGTTATTGGAACAGTTTTATGAGGGGATATCCGCAGAGCTGCAGGAATGGGTGAGGGATCGTAACCCCACATCCCTCACCGAAGCTGCTAAAAAGGCAGATGATTTTATGGATGCCCGCAGACAACCCAAGGCAGTGAGTGCTAAACCTGCTATGCGACCGCTGGGAGGAAACTCTTTCTCCACTAACATTCAACCCCCACCGAGACAACTCCCTCCACCGGCACCTGCAGCAGCACAACCGAGATATCGCACATCTGCTTCTGTGCAATGCCACCGGTGCCAGAAGTGGGGACACTTCCAGCGAGATTGCCCGCAGTCTAGAGACCGCACCACCTGGATCCGACCAGGGCCCCCACCACCACCACCGAGAGCAGCAGCGCACCACTACCAGGATGAGACACCGCTTCCCTATGGCTCTGCAGCTCCAGTCACAGCTGTGGAACAGTGGGAAGTGTTGCATGAGGCAAACCCATTGCAGGCACAGGCGTATAACCGGCAGCGCCATAGGCAAACGGTATACCTAGAGGGGAAGCCTATGCAGGGGCTCAGAGACTCGGGAGCCACCATCACCTTGGTCCAGAGTCACTTGGTTTCTGACAGGGCCAAAACCAATAAGACTGTGGCTGTCAGGGTTGCAGGGGGAGCCGTGTATCGGCTAAACACAGCCAGGGTACACTTGCATTGGGGTGCGGGGTCAGGGAATGTGGAAGTGGGATTAATGCCGCAATTACCTGCTGAGGTGGTATTGGGGAATGATCTGGGCAAACTCACCTCTGCATTTGAGCCCCAAGCTACTGAGGAAGCACATACCAGTCGTATCGGCTGACCCAAAGTTTCTTCTGGCCAGGGATTAGCCAGGAGGTACGCATATATTGCAATACCTGCGATACGTGCCAGAGGGTAGGCAAAAGGGGGGATAGACGTAAGGCTAAGTTACACCCGCTACCCATAATTGAAGAACCCTTTTATAGGATAGCAGTGGATATCGTAGGCCCCCTCCGGAAACCTAGCCCATCGGGCAAACGGTATATTTTAACAGTAGTGGATTACGCCACTCGCTACCCCGAGGCGGTAGCCCTGACCAACATACATGCTGAGACCGTGGCTGAGGCTCTGATGCAGATTTTCTCCCGGATGGGGTTTCCCAGGGAGATCATCTCGGATCAGGGTACTCAGTTCACGGCAGAGGTCACCCAACATCTCTGGAAGTTTTGTAAAGTCAGGCCCATAATTAGTGCCCCCTACCACCCCCAGACTAATGAGCTCTGCGAACGGTTCAATGGCACCTTAAAACAGATGCTCCGAACCTTTGCGGAAACCCACCGAGACTGGGAAAGATTCCTGCCTCACCTACTATTTGCTTATAGGGAGGTGCCGCAGGAATCTACGGGATTTTCCCCATTTGAACTGCTATTCGGGAGGAGGGTAAGGGGGCCCCTAGACTTAATTAGGGAACATTGGGAGGGAGACCGTAGCGCCGACGGCACCCCTATTGTACCATATGTGTTGGCCCTCCGAGATCGCCTAGAAGCACTAACTAAGACGGTAAAGGAGAACCTTCAGGCGGCTCAGACGCGTCAGCGCACATGGTACGATAGGGGCGCCAGGGACCGTAGCTTCCAGGTCGGGCAGAAAGTTTTAATTTTAAAACCTGTCTGACATGATAAGCTACAGGCCGCCTGGCAAGGCCCTTATAGAGTGGTAGAACAACGATGTGACACCACTTATATAATTGGCCCCTGCGCAGGAACTGGAGGGCGACGCATGATCCATGTGAACATGATGAAGCCCTACCAGGAACGTTCAGAGGAGGTGACGGCTATCTGCGCACCCACCTCTGAAGAATGTGACAGCCTACCCCTCCCCGATCTGCTGGGAGATGGACAGCTATCTGGGGATTTAGGAGAAGTTGTATTGGGGGATCGGTTGAGTCCACAGGAGCGTATCGAGGTACAGCAACTACTGCAAGAGAAGCAGGAGACCTTTTCTAATGTACCTGGATACACCCCTCTGGCTACCCACCGAGTAGAAACCCCGGGACAACTTCCCATGCGCCAGACCCCGTACCGCATCCCTGAAGCGGTCCGGGAGAATATGCGCAAGGAGATTGAGGAGATTATTCAGCTAGGGGTAATTGAACCCTCGGATAGCCCCTGGGCTTCTCCAGTGGTCCTCGTACCAAAACGGGACGGTACGACCCGTTTTTGCGTGGATTACAGGAAATTGAATGAGAAGACAGTATCCGACGCATACCCTATGCCTAGGATAGATGAGTTACTAGACCGGATGGCCAGAGGTCATCTTACCTTACCACTATTGATCTGTGTAAAGGATATTGGCAGATCCCATTGGCTCTGGATGCCATCCCTAAGTCCGCCTTTGTCACCCCATTCGGCTTGTATCAATTCAAGGTCATGCCGTTTGGGATGAAAAACGCGCCGGCTACCTTCCAACGGATGGTGGACCGCCTCCTAGATGGGTTTCAAGACTATACCTGCGCATATCTCGATGATATTGCCATATTTAGCAATACCTGGCAGGAGCACTTGGCCCATATAGGAGCGGTTCTAGACAGGATAAGGGAAGCAGGTTTGACCTTGAAACCAGCTAAATGTAGCATTGGGATGGCCGAGGTACAGTACCTGGGCCACCGAGTGGGCTGTGGTAAACAGAAGCCGGAACCAGCCAAAGTAGAGGCTGTAGCCCAGTGAAAAACCAAAAATCAACAATGAAAACCTGCGTTTTCTTGAGTGTAGCGCTAAATGTGATAGAATAATACAATAGTGAATAGTGCTCTTAATTGCACTTACCCTCTTTTACACACTTGTATACATGAAAAAAAGGGAAAAAAATAGACAAATAATTGTGCAGTATGTTTAAGCTGAATTAGAAAATTTTTTGTGAATTCTGAAGATAGAGTCAAGTTCACTCACATTTGTTAGAGCCTTTTATAGATATAGGGCTCTAAACTTCCTGGCATCTGTGTCTTTTAGGGTAGACCACACGACCCCCCTCTCACGATATACGTATACGTGTTTTCCTCCAAGTTTAGATAGAAAAGAGACACAGGTAATCTGATCTGAGCGTAGTATTCCCAAATACTATAAATATCAATGAAAAAATAAGATATAGTATTGCTCACCTTTTTTAGAGCCTTTGTTAACCGGCTCTAAGTATATTAGCCTAGTGTCAATTTGTGGGGTGACACTACCCCTTTCTGGAATCACTTCGACAGGATACAGCAAAGAAGGTTGAGTATAAAAATATATTTATTATAAAATGAATATTCTAAAATTATGTATACAGTTTTACTAGAAAATAATAAAATCTGAAATATCATATATAAAATACAAATATTTGTTGCCAAAACGCGTTTCGCCGTCACACGGCTTCCTCAGTCGGCTTCTGATCTTCTTCTGAATAAAATCGCTTATATGTCTTTAAGTCGACCGCCAAAATCTCCTAATTTTTAGTCCGGTGTGTTTCCAGTGGCTCGGGTTGATGTCGTCGCGTCACTTCCGGTCCTCCGTACTACATCTCCCATGGTGCTGTGCGGATCTCGGCGTCACTTCCGGTGTGTGTCAGCGGTGTTATGGGAAATTGAGTCCAAAGTGACATCGTTGTATAGTTCGTTTTTAGTCCGTGATTGTATTTCAAGCATATAAATCATATGTTCCGGGTAGAAGTAGAACGAGATAATTGTAACGTTAGTATTCAGGAACAATTTGACAGAAATGTGCAAATATTGAGATGACAATAAATAGAAATAAAATTATAAAAACAGAGAATAATCTATTATAGATTTGTCTATATTTGATTCCTTTGTTTAGTGTCATATGTCCACCTCTGCAGGTTTGGCTGGGGGTTGTTTTTATCCTTTAGACAGTGAAAGTGGAATACGATAAAGGTGCAATAGAAGTAATTGGATCCCTTAATATTTCTAGCAGCATACATTTTGAAGATTCTCAGGGTTACAAGTTATTTCTATTCTAAAGAGTGTAGAATTTGTTCTGACATAAAAAGTCTCTGAGTCTTTTCCAATATGGGTTGTGATCATATGAATGTCCTTAATTGTTATTTAGTCTGGGGTGGGGAATCGATATTAGTAATGTGATATATTAGTAATAAAGTTTTTTGGAGAATACAGTCTGTTGAAGGAATATTTGACTTTGAATTAGTCTTTGAATTTATTTTCAAGAAATTCTTAATTTGGTTACGGTGCAATTGCTGTAGGCGTAAAATTCTTAGAAGGGTTTGGTTTTAAAATTAAGATTTTAAAATTTAAAATTTTAAAAAGATCTTTTGTATATAAATATGAACTGCACCTCACCTTTTTTAAAAAATTATTAAAAAGTCTAAAAGGTTAAGAGGTTAAAGGAAATGGCAAAGTTCGAAATCCGCATTCAAACCATGGGGGGCTAGGGTGTTCAAATTAAAAATCCACTTTGTCTCGATTTTTCCTAGCTTCTTTATTTCATCCTCCCCTCTCCAATTTAAGGTGATTTTCTGTATAGCTGAAAAACTTAGAAATTGGGGATCGTTGTTGTGTACCTCTTTGAAATGGTTGGAAACGCTATGTTTATCATACCCTCTCTTTATGTTTCGTATGTGTTCATTTATTCTCACGTATAAAGGACGCTTGGTTCTGCCCACATATAGGAGATTGCAGGAACATTGTAGTAGATATATCACTCTCTTTGAAAAACATGTAGTCATTTCTCGTATTTTGTATTTGTTTTCTTTTTTTGAATCCGAAAATTCTATAACGTGTCTTTTTACACTCTTTGTGTTTTTACAGGCTGAGCATAGGCCACAGCCGAAAAAACCTTTCTTTTGAAAGAAAGGGGTGGGTTTTTTGTCTTTTATATGGTTGTGTACCAGTTTTTGTTTCAGATTGGGTGCTCCCCTGTATATAAATCTAGGCTTCTCTGGTAGAATCGAGTACAGCATTGGGTCGTTCCTAAGCATCGGCCAGTGTTTACTAATTATTCGTTTTATTCTGTTACTTTCTTGATTAAAATTACTAATGAAGGGTAGGATGTTGTGTTCTTTTGTGGTTTTCTGTTTATATTTCAATAGAGAGGATCTGTCCATTGTTTCTATTTGTTTAATAGTGTCCACAAGGGATTTTTCTTCATAACCCTTCTCTATAAACTGTTCTTTTATTCTTATGGCTTGGGTTCCAAACGTGCTTATGTCTGTGCAATTTCTGCGGATCCTCATTATCTGTGCTTTTGGGATATTTTTTAACCAGGGTGAAAAGTGACAGCTGTTTAGAAAAATGTAATTGTTTACATCTACTGATTTAAAAAAGGTTTTTGTCTTAATTTGGTTTTCTTCTATAAAAATTGTGAGATCTAAAAAATTTACGCTTTCTTTACTGTATTCCGTGGTTAATTTAATTCCCCAGTCATTAGTGTTTAAAAAAGTTAAAAATGACTTTAAAAGATCCTCTGAGCCCTTCCAAATAAAAAATATATCATCTATGTACCGCTTGTAGGAGACCAGGTTCGTCTACAACCAATCGTACAAAAAACTAGAAACTACCTCAAAGACACACTCAATATTATTCAAATTTTACAAGAAATACAGTGGGAACCAGACTACATTCTAGTCACCGCAGATGTGAGCTCACTATACACAATCATCTCACACACTAGAGGAATAGAAGCCACACAATTTTTTCTGAAGAATGATAATTTTTATCCAGATGAACAAATTAATTTTATAACAGAGGGAATAGAACTCATTTTAAATAATAACTATTTTTGGTTTAACAACGAATTCTTTTTACAAAAAGTCGGTACTGCTATGGGGACCAGGTTCGCTCCTAGCTATGCAAATCTCTTCATGGCATTTTGGGAGGAGAGATTCATAAATAACAACAAGGACTGGGAGACGAACCTGGTCTCCTACAAGCGGTACATAGATGATATATTTTTTATTTGGAAGGGCTCAGAGGATCTTTTAAAGTCATTTTTAACTTTTTTAAACACTAATGACTGGGGAATTAAATTAACCACGGAATACAGTAAAGAAAGCGTAAATTTTTTAGATCTCACAATTTTTATAGAAGAAAACCAAATTAAGACAAAAACCTTTTTTAAATCAGTAGATGTAAACAATTACATTTTTCTAAACAGCTGTCACTTTTCACCCTGGTTAAAAAATATCCCAAAAGCACAGATAATGAGGATCCGCAGAAATTGCACAGACATAAGCACGTTTGGAACCCAAGCCATAAGAATAAAAGAACAGTTTATAGAGAAGGGTTATGAAGAAAAATCCCTTGTGGACACTATTAAACAAATAGAAACAATGGACAGATCCTCTCTATTGAAATATAAACAGAAAACCACAAAAGAACACAACATCCTACCCTTCATTAGTAATTTTAATCAAGAAAGTAACAGAATAAAACGAATAATTAGTAAACACTGGCCGATGCTTAGGAAGGACCCAATGCTGTACTCGATTCTACCAGAGAAGCCTAGATTTATATACAGGGGAGCACCCAATCTGAAACAAAAACTGGTACACAACCATATAAAAGACAAAAAACCCACCCCTTTCTTTCAAAAGAAAGGTTTTTTCGGCTGTGGCCTATGCTCAGCCTGTAAAAACACAAAGAGTGTAAAAAGACACGTTATAGAATTTTCGGATTCAAAAAAAGAAAACAAATACAAAATACGAGAAATGACTACATGTTTTTCAAAGAGAGTGATATATCTACTACAATGTTCCTGCAATCTCCTATATGTGGGCAGAACCAAGCGTCCTTTATACGTGAGAATAAATGAACACATACGAAACATAAAGAGAGGGTATGATAAACATAGCGTTTCCAACCATTTCAAAGAGGTACACAACAACGATCCCCAATTTCTAAGTTTTTCAGCTATACAGAAAATCACCTTAAATTGGAGAGGGGAGGATGAAATAAAGAAGCTAGGAAAAATCGAGACAAAGTGGATTTTTAATTTGAACACCCTAGCCCCCCATGGTTTGAATGCGGATTTCGAACTTTGCCATTTCCTTTAACCTCTTAACCTTTTAGACTTTTTAATAATTTTTTAAAAAAGGTGAGGTGCAGTTCATATTTATATACAAAAGATCTTTTTAAAATTTTAAATTTTAAAATCTTAATTTTAAAACCAAACCCTTCTAAGAATTTTACGCCTACAGCAATTGCACCGTAACCAAATTAAGAATTTCTTGAAAATAAATTCAAAGACTAATTCAAAGTCAAATATTCCTTCAACAGACTGTATTCTCCAAAAAACTTTATTACTAATATATCACATTACTAATATCGATTCCCCACCCCAGACTAAATAACAATTAAGGACATTCATATGATCACAACCCATATTGGAAAAGACTCAGAGACTTTTTATGTCAGAACAAATTCTACACTCTTTAGAATAGAAATAACTTGTAACCCTGAGAATCTTCAAAATGTATGCTGCTAGAAATATTAAGGGATCCAATTACTTCTATTGCACCTTTATCGTATTCCACTTTCACTGTCTAAAGGATAAAAACAACCCCCAGCCAAACCTGCAGAGGTGGACATATGACACTAAACAAAGGAATCAAATATAGACAAATCTATAATAGATTATTCTCTGTTTTTATAATTTTATTTCTATTTATTGTCATCTCAATATTTGCACATTTCTGTCAAATTGTTCCTGAATACTAACGTTACAATTATCTCGTTCTACTTCTACCCGGAACATATGATTTATATGCTTGAAATACAATCACGGACTAAAAACGAACTATACAACGATGTCACTTTGGACTCAATTTCCCATAACACCGCTGACACACACCGGAAGTGACGCCGAGATCCGCACAGCACCATGGGAGATGTAGTACGGAGGACCGGAAGTGACGCGACGACATCAACCCGAGCCACTGGAAACACACCGGACTAAAAATTAGGAGATTTTGGCGGTCGACTTAAAGACATATAAGCGATTTTATTCAGAAGAAGATCAGAAGCCGACTGAGGAAGCCGTGTGACGGCGAAACGCGTTTTGGCAACAAATATTTGTATTTTATATATGATATTTCAGATTTTATTATTTTCTAGTAAAACTGTATACATAATTTTAGAATATTCATTTTATAATAAATATATTTTTATACTCAACCTTCTTTGCTGTATCCTGTCGAAGTGATTCCAGAAAGGGGTAGTGTCACCCCACAAATTGACACTAGGCTAATATACTTAGAGCCGGTTAACAAAGGCTCTAAAAAAGGTGAGCAATACTATATCTTATTTTTTCATTGATATTTATAGTATTTGGGAATACTACGCTCAGATCAGATTACCTGTGTCTCTTTTCTATCTAAACTTGGAGGAAAACACGTATACGTATATCGTGAGAGGGGGGTCGTGTGGTCTACCCTAAAAGACACAGATGCCAGGAAGTTTAGAGCCCTATATCTATAAAAGGCTCTAACAAATGTGAGTGAACTTGACTCTATCTTCAGAATTCACAAAAAATTTTCTAATTCTGATAAACATACTGCACAATTATTTGTCTATTTTTTTCCCTTTTTTTCATGTATACAAGTGTGTAAAAGAGGGTAAGTGCAATTAAGAGCACTATTCACTATTGTATTATTCTATCACATTTAGCGCTACACTCAAGAAAACGCAGGTTTTCATTGTTGATTTTTGGTGATCTTTTATATGTGGTGGGTTTTATAGGAGTACCCACGGAGTGTTTTAGCGGCTATTTTCTCTAAATTGTACACGAATATAAAAAAGCGCCACCTATTCCACATTTTTGTGTATTTTGAACTTGTTGCTGTAGCCCAGTGGCCTACCCCTAAGACTAAAACCCAGGTGTTAGCCTTCCTAGGGACAGCGGGGTACTACAGGAAGTTTGCCCCCAATTATAGTGCCCTGGCCAAACCCCTCACTGACCTGACCCGTAAAAACCTGCCCCGCCAAGTAACCTGGACCCCGGAGTGTGAGCAGGCATTCCAACATCTGAAAAATGCACTTGTTAATGCCCCTGTCTTGGCCGCTCCCAATCCAACTAAACGTTTTCTTGTACACACAGACGCTTCTATGTTTGGATTGGGGGCAGTACTGAGCCAAGTCGGGCCCGATGGCGGAGAACATCCAGTGGCTTACATCAGTCACAAGTTATTACCCAGGGAAGTAAGGTACGCCGCCATCGAGAAGGAATGCCTGGCTGTGGTGTGGGCCTTGAAGAAGTTGCAACCATATTTATACGGACAGGCTTTTTCCCTGCTCACGGATCACAACCCGTTAGTCTGGCTGAACCGGGTGGCTGGGGACAATGCCAGGCTGCTGCGCTGGAGTTTGGCGCTGCAGCCTTTTGACTTTAATATTCAGTACTGCCCGGGTAAGCAAAATGGGAACGCTGACGGGTTGTCACGACAAATTGATCTGGAGAAATGATCCGTGAGCACCCCGGACATCCCCAAGCCGATCCGTGTGGGATCAGACTGTGTATGCCGGCTTGTGGGCAAGGGGGAGCAGTGTAGCGGAATGCATTAAGCCTGTCCTGTTGATTCCTATGTAACCGTATGCAGTATGCAATTCGTACAGTATTGTTCACATTTCGCATGTATCTTTTTGTATTTAACGTATGTGTTCGGTAGTTTCCATCCGTACATTATGCGAAGGGAAACTACCGAACTGGCGGACCACCCCAGAGAGAAGTGTGGCAGCTATTAGGGTCCACACTTTCTCTGACCGCAGGTTAACAAGCTCATTAAGGATGTATCTGGGTGGCCGTCGTTCGGTATGCGTACACGTGGCGGCGGCCATCTTACGCATGAAAAACTCAGCGGTGTTTGGTCGTCGAGTGTCTGGAACTCAAATCGGACACTCAAACTACCGAACACCGCTGAGACCTCCAGAGCTCCGTAACTACCGGAGAGTCCTAACGAATCCCCATTCGGTAGAAACAAAGTACCGAACAAGTGAAGCAATATCCAGGTGAAGTTAAGTGTGGATGGCTAATATAACTGTCTGTTTTTACTGCCGAACGGAGACGGACCGCAGGGCCCAAACACATGGAACCCTTTTCGGATACCACCTCGTGTGCGGTCGGTCAAACTTCACCCTCCACCTAACTACCGAACCCCTGGTCCGATCTGGGTGAATTTTGGATATAATAGTCACCCAGATCAGGGCTACCTGGCGGTACCCTAATATTGATGTTATGTACTAGTTTAGGGGTACATCCAGGTTTGGGGTAAATGTACAGTACTAGTTAAGGGGATTATGAGTCACTCTGAGGGGAGGAGATGTGTGGGAGGTAACAGTTACATTATTGGTTACTGTCTTAATTGCTGTGAATCCCTCCCTTGCATGGGAGCATGCTTTATAAGGAACCCTGGAATAAAGAGAGTTAGTTCTGCTCCTGAAACTGTGTGTCGTCCAGTTATTGGGAGTGCTGTTGCGATACTGCTGTATTATTTTACCTGCTGGAAACTCTGCTTGTGGATTTACTCTTGCCTTGTTCCTGAGCCTCACTGGGATCTTAAGTGGAGAATAGCTGTGGGAAATCAGCTCTCCGCTACAATACTTACATGAGGAAAATATTAACTGTGATATCTTATGAAAACTTTATTGTGCAAAAGCTGTAATTTGTTTTACTGACTAAGAAATGTCATTATTCCCATATACAGGTACTAGTTTCAGAAGAAGCCCAAGAGTGTCTTCTACATTGAAAATAAATATACAGAAAGACTACTTACTTTGCATTATGAATGTGGATGGTGTTTATTGCTATACCCAGTAGGCCTATGACTTTTTTTTTTTTTTTAATCCTCATAAAGCCAGGCTTTGCATAGTAATATGTCTGACAAGAACATTGATCTCAAGAGGTTTGCTAACTTATGTTGCACAGTTATTCAGTGTTTACACCCCCATGTACAATAAAATGTTAAAATAATATGTTTTATTTACCTTTTTCCAGCGCCCAGACCCCATTGGTACTGCTCATCTCTCCAGCTCTCATGATGTCACGTAGGAGACATGGCTTCCTCTGCTGATGTCCCGTTCAATCCCTCTTTACATTGCAGGGCTAAAACAACAGGGAGACTGAACCCACACTTCGTCATTGAGATGAAGTGGTCTGGGTACTTATGGTGTCCCTTTAAGTATTTTTGCTAGAATAGCTTTATTACTTGGTTCATTTGGGTAAATTCCATCATTCCTAGGTAGAAACAAAAAAATACACCCTGCTCACTTCTACCAAGTAGAATAAGAAACCCAGCAGTAAAGTTGACACACAGCTCTATAATAAAGGAGATGTATAACTCTGCTTCATCAATATTCTAGAGAGATCCTGCTGATTTACTGGGCTTCTGGGGTCTTTAAGGAATTTTAGTGTTCGGAATACAAATCTGTATTGCTAACACTTTAGTGCCTTCTTGAACCCCATCCCTCGCAGCCTCCTTGTTTAGTCGATCCTCCGCTTCCCTTGGTGAATTGCCTTAATGCTTTCGTATGGGGATTTCACTGACGCTGGATGTCCTCATGCAGAGCGTGAAGACATCCAGCGTCATTTAGGCAACCTGGAGTTTGTTGGGATCCACAAAGTGCCTCTACTGGCTGTCTGATAGACAGCCACTAGTAGCAGTCATAGTCCTGCAAGGTAATTAGTGCAGTTTCTCAAAATCTGTAATGTAATGTTATAAGGGGGACAGGGACACCAGCTCAATAAACTGAAGTGGTCTTGGTGACTATAGTGTCCCTTTAAAGCATTAAAACTGGTTTAAGGCAGATTGTAAGGACAGTGTCAGGGGGATCCAGACACTATAACCACTATAATAGATTACGCAGTTACAGTGCTTACTGTGTCCCTGAAAGGCTCGTAGCCGCAGGCAACCTCTCGACTGTGTAGCTAGAATAAATATAAATGGAATACTTTTTGATTTTACATTCTGATTTTTTTTTTGCATATTTTCAATACATGTAACATGCCCTGTATTCACAAATGGTGTGTAGGCCAGATAACTATTGTTGAAATATCTAAAGTAATGAATAAGGAAGGCTGCAAAGACAACATACGTTTTTCTATGACCAACAAATTGGAGTTATTTTACAAAATTAAATAGAATTGTAAAATTTAGGTAAAATCAAGTGGATTCAAAAAGTTCTTAAATTCAGATGTAATCAAAACACGGTTAATTTAAATGCTTGGGCCAAATAACAATTCATGTGATCACCTTCACAACCCCTTTGTCTTGCTAGAGTGCGATGAACTTAAAAAAGCATTTTAGGTATTGCAACGGTGTTTGAACTTCAGCAGCGGAATGGCTGATTGTTTTTCATGGTAAATGTTTTCCGTAACAGCTGGAGTGCCAAATGTTAGCAATCACTCATTTACAAGGTCACCAAATTAGCTGCTGCACAAACATGCAAATAAAAGAGGTGCTTCTTTGTAGATATGAACAGATTCCATGAAACAATAAAAGGGAGTGCTCAGTTCAAACATGAGCAACATGTGGAGACCACATACAGAGACAGGAATGGGGATTGACAGCAGACCACAAATTGCTCAGTTATTCAGCACTTCGATACTCAGATCGCCTTGACTATGTTTGTCATTTTACTACTAACCTACTACCGATTTAATCCATGTATTGTAAATATCTCTTACCATCAAAAATAATCTCCAGGACGCCTTCTTTTATGTGAAAATAAGTATTTGTCACTTTACTTTTTTTTTTAATAGTTATTGCAGGGTGTTCCCTTTATAAACATGTTTACATGTCTAGGAAGGTGGATCATTTTTTAATAGTAACAGTAAAAAGTTGGCAATTTTGCAGTTTGCTATGTTTTGCTGCCAGTGTCTTGTTGTTGTGCCTGGAAAAATGACTCATACGCTTACAGAAATTATGATTTTCATATTGTTATTCTAGATTTCCGATACTCCTCATTGCATAACCCTGTCACTTCGCCGTACACCTTGAATATTGTTAAGTCATAAAGCAAGATTTACTGTTACCAAACATAAAATATGGTGTAAGGTGAAATTAGAACCTATTAGAAACTATTGTAACTAATTGAATTCCATTATAGCCTTTCAAAGAATGAAAGAAGTGTTTGGAGCAAGCTGACCTTGCAATGAAAAAGTCATTTGTACAGCCGACCAACCATTTTTCATGTTTGAGTAGTATTGTTATAATTTTTTGGCACTTTGTTTTACGGTCAGCTATTTACATTTTATTTACAAGGAAATGTTATAAAATATATCCTTTCTTATAATTGGGAAAAACATGCAAGGACTCAGCAACACCATTTCACAATTAAAATGATTTATTCAGGGGGTGTGGTTTGACCGCCAACCGTGATGGCCCCATAGAGTTAGAGCTCTGCACCCGAAGCTCATAAAACTGCCCTGTAATCAGCTACAACCTGCACAAAAGGCACGGGAAACACACACCTGTGTACACCAACTTGAGGAGTACGCTCTGGTACTGATGTCCAGCCATAAATCGGCAAAGAAGAGCCACAGAAGCTTCATCGGTTGCCGACATGCTTGCCTCTCAAAGGCCTTCAGCACGTGGTGTGCCAGCAGACTCCTGCCCCAGCAGGCCAGACTCACCAGGTTCTGCCGGAACAACTGGCTCCTCCTGCAAATCTTCGGAGGATTCCTTCAACGCCGTACTGCATTCACTGGCGGAGGTGAAGGGGTTCCTGGCGGCTGAAATAGCGTCCACGGCCCGGAAGTTAAGGCTGAAATATGCGCCATTGGGGCCCGCACCACAGCGATTGAGCAACACATGGCGCACGTGGGCTCTGGCCATAATGGAGCCGCAACCCTCACTAACAAACTCCTGCACAGAATAACAGATCGAGTTAGAAGACGTCTCCAACAGATCAAGGTGCAACAGCCTGCGTATTTGAAGCCTGCCAGAATCAGTAGGGAAGGCGGACATAGAAGCGGCCCTTGTACTCCTTCCTCTTTCTGATCCCTTTCTGCTACTTTTGCTCCCTTCTGCTCCTTATGACCCTTTCTGCAACTTGCAGAGCCTTCCTGTGGACACTGGGAGACATGGGGACACAGACATTTGGGGACACTGGAAGACATGGGGACACTAAGAGACATGGGGGCATAGACACTGGTAGACTAGGGGACACTGGGAGCCATGGGGACACTGAGACACTAGTGACACTGGCTGGGAGACATGGGGACATTGGGAGACATGGAGACACTGTGTACCTAGTGTCTCCATGTCCCAATGTGTCTCCCTATGACTCACAGCGTCCCCATGTCCCCCAGTGTCCCCTAGTGTCTCAGTGTCCTCCATGTGTCCCCTAGTGTTTCAGTGTCCCCATGTCTCCCTGCTGCCTTTCCCCCATCCTTCCCATACCTGAGCTGTAGTCTGTCTCTGCAGGCTCGGAGCTGCTGTCTGGACTCTCTGTGCTGTATAGCTGCTCCCCCGTGAGTTAGTGAATAGAGAGAGGCAGGGAGATGCTGTAACTTCCTATCCCTGCCTCTCTCCACACACAGTGACCCCTACTGGCCGGCGCTGGTATTGCAGAGTAATCTCCGTTTATACTGAGGAAAATATTTGCATTTGTATTGCCGGTATTACTGCAATACCATCACAGCCAGGCAGCCTCAAATACCGGCTGTGCCTAAAAATACCAGTCAGGTGGCAAACCTAAGAGTAGTGTGTGTAAAAAAAAAAAAAAAAGTAAAAAAATTTTTGTAATTTTTTTTTTTAAATGGGCCTATTCCATGGGCCTGGCCTGGGCCTGGAGCTGTAGCTCCATCAGCCCCTATGTTAATCCAGCCCTGCGTAGGTGTTACTCCTATACTCTGGTTCCTTTAGGGAACATTTATTTATTTTAAACATGTACTGTGTTGTTAACTTTAATTGGTCATCGCTCTGGCATTCTGACAGGGACGGATTTCTAAATTACTGGGCAAGATGATTGGGGACCTGGCCCAAATAGATTGTTGGCTCTGGATCTAGGGTAGTCCATCTCCATCTTGCAGTCCATCTCTGATGATGACGAAACACAGGTGCCAATTAATGTGGCTTTCTGCAGTGTGCAGACCATCAAGGAGGGCAGGGTTGAGGAGTGGGTGGAAGATGATGTGGAAAATGATGAGGTCCTAGACCCCACATGGAATCAAGGTCATGCGAGTGACGTGTGCAGTTTGGAGGAAGAGGTGGTGGTCGCACAGAGGCACCAGCACCGCATAAGAGGGAGCAGAGTGTAAAAGCGGAGCGGTCGTCCCCTAGACAGTACACCTGCTACTGCCCACTGCACCCAGGGACCGAGCACACCAAAGCAAGCTCAAAGGAGTTCCCTGGTGTGGCAGTTCTTCAAACAATGTGCTGACGACAAGACACGAGTGGTTTGCACGCTGTGCAATCAGAGCCTGAAGCGAGGCATAAATGTTCTAAACCTGAGCACAACCTGCATGACCAGGCATCTACATGCAAAGCACGAGCTGCAGTGGAGTAAGCACCTCAAAAACCAAGAAAGGTCTCAGGCTCCTCCTGCTTCCTCTTCTGCTGCTGTCTCGGGCTCTTCCGCCACCTCTGGAGTGACAGTGGCACCTGCCACCCTGCAAACAGAGGATGTGGCAGCAACGCCACCACATCCGCCACCATCCCCAAGCATCTCCATACTGTCCCATGGAAGCGTTCAGCTTCTCCAAACACTGGAGAGAAAGAGGAAGTACCCTCCTACCCACCCGCAATCCCTGGCCCTGGGCAGGGACGCTATATCTCCCTAACTGCACACTGGGCAAATGTAGTGGCGGCTGGGCCTGAGGCGGATAGCAGTTTGGTGCATGTCCTTCCACCACCTAGGATTGCAGGGCATTTCTCTTTGCCTCCTGTTGCCTGCTCCTCCTACTCCGCTTTCTCCTCCTCTACCACCTCCTCATCCGGTCAGCGTAACACCTTCACCATCAACTTCAGCACAGCCAGGGGGAAACAACAGCAGGCTGTTTTAAAACTCATATGTTTTGGAGACAAACCCCACACCACGCAGGAGCTGTGGACGGGCATGGAACAACAGACCGATGAGTGGTTGTTGCCACTGAGCCCAAAGCCCGGCCTGGTGGTGTGCGATAATGGGCGAATCTCATAGTAGCTCTGGGCCTAGCCAGTTTGATGCACATCCCTTGCCTGGTGCATGTGCTGAATTTGGTGGTGCAGAAATTCCTGAAAAACTACCCAGATATATCAAAGCTGCTTCAGAAAGTGCGGCCCGTCTGTGCGCGCTTTCGGTGTTCTCACCCTGCTGTTGCTCGCCTGTCTGCGCTGCAGCGTAACTTTGGCCTTCCTGCTCCCTGCCTCATATGCGAACTCCACCTTGCACATGCTGGAGAGACTGTGCAAGCAGCAGCAGGCGATAGTGGAGTTTCAGCTGCAGCACGCATGGGTCAGTCGTTCTGCGGAACAGCACCACTTCACCACCAATGAGTGAGCCTCCATGTGAGACCTGTGTGCCATGTTGCATTGTTTCGAGTACTCCACCAACATGGCCAGTTCCGATGACGCCGTTCTCAGCCTTACTATCCCGCTTCTGTGTCTCCTTGAAAAAACACTTCGGGCGATGATGGAAGAGGATGTGGCACAGGAGGAAGAGGAGGAGGAAGAAGGGTTATTTCCAAGGTTATCAGGCCAGTCATTCACAAGTGGCTCGGAGGGTGGGTTCCTGCACCAGCATAGGCCAGGTACACAATTGTCCAGCCAGGGCACACTTCTGCAGGAGGAGGAGGAACCGTGTTCACAGCAGGGTGGCACCCAACGCAGATCGTGGGCGTCACTGGAGCATGGCTGGGGGGATACGGAGGACACAGACGATACACCTCCCACAGAGGACAGCTTGTCCTTGCCTCTGGGCAGCCTGGCACACATGAGCGACTACATGCTGCAGTGCCTGCGCAACGACTTCCGAGTTGCCCACATTCTAACTTCTGCTGATTACTGGGTGGCCACTCTACTGGATCCCCATTACAAGGACAACGTGCCGTCCTTAATTCCCTCACTGGAGTGTGGTAGGAAGATGCGCGACTACAAGCGCACGCTGGTAGACGCGCTGCTAAGGGCATTCCCAACTGACACCGGGGGCTCAGTGGAAGCACAAGGCGAAGGCAGAGGAGGAGGAAGAGATCGCCAACACAGCTGGGGCACCGCCAGCACCTCAGAAGGCAGGGTTAGCATGGCCGAAATGTGGAAAAGCTTTGTTAGCACCACAACAACCAGCACCACCATCTGATATGGAACGTCTTAGCAGGAGGGAGCATTTCAGCAACATGGTGGAACAGTACGTGTGCACACGCCTACACGTACTGACTGATGGGTCTGCCCCATTTAACTTCTGGGTCTCTAAATTGGGCACATGGCCTGAGCTTGCCCTTTATGCCTTGGAGGTGCTGGCCTGTCCTGCAGCCAGTATATTATCTGAACGTGTGTTTAGCACGGCAGGGGGTGTTATCAGAGACAAGCGCAGCTGCCTGCCCACAGCAAACGTGGAGAAGCTCACGTTTATTAAAATGAACCAGGCATGGATCCCACCAGACGTGTCTGTACCTTGTTACATAGTTACATAGCTGAAAAGAGACTTGCGTCCATCAAGCTCAGCCTTCCTCACATTTGTTTTTCTGCTGTTGATTCAAAAGAAGGCAAAAAAAAAAACCAGTTTGAAGCACAATTTTGCAACAAGCTAGGAAAAAAATTCCTTCTTGACCCCAGAATGGCAGCCAGATTTATCCTTGGATCAAGCAGTTATTACCCTACATTGAAAGATTATATCCTTGAATATTCTGTTTTTGCATGTATGCATCTAGTAGCTGTTTGATCATCTGTATGGACTCTGATAAAACCACTTCTTCAGGCAGAGAATTCCACATCCTTATTGTTCTTACAGTAAAAAAACCTTTCCTTTGCCTTAGACGAAATCTTCTTTCTTCCAGTCTAAACGCATGGCCTCGTGTCCTATGTGAAGTCCGGTTTGTGAATAGATGTCCACACAATGGTTTGTATTGGCCCCGAATATATTTGTATAATGTTATCATATCCCCTCTCAGGCGACGTTTTTCTAAACTAAATAGGTTTAAATTTGTTAACCTTTCTTCATAGCTGATATGTTCCATTCCTTTTATTAATTTTGTAGCCCGCCTCTGCACTTTTTCTAGTGCCATAATATCCTTCTTTAGAACAGGTGCCCAAAATTGCACAGCATATTGAATATGTGATTTAAGCAAAATGATATTCTCGTCCCGAGAATGAATGCACTTTTTCATGCATGACAATACCTTACTGGCTTTGGCCACTGCTGATTGACATTGCACATTGTTGCATAGTTTGTTGTCTATAACAATTCCCAAGTCCTTGTGAAGAATAGACATTTATACCGGCCTCACCCAGCCATTGTTATACTCAAGTGCACTTTGTTTTCTTTTTTTTTTTTATATGTCCCAATATTTTGGGGGCTACCCCAATTATTAAAATAAAAAAATAAAAAAAAAACAGTGTTGGCTACCTCCTCCTCCACCGCCACGGTCATTGCCTCCTCAACCTCCTACTCCACATCCACCTCCTCCTTCTAGTTCAAGATTATTATTTTTAATTTTTATGTATTTTATGTTATTTTAAGTTATTTCCCTATCCACATTTGTTTGAAGGGCACTTGTCCTACTCTTACCCCCATTTTACTTCCTTTTGCAGTCCTCTAGCCCTTTCCATGACTTTTTTAGAGCCATTTTAGTGCCCACAAGTACTCACTTTTGTTGCCAACAGTTTAGACATTAATGGCTGTGTGTTGAGTTATTTTGAGGGGACAGCAAATTTACACTGTTATACAGGCGGTACACTTACTACTTTACATTGTAGCAGAGTGTCTTTTCTTCAGTGTTGTCACATGAAAAGATTTAATAAAATATTTACAAAAATGTGAGGGGTGTACTCACTTTTGTGAGATCCTGTGTATAAGATTTGTCAGTGCCAATGTCCCATTCATTGTATTTGTTAAAATGTGCAGAAATGTTATTTGATCAAAAACATTTTCTCCCAGTCTTTTTTTTTTTTTTTAATTCTTTCTTTTTGAAGTGCAGATAATTACATGCGGCCTGTCACGCCCCAAAAGCTTGTGACAAGAGACAAGAAAACATAGCTTGTAATCAGTAAGGCAGTGAGAAAACATGCACAACATTTTTTTTTTTAAACACTTGAGTGGGAGGATAAATCAACAGGTTATACAAATCAGGCTATACTGGCTGACTATGCGGATGGTGTAAATGCGGATAAACGCTTGCATTACATGCTGGGTAGATAGTGAAAGTGATTAGGAGATATGCTACCAGGGCCTGGCATACTCTGTCGTGACTGCCTTTTAAGTTGGGGACATGAAGATGTAATGCAGGTTAGTCCAACATGGCAGAGCAGTTAGCCTACACAGGTAGTGCTAGCCCGATAATGTGTCTAAGCATAGTGGCTGATTCCAAACATGGACAATGCATCTTAAAGCGTATGAGTTGATTAGTGTGGCCACAGAGCCTGAACTCTCTAGCTTACTATATACGAAAATGCCAAAAACTACAAAACATGAGGGCAATAGGCTGATTTTCACTGGTTGTGTAGCGTAGAAATGCTAGACTAGTCATGCCTTCAACAGAGCCAGTCCTATGACTGAGCTAGTTACTTATAAGAGTGTGATGTGCATAATGGCACTGTGTTTCTGAGGAGGGTATCCTTTATATTTGTACTGAAACCAGCATTGCTACAGCTTATGTTCTTGCTGGATAGTTAACAGGATAGCATCCGAGCCTCTCCATCTTGGCAGTGCTGGGTTAAACTAATAAGAACAGTAAACGATAAAATAAAAAAAGTAAAGAAGGTTATATTTAGCGCCCAGACTGTAAGAGAGCATGGTCCCCCGTGCTGTGTCAAGTAGTCTAGCGTTCGAAGTGTGTGGGCCTTTGGTGCTACGTAGCCTCGAGAGGCGTCTGAGTATTTCTATGCGCCAGTGGCCGCCCGGGGGCAGGAGTGTTATGCCTGTGTCCCCTTATGGCTATGTGTGTTGAATGTGGTGTTAGCGTAGGGCGATAATTTACGGTTGTGTAGCTATTGTTAGAGTAACGATATATAAAAAAAAAATAAAAAAATACAAAATTAAAAGGTAAACTAGGCTAAGCATGCAATAATAACAATAAGTATGAGGTTCGACCATTCTGTGAGAAAACGATATAGTAATGTCCCGGAGGAGCCTGTCAGGCTCAAGTCGTGGCAGCCGCATAAGTCTCCTTGACTGTCTGTCTGGGCTTGAATTCTGTGAAGTGTACCGGGTCGAGGCCTCGAGCAGTGGAAGGTAGCGCTCTTCAGAGGGAGTCCCGAGGGAGATCCAAGTCTCCCAATGCTGCTGTAGCCTCTGGCATGTCATGAATGACATATGTTGTTTCGCCTTTAGTGACGTGCAGCGTGTTTGCTGGGCCCCATCAGTACCGGAGCTGGTGTGTGCGTAGTAGGGTGGTAAACGGTCTCAGCGTTCTCCTCCACGCCAGGGTTCCTCCCGAGAGGTCGGTGTAGAAGGAGAGCTCCATTTCTTCAAAGAGGTAGGTAGGCCGGCTTCTTATGGCCGCTTGTACTGCCATTTTGTCTGTGCGGCTGAGGAACTGAAGGATCAGGTCTCCAGTAGCTGAGGTCGGTGCTTTGCTTGATTTCGGTATGCAAAATATACCAGCTATTTGGGTCGCTTTGGCCGCTTTGGGGTTTAGGAGTGCAGCTATCAGACGTCTAGTGAAGTGTGGTAACTCCGCGTCTGAGATGGGGTCTGCCACTCCCCGCACTTTTAAGTTGTTTTGGCGCCGTCTATCTTCCTGGGCATCGAGCTTTCGCTCCGTGAGGAGGTTTTGGTGTTAAAGCTCTGAGACCGCCCGTTGCAGCTCCTTGAGGTGGGTTGCCTGTGTGTCGGAGCGGTTTTCCATCACTCCCAGTCTGCTGGATAAGCCGCGCAAGTCACCTCGGATTGCGGCCACCTCTGCCGAGAGTTTTTGGTGGTGGTCCTCCATAAGCCTGCCAATCGCTTCCATTGTCACCGGCGTGGAGACCGCCGTAGACGGTGGGGGTTTCAGCGGTGCCGTCGAGGGCCTCCGCGGTTCTGTCAGGTACTCCCCTTCTGCTTCGTCTGATGTTCTGTCCTCAAAGTCGGAGCATCCTCCATGGAGGGACGCCATATTGGGGCCCGGGGCACTCAGGGCCTGTTTCCACATGTCCCCAATGTTCATGCCCTGCCGTGGTTTGTTGGGCTTTTGTTTCTTCATTTTGCGTCCCATGTGGGTCTGGGGGTGTCGGGGTATCCCCTGGTGTGTGGGTAGGGTGGCGTATCCCCCCCTTTTTGCTTATTATGGCTCTTTTTCTCCCGGAGCTCAGCGGCCATGCGTCTGCTCACTTCAGTTGCTAGACTCCGCCCCTCTTTCTCCCAGTCTTAATACAATAGCACAATTGTGCACCATTTCAACTTCTAAAGGACAAGAAAACACAAAAAAAGAAAAAGGAACATAGCTATTGTAATTTCTACTAAGGACCAGTGTTTAGTTGCAGAATGATGTATTATCCTTGAAAACTTTCTCTGCTGCTACTGAAACAGGAGCTATATTTTACCGTGCTTTTATTACTGGCTGAATTGGTGACTTAACTGCCTAGTTGTTTGCTTCTGTTGCCGTTTTAGGAACATTGCAATGTATATTTTTGTTTCAGAGAATTCTCAATAAAAGGAGTAACATTGTTTTTCGTTTGCCAATTAGGAGCATACACAGCATTCCTTTTATCAAATGAAAATGCTGAAGGTTTTGACAGTAGTCATCTAATAATAGTCAAGAAGATCATTGCTTTTGGTGATAACCATAACATTCATATGGAAAATAAGTTTGCACGTAATTTTTTATTTTATTTTTACCAGGTAGCATAAAGTACATATTGTACGGAATCCCATTCTTACCTTAGCGGCCAGCCGAGCAGCTGTTTCTCCAATTGGGTGGACCGATAATCCGACTCCTCCGATAATCCTGCCCGATTCGTTAGTCAACTGGACGCCGGCCACCGTGCACCTGTCCCTTTTTAATACGCGGCACATGCATGCCAACGTCAGGTGTTGGGCAATACTGTGGGTGAGATTTACAGACTCCTTCTCATGTTTTGGGGGCGTGACTACATCAATCACACCCACAAACATATAAATACAAACAAAAAGGAGGAATTCCGCACTACTATCACTATCCTGGTGCAACCAGACCTGGGGTTGTCTCCCCTACTGTAATAGGTGAATAAAGTTGTTGTCCAGGCACTCAAGGGTCAGTTTAAACAGCAGGTTTATTAGAACAAATGCAATGTTTCGATCTCTAGGAGATCAAAATGTTGAATTTGTTCTAATTAATCTGCTGTTTAAACTGACCCTTGAGTGCCTGGACCACAATTTTATTCACAAACATATAAAAGCACATTTAGCCAATGTTTCAATGCCCTGTTGTGGTTCATAGTTTGCTAGTGTCCCAGGAGTGCATTTCTTACTGGTTTTGTGCTATTTTGTTATTGACTCTGCTATTCGCTGACTACTCTCCTTTCTGGTTCCCTTGACTCAGCTCTGTTATTCATTTCGGTGATTCTCTGGTTCCTTTTGTCTTAGACTTGTTTGACTATTCTGTTTTATTGCTTATTAGCCGGTCATTCTAAGGACCGGTTTAGGCATTTTTATTTTACCTTTAGGAGGGTTATTATTCTGCGTATTGGGTTACCTATTTGTAACACATATGTTTTGATGTTAAAGGAACACTATAGTCACCTAAATTACTTTAGCTAAATAAAGCAGTTTTCATGTATAGATCATTCCCCTGCAATTTCACTGCTCAAATCACTGTCATTTACGAGTTAAATCACTTTGTTTCTGTTTATGCAGCCCTAGCCACACCTCCCCTGGCTATGATTGACAGAGCCTGCATTGAAAAAAAAAAACTGGTTTCACAGATCTAATTTAACTTAAATAATTGTATCTCAATTTCTAAATTGAACTTTAATCACATACAGGACGCTCTTGCAGGCTCTAGCAAGCTATTAACATAGCAGGGAATAAGAAAATCTTAATTAAACAGAACTAAATAGGGCTCTCTTTACAGGAAGTGTTTATGGAAGGCTGTGCAAGTCACATGCAGGGAGGTGTGACTAGGGTTCATAAACAAAGGGATTTAACTCCTATATGGCAGAGGATTGAGCAGTGAGGCTGCAGGGGCATGTTCTATACACCAAAATTGCTTCATTAAGCTAAAGTTGTTCAGGTGACTATAGTGTCCCTTTAAAAAAGAGGGGTAAAAATAAAGCTAAAAGAACTTCACTAGAATCCATTAAGACAATGATAATTATATATATATATATATATATATATAGATAGATAGATAGATAGATAGATAGATAGATATTCTACATAACAGTTTGTGGAGAGATTTAGCATTATATAAAAAAAAAAAAAAAATGATAACCTTTTCGCAGTTATGTCGTTTTTTTTTTCTCCAGTGGATGGTCTGTTGGGGGAGCAGCAATTATTTCTAGGAACCTGGGAATTTTTGGAACTTTAGTGACAAACTAATGGTACATCAATATCCACTTTCATTCTTTTGATCCAGTGGATAGACTGAAGGGACATGAGTATTCTATCACATTCTCACCACAACCACACACAGAAGGACACATGTTTAACATTTGTGAAAAGTGTGTTAGTACTGACTTTGGTAAGAAATGTGGAGGGGGAGTTGGGGTTGAAATATTTTTTTTCCATGTTCAACGTTAGCGTTGTAATGTGAATAGGTTTAGTTAAACCCTATAAGTTAAACTCTAGTAGTCAACTGCTTGTTTAAGCCATCCTGCCTTTTCTGGTAGTATTAGCTGATAAATCTCGTAAGGTAGTAGTTGAGCTGTGCACAGCAAAGCACCTTGCTATGCAGAGGAATAAGGAACTTTTAAGACTGGTCTATGTGTATTCTCTGCACAACTGGAAGATCTGTATGGTGTGTTTTGCGACATTAGGCCATCATTTTGCTCCATTGCACATTGCTCAACAACTCAATAAGCATTATAAAAATGTAACTTTATCTACAATAAAATAACTTTTCTTATTTAATGAAGAATGGATTTTTTCCATTACGTGGCAGCTGGCTTGAAAGCAAACATTTGGAACAAGAGATCTGTGCAGTTCATGCCGTACAAGTACAAACAGATTTATGTTGTAGTTTCCTAATTCACTTTAGTGCCTGTTAAGGTGTACTATATCTGGGCATATAAAATTTCCCCAAAAGACTCTTAAACTGCAGTAATTTCCTTGATGTATTACTTAATTCGAAGTAATAATAGTAAACTTGGCAACACATGGCAGCAGGAAATGTCTTTGTTTTCTGCGAGATGTTTTTGAACTCAAGCATTATTATATTATATAATGCAGAAACATAAATATATAACCCCTACTAAAGTAATAGATCAGAAAATGACCTTACTAGCGCACTTGGAGATAAATAAAACACAATTTATTGTGAAAAATTCAATGTAAAAGAAATCACTGATACATAAAAATGTCCTGTCCGAACACAGAAAGCAACCACTTTCAATCACAATTAAAAAGAAAAATAAAAATAAAAAAAAAAACAATCGCTTATGCAAAAAAAAAAAAAAAAAAAAAAAAAAAAAATTATGTCCTGCTCGGACTATTTAAGTAAAAGCCATAAAAAGAGTCCAGACCTTATTCAGATGCTCGGCGTCCCGAGTCAGAATATATGATGTTGAAAAAAAATGTTGAATAAAAGTCCTTTTGTAATCCGAGTTAAGGCTTGTAGTGATGGGAGTCAGACCTCTCCAGACGCGTTTCTCCGCTCCTGCGGCTTTATCAATGGATGAGGTCTGTCTGAGTGCGTTCACTTATATAGCAGCTTGCCGATATCAATTTCGTCAGAGTAAATTCCTCACAGATACAAAATTTAACTTCCGTTTAACTTATTGGTCGCAATGTATCAAAATACAATAACTATTAAATCTCATTACTTGTTATAACCGGCAAGTATCGTTTTAACAATCTGTTGATTAGCGTTGCTATAGTAACGCCCGCCCAGGCAGATTTAAATGTAACTGCCGTTTTTATGTGCTCGGGCAGAAGATAGCAGAATATTCATACACGCTAATATTTAGAAAAATAAAATAAAGTAAAATTGTATTCAGTTTTGGTACTATATAACTAAACGGTTCAATAATAATGGCATTGCATAAAATAAAATAAAAATAAAAATCTTATTGTTGATTTGTCATGGAGGTTTTGCATTTATGATGTTATATTGGTTACCGATGTTATACTAGATGGGAGTTTTGCATTTATGATGTTATATTGGTTACCGATGTTATACTAGATGAGCTTCACTGTAACTTAAATTTTCAGTCTCTTGTGTCAAAAATTGGAAATAAGTGAAGGTTATTTATATCTGAGCAGAATTACACTCGCATCTAAAATGCAAATGTTCATATACCCAGATTCGAGAAATATATTTAATTTAAACAACGGCAATATTAAAAAAAAAAAAAAAAAAAAAAAAAAAAAAAATTTATTTTTATAAAAAATTTTCAAAATAATTTTTATGCCCTTATTTTTCCTTCCGTTGTTATAGCAGCATTTTCCTCAGCAGATTTCAACTTCTTATTACATATTGTTAGAAAAATTGTGAATTACTTTCATTAATTTTACTTTCGTGGTTCTAATAACATACTATCGTTTCTATGGTAACGTCTACCTTAGCAGGTTTAAATATCCCTAATAGAACAGGGAAATATATCATGAATTCTGTTACTGTATAATTGTGAATGTATTAGTGTAATCCAGAATTCAAATATCTATAAATAATATACAAAAATCCTGGTAATTCGAACCTACTAATTGCCATAATTATTAATTGCAAAACCTCCATGACAAATCAACAATAAGATTTTTATTTTTATTTTATTTTATGCAATGCCATTATTATTGAACCGTTTAGTTATATAGTACCAAAACTGAATACAATTTTACTTTATTTTATTTTTCTAAATATTAGCGTGTATGAATATTCTGCTATCTTCTGCCCGAGCACATAAAAACGGCAGTTACATTTAAATCTGCCTGGGCGGGCGTTACTATAGCAACGCTAATCAACAGATTGTTAAAACGATACTTGCCGGTTATAACAAGTAATGAGATTTAATAGTTATTGTATTTTGATACATTGCGACCAATAAGTTAAACGGAAGTTAAATTTTGTATCTGTGAGGAATTTACTCTGACGAAATTGATATCGGCAAGCTGCTATATAAGTGAACGCACTCAGACAGACCTCATCCATTGATAAAGCCGCAGGAGCGGAGAAACGCGTCTGGAGAGGTCTGACTCCCATCACTACAAGCCTTAACTCGGATTACAAAAGGACTTTTATTCAACATTTTTTTCAACATCATATATTCTGACTCGGGACGCCGAGCATCTGAATAAGGTCTGGACTCTTTTTATGGCTTTTACTTAAATAGTCCGAGCAGGACATAATTTTTTTTTTTTTTTTTTTTTTTTTTTTTTTGCATAAGCGATTGTTTTTTTTTTTATTTTTATTTTTCTTTTTAATTGTGATTGAAAGTGGTTGCTTTCTGTGTTCGGACAGGACATTTTTATGTATCAGTGATTTCTTTTACATTGAATTTTTCACAATAAATTGTGTTTTATTTATCTCCAAGTGCGCTAGTAAGGTCATTTTCTGATCTATTACTTTAGTAGGGGTTATATATTTATGTTTCTGTACTATATTTTATAGGTAGTTAGGTACCCTATTTAGCTAAACCCCTTGCACATTCATTTAATCAGCGCTCCACTTATTATATATATTTTTCTATATTATATAATGCCCAGTAGGAAATTTCTACGTGCCAGGCAAGGTTAAAATGGGAAGGGAGAAAAAAAAAAAAAAGTTGACATGCTTTTCCGTTAAAATGTGGAGCACATGTTTAGCCACCTGATGTTTGGCCTCATTAAAAGATATCTTGAAGAAGAGGAAAATACATTTAAAGGGACACTATAGTCACCAGAACAACTACATCGTTTTGAATTCTGGTGAGTAGAATCATTACCTTCAGGCTTTTTGCTGTAAACACACAGAGAAAATGCTGTGTTTACATTACAGCCTAGTGATAACTTCACTGGCCACTCCTCGGATAGCTGTTAGAGATCCTTCCTGGGTCATGGCTGCCTAAAATGCATCCAAACATTCAGTGTCTCCTCCCTCTGCATGCAGACACTGAATGAGGAGATGCGGATTGGCCAGGGCTGTGTTTGAATCATGCTGGCTCTGCCCCTGATTTGCCTCTTTGTCAGTCTCAGCCAATCCCATGGGGAAGCATTGTGATTGGATCAGGCTATCACTTCTGATGATGTCAGCAGGCAGGTCAAAAGGAAACAGTGACAAAGCAAGCAGCTCCAGTCTTAAAACACAAGAAAGATTTTACTATATTTAGGGAGGCATGAAGGGGTAAGGGTGGCTAGATGGTGGTTTTAACCCTATAGGGTCAGGAATACATGTTTGTGTTCCTGACCACATAGTGCTCCTTTAAATAATGTAAACTATAAAGTTACTGTGACGGAATATGCCATTGACTTTTGAAGAGGCTTGAAGGCCAGCTTTCTGCCCACAGACTATGGGTCTGGTGGGGAGGTGTATGGGGGCCCTGGACTAAATCTGTGCTTCCCAGCTGGATTTTAGGAACTTGTTTTACACCTCAAGCGCCTGAATTGGAAATACTCTGGAACGATTACTCGGATCGGTACTACGCCGCAGTCTGGTAAATCTTTAAGTGGGTATTGCTCAGTCCCCCGAACTCCAAAAAGAGAGATATTTGGAAACGAAGTCGGGCAGGCAATGATGCATTGAAGGATACCTGGGACTTAAGTGCGATTTCTTTCCAAAGGATCCGGGAAAAAGCCGCCACATGCCTGGAACTTCTCACCAGAGAATAGCCACGACCAAGTAAATCTTTAACATGCTTTAACTCGGGTGCTGTTTCTCTGAATAGGGCCCTATTTGAACAGTGAGGGTGCTTGACCATAGGATTTCCAGGGACTTGTATTGTGTGTGAGGGTAAGTTTTCCTAGCCAGACTTGAAGACCTCTGGGGATTGCCTGGACTTGTTTTTCACCTCAAGCGCCTGACAGGGAAAAACCCTAAAACACTCTGGAATGGTTCCTCAGATCAGAACTGTGCCGAGGTTCAGTGGACAAGACCCTTAGAGAAGTCAGTCAAGCTTTTTCGACTGAGTCCCGAATAGCCTAGGAAGCTGACCTCAATAGCTATGACTATCAAAGTAAAAACCAACGAGCAGCTTCGAAGTAAAAACTATAGATAGAAAGGAACGGTGAAATACATCTGGGAATATTTAATGCTTAACCCAACCATTGAACATGGTGGATGAAGGCCTTTAGGGTGAATATATTTACAGATATCTATAAACATGTACACAAACAGAGAATGCCCATGTAGAATGCAATATAGTTTCCCTGCAATATTGGTTACTTATTTTAGCATTAGTGCTCATCTCTATTCACCCCTACTATGGAGAGAAAAAAAAAACACAGCTACTAAACCCAAGCAATGAATGAAGGAATTAACAAGAACGCTATGGAATGCGAGATCAATATATTTTTACAACTAGTTAGTCCATGTCTAAATATGGAAGGGAAATAATGAAGGTCCCACTGGTAGTCAATGCGAGTGACACATTTAGTTATGTTAAAGAAATGAGAAGATTATGTTTAAATATTAAAAAAAAAAAGTTTATTTAGAACAGTTTTGCCCCATGTGCAGGTTACGTTTCATATGAAACACTGTGTAGCTCCAACAACCGAGGTTTTCTGATTTCTCATAACTTTGCAACAGGTCACAAGTCTTCTCTGATAAAAATAGCGCTGTTGTATAAAAGAAAAGAGTATAATAACATTTAAAAAAAAAAAATAATTTATAAAAGTAAGTTTGTGATATAGATATATATATATATATATATATATATATATATATATACATATACACACATACACACACACACATTTCATGGTGTTTGTAGTCTGCAGGTGCAGCCTTTTGCTGTGAGTTAGTGATTTTGAGCAGTGAGAGACTGCAGGGACCCGATCTATGTACAAAAACCACTTAATTAAGATAAGATTGTTTGGATACCTATAATATCCCCTAATATACACGGCCAAGAGAAATAAAGCTAAAAACCTCTGTGTGCTCAAAAAATATATGTTGAAAATTTTAACATGCAGGGCTTTCCATTTCATGTCTAACTTTAGCCTCCAAGTGGCAAGAGGATGTGTAACATTTTGCACTTCAATATGTCAAAACCCCACAGGAATCAAATATGTAATGCCTTTTCTTGGGTCTACAGTGAGAGATTGTATTTTGTAAGCAACTTACCCCTTTAAGCCTTCATTACGAACAACATCAAGAAGAGCTGTTCTGGATGAAATAGTCAGACATTTCCTTCAGGGCTCTGTACCGGTGAGAAATTGTATTCTTTACTTCCTTTGGGAGCTCTGCATACCTATAATGAAATACATAGTAATACAGCAAGTACAAATCAGCAGTCTGAAAACACAGTGCTTGAGAACCTAACATTTATGTCTAGTCAGACAAAGGGTGGGGACTTGCACAATATGCTCAATACAACGAGTGGTAGCCATACAAATATCTGTACAGTCAAAGGAGGAAGTACATACAGTAATTGTGGTTGAAGTTACAGGCAAGGGGTCATGTTTAGAGCTGCAGAACTTTCTAAACAACACCTCCATGCACCTCCATGCACCATGACAACCTATTCTTATTGCAGAAGAGAGGTTGAGAACGCAAACACTAATAAAGGGGCAGACAACCTTCGGGGATCGAGATGTCGTGGACTACATCTTCCATAATGCTCTTAAGAATCAGGGGACATGTAGAATACAACATTTGGAGTGCCGAATGTTGCCTACCCCTGCACTAGTATATAGTGACTGATATAGTGTAAGGGAGGAAAAAACAAAAAAACCCTATAAGAACACTAAATTAATGTAATGTTGATTAGATCACCTGGACAAACATTTTCGTGTATTGTAAAATAATTTCTTGCTTAAATCCTTGCAATACTAAAAAGATTTAAAGAGTTTCGGTAGTGAATGTCTACACAGATTACAGTAAAATAGTGACACCCAGTGGTTATTACAGATAGCGAATATTTTTAAAGGACCACTATAGTGCCAGAAAAACATACTCGATTTCCTGGCACTATAGTGCCCTGAGGGTGCCCCCACCCTCAGGGTCCCCCTCCCGCCAGGCTCTAGGTGGTGGAAGGGGTTAAACTTACCTCTTTCTCCAGCGCCGGGCGGGGGACTCTCCTCCTCCTCGGCTGAATGCGCGTCACGAACCGCGTGCGCATTCAGCCAGTCTCATAGGAAAGCATTCAAAATGCTTTCCTATGGACGCTGGCGTCTTCTCACTGTGATTTTCACAGTGAGAAGCGCGGAAGCGCCTCTAGCGGCTGTCAATGAGACAGCCACTAGAGGCTGGATTACCCTATTAGAAACATAGCAGTTTCTCTGAAACTGCTATGTTTATAGAAAAAAGGGTTAATCCTAGCTGGACCAGGCACCCAGACCACTTCATTAAGCTGAAGTGGTCTGGGTGCCTATAGTGGTCCTTTAAATATACTTCAATAACCTCTACCTTACATACTTGTGTCTTGCTCTCTCCTATAGGGCAGTGCTTTACTCTCTCCTCCAGCTCTTCATTCCCACCCTATTTGATTGATATTTCCGGTCCTAACGTGTCTTATACCCCACCTCCTACAGACTGTAAGCTCGTTTGAGCAGGGTCCTCTTCAACCTATTGTTCCTGTAAGGTTTCTTGTAATTGTCCTATTTATAGTTACATCCCCCCTTTCATAATATTGTAAAGCGATACGGAATCTGTTGGCGCTATATAAATGGCAATAATAATAATAATGTGCACACATGCCTACTTACGTCTTTTCAAAACCATCTGGCTGGAAACATGGATCCCATCCAAAGTCCCTAGGACCACGTGGTTCCACTATTTGACCCTGAAAATAAAATTAAACATGTTTAACTTCTCTAGAAGCATCAGATTCCAAGTGCGTCTTGACATTTGATACCAAAGATGCATTTTTCTCAATACAAATAATTACTCTTATAAATCAAGTAAACTTCAAGGGAGGAACAAAATGCCAGGAACTCTATCAGGATCGATTCATATCATTTCAAAATAAGCAGGCAAATTTTGTGCCTCAGTTGAGACTGGCTTAATTTTTTAGGCTCATTACATACGGGAATACAAATATTTATAGTATAGTAATGGCACACAACCTGGTTCACTTAACAGTGAACCAGGTTGTCTGTAAACTGATGATAGGCACGGTATGTCTGCTATCATCCTACATGATGACAGGAACAGCTCTTTGGGATAAGCTAATTATAGACAGAGATTTAAGAGGTTAAGGTCTGTCCTCAGAGACCAGAATGAGATGCTCCTGACTGGAGGCAAACACACTAATCAGTAAACCAAGTGACAGTTTAAATGGTGACCAACTCATCTACAAAATGCGTTAAAATAATATATATTGTGTAAAATGTTATCCAATTTTATCTAACCCTAAGGATGGTATTTAGGTTTATAATTACCTTTTGGGGTTAGTATTTTAGCTTTCTGTCAAATACAATCATGTATGAATTGCATAATCTTAGCCAAAACAGCTAGTGCCAAACACATGGCAGGCATGACAGTGCGATAATCATGTAAAGGGAACGATGCACTGCTTTATTTACAGGGTGGTAGATTGATGGACAACTCCAACAGCAGAGGTGGTAGAGACATTTAACCAATTACAACTTCAACAATTTAGAAACCACTATAAAGCAAAATGGAGCACTGAATAAGTAGCTTACAGCTGTAAATTTAACTTGACACACTGGTCAGCTGGCCAAAACAAAACCAAACAAAAAATAGAATGTGTTCACATGGTAAAAACATTTATAAATTACAGATCAAAATGTCTTGTACACACCAGAGTTTTCCCTCTAAACAACAGAACGGGGTCTTCTGGACGTCCAGTGCTGAAAGCAAACGTGCAGAGGGCATAGGCAGATTTGTCTTCAAACCCCGCTAGTAGACGGTGCAGTCCTACGCACAAACACATGTTCTAATTTAAGGGTATCCTCAAAAATATTATTCTGCACTTTAATATTAAGAGTTCTCCAAAGCTGTGTAAAATACGGGTTATTACAGAATGTTACCTGACTACTACAGTTATTGACTAAAGTTTGAATTATTATGAATTTAAAGTGAATTTGTAGTTTGATTTTTTTTCTGCCCCAACGTGGCAATTTTGTCCTGAAATTTGATATCCACTTTAAAAAATATCACTTTGAATTTACAGTGTTTCACTTTTTAGTGGATAACCCTGTATGATATTCACAAGTTATCTTTATGGTCCAATACACACCAAGCATCTGTAGTTTTACTTAGGCTTGCTAAAAGGTTCCCTATAAATTGTAGCACAAGTGTAGAACAAATTAAACTAACAATAGATACAGCATCGGCATACTAGCAGTTTGCAAGCAAACACTTGATGGAAAAAAGATAGGGTCGCACTCAGCCACAATATTTCAATCTAGGGTGCTACTGAGCATGGGTCAGCAAAAAAAAAATCACACGGAATATGCATAAAAATAAAAAATCTCAGACACTCACTGTGATTGTGTCCAGGCAGGTTTATTTGCAATGTTTCGACCTGTCAAGGTCTTTATCATGACAGGTCGAAATGTTGCAAATTGAGATTGAGATTTTTTTCTTTTTATGCAAACAAACACTTGGCTAATCTTTGTTCAGATATTAAAAATTTAAAAACTGGTTCATTTTCTTACCTTCTGGTTTTAATTTTTCAAGAAACCATTTTCTGCAACAGAAAAAAAAAAAGAAGCAACAGTTTGAGGGAAGTACAACCTTTATAGTATAGTGGAGGCAACATGATCTAATCTTGTATGGCTTACCTTGAAAGGAGGGCAAGATCAAAAGCCATTGAAAACAAAAATGAATAAAAATAAAATAATCCTGTTCTTTAATACCACATCCCAATTTGAACTCACCGTCCTAACCATTCATTCCTTCCTTACATCATCCCTTGTGCTACAGAAGAGAATATAAGCCCCTTACCACTTATATTATAGTAACACTAGAGCCACCATAAACACTAGCTCATTAATTCTCCAACAAGCTAAAGGAACACTTCAAACACCATAACTGCTACAGTGCCAAGAGGGTCCCTGTGCCTCTCCAAAGTAAGAAGTCAAACCATTTGAAAGTATCTGTGGTCCACCAGACGCAGTATAACAGGGCAAAGCTCACTGACTGAGAGTGATCAGCTGACGCCAGCTCTCATCCAATGGCAGGGCTTTACCCTGGTATTCGCATAGAACACAACCAATAACATCAAGCACGGAGTGGCGTCTCAAAAATAAAAAAATAGACACAAATGACTTTTTATTTTACAGTTTGTTTAAGCTTTGAGCAGGATTACACACTCTTCAGAAAGAACCACTGTTTATGATACAGAGGGTTATTGATTATGATTTTAATTCAGTAATAGACAGTAATGCCACGGGGCAAAAGTAGAAGACACTGGGACTGAAAGGAATTGATTAAGAAATAATAATATCAGACATTGGAGATGTTGAAATAGTAGAATTATAATTTCTATAGTAAATCTATCTTAAATTAATACTTGCTACAAATTGACCCCATATTTTAATGCAGTCTATATACACTGAAGATATAAACATACACGTTGCAGTAATGCAAAGTCCTTATGGTGCTTTTATGGTATTTACCCTTTAGGAGGCTTTACAACATACACATTTTAATCTGTGCAAAATTGCAGTTCTTAATCATGGTTATTAGCTTTAAAAACAAACACACATCTTGCCAAAATGTACCTGTTGCCTTTGTAAAAAGAGTCTTCAGTTAGGTGGGGAAAACAATAATGTGACTTAATCCAAGTAGTAATCTGGGTTCTAGATGAGCATGCTGTGTGTGTGCTCTCAAACCAGAAGAATCCAATTTTAGGTCGCAACATATGAGCTACTGTTGTATAGAATACAAAACATAATTTCTTGATACTTACATATAAGGACCAGGCAGACCACCCAATGCATTGAAGCATAAACATGTGTCTTCAACTATAACTGGACCTTGAATCTGGGGGTGGGGACAAACACAAAAAGTATTGTCATAAAGGGAAATATTAGAAACCAACCACCAAATCCCCAGGTATAGGCATAAGGCAAATTTCTTCTGAAAATGTATGTAATCCCAAACATAGCTCAAAATGTGACTTTATTTAGGCATAAGGAGACATACACAGTTATTCATTATAGAGTGATTTGATAGGCATTTAATTTAAGTTCCAAATTTTGGGCTAAGAAAGACAAACTAAAAACTATAGCTACCTTAGATGAGATTTTTTCCAAATTTGAAACTTTGAATTACCAAGAACTCACAACTTTAGTGTCTAACACTTTCTATGTACAAATATCTACTTATGTTACAACACTAATTAAAGCGACACGGTCATGCCGAACTTACCTTTCTCTAATTGCTTTCTCTTCTCTCCCCCTCTCAGAATCTGTTCTTCTTTTCCTCCTATCTAATCTAGTTTTCTTTAAAACATAAGACAAAGTAGGGACTACTTTGTCTTATGTATTTTTCCGACGCCTGACCAGCTCTGACCTACTCCCTGTGGGTCAGAGAGATGTTCCTGCAATACTCACCCTATTCTCCGTGATTCCTCGATGCCTGCTTTCAGTATTCCCTAACGTCCTGTCTATGTGAAACTACCGAATTGTGTCCTAACAGAATGAGAACACTTTGTTCATTCATATTGGGACGCAATTCACGTCTTTTGTTCGGATCGGAATTTAATTTGAATAAATGAAATGCCGATCTTGTCGTGCCGCGAGTAGATAGCTCCTTAATTCCCATGGTATTAGGGAGCTATCTATTAAAAGATCTAAATTGGTCTTTCAGACATATTTACTTACTTTATTTAAGTGAAGAGTACTTAGTATTAGTGAATAAGGGAGTTTTAAATCTCTGAGTGCCCCTACTCGCTATACCGCGAGCAGGGGCATTTCTACTAAACAATAAAAAAAATAAGCTTCCTACCCCCCGAATCAATTAATGGGGGTCCTAGTACAGGTCCCCATTGTGGGGCATCTAGAAAAATAATTAACAGAGAGGACATAGTGTCAGCCCCCACCCGTGCCCCGCGAGTGGGGGCTATTCAACAGAACAGGTTCTCCTCGCTGGCCCCTGCCCATGAGCGACTTGTGAGGGCCGTGATAACAAAAGGGGAAGGGGGCATACGATACCTATTATAAAATAAAGTTATTAAAAAAGATAAATTGTTGTGCCTAGGGGCATTTGGGGGCGACATGGGGCACTATAAAATGTATTGGAGTCGGAAGAGGGGTTTAAAAAGGAAACCAAAAAACGGATGCGGCTGCCTTAATGACTGAGCAGTTGCCAAGCACAAAATTAATACATATTAATTGCTAGATTTAAAGGTACAGTACACTTTTTCTATGGTTTATTTAATAAAACTTTGCTCTGCCATGCAATCTTAATCTTGGAAGTTGTGCCATCCCTGGGCATGCATCCTTCAAGATACTTTACCAACCTGCCTTGCAGCTTCTTTGCACTTCTGAATTGAAATCTCATCGGGTTCACCTTGGTACTCTGGTACTGCAGGTATAGAAATAAAAAAACAATCAAACACACATTAGCAATATTGAGCAAGTTTTGTTTCATGGAGGAATTAAACTGTAAATAAAACTTACAGTCAATTTTCTTGGCCACTAGCTTACACGGAAATCTGTCTCCAAGGATCTGAATTACCTTAAAAAAAAAAAAAAAAAAAGTTAGAAAATCATGAAAGAAAGCAATATGTAGCCAGAATTACACATAATGATGATAACATAAATCAAATAGTTTAATTTCAGAACTCATACTATTGGTATACTTTATAAGTCTAATAAAACCCCTACATTTTTGACTAGACCACAAATTGTAGCTAAAAGACAAGATAATTGCAAATAACAATAACAGAATTGGAAACATTTCTAAACTGAGACTTTTTACATGTTTTTTATTTTGGCCTAATATTTTCAGTTAGCTACAATCCAGGGATAAGCAAATAAGCTTGTGAATGCATGTCTAAGGTTACCTCCAGGTAACTCTCCAATAATGGAGAAACAAGACCTGCAAAGTTTAGCAATTGTTATAAAAGAAAGGGATTCTATCTGCTGCTGGCTGGGCATTATGAAGTTGTAGGTCAAATGTACAGCTACATGCTGGCCACCACTGATTTGTAAATGAAACAGCTCAATTTAAACGTGAAACCCTTTTTATTTAAGCTATCTATGACTCACTCAATAATTTGTTGGGAATACAGAAGTATCACTGTATAACAGCCAAAGACTTCATAGACTTAACAAAAAAGTATGTACATATGATTTATATTTGACTTCATTTTGTACATTACTGTGTTTTAAGGCACGGTTATCTATTTTTTGTATTTGTGTTCTGTCTCTATTCCTACAAGGTTTTGGGGAATCCTTGTAAGGTTTACTGCTGCCTTAAAGTATATAGTGAGCACCTAATTTTTGTGTTTTTTTTAAGTATATTCTAATCAGAAGTAAAAAAATCTATGGGACCATAACCTGTATGTATATGTAGAACGCTGCCAGGTTGTTTTGAAATAATTGCTGCCCCTTAGCACACATCTTTTATTAAAAATAAACAAAAAGCCTACTTAAAGGAACACTCCAAAAGTGAGCACTTAAAGGGACACACCAGGCACCCAGACCACTTCTGTCCATTGGAGTGGTCTGGGTGCCAACTCCCACTACTCCTAACCCTGCAAGTGTAATTATTGCAGTTTTCTATAAACTGAAATAATTACCTTGCAGGGTTAACTCCACCTCTAGTGGCTGTCTACTAGACAGCCACTAGAGGTCACTTCCTCCTTCATAGCACAGATTATCTGTGCTAGAGCGTTGCTCATTTCCCCATAGGAAAGCATTGAAATAATTTTTCAATGCTTTCCTATGGGGAGCGCTAATGCGCATGCGTGGCATTGCCGCGCATGCGCATTAGGTCTCCTTGGCCGGTGGGCGGGATCAGTCTCACCCACCGGCCGACGGAATCAGTAGGAGGAGCGCCGCGGAGGAGGAGACAGCGATGAGGGACATTGTCGCTGCCTCAGGTATGTGACTGAAGGGGTTTTCACCCCTTCAGCAACTGGGGATTGGGGGTGGGAGGGAGAGGGAACCTCCAGTGCCAGTAAAACTGATTGTTTTCCTGGCACTGGAGATTCCCTTTAAGCTTGCTGAAGAGCTTTATGTTTGAAGAGTGACCTTTTTTCTCCATTTTACAAATTTTATAAATGAAACCTGTTACCTCCACCCCCCAAGCTCTCAACCTGCCCTGCTACTTCCTTTTAGTTTAGCCTAATTTAGCTAAATTCAAGAGGCAGGCAATGCAGCTGGGCAACTGCCTTAGAAAGACTTCAGTTGCACTGGAAAGTCTGTGATTAGACAGCCACAGAAAGTCTGAGCTATGAAGGGAGGGGAGATTGCAAAAGCTACAGAGGAGAGATGTGCAGCTTTTGCATGTCGGTTTTAAATGAAAGGATCACTATAGGGTCAGGAACACAAACATGTATTCCTGACCCTATAGTGTTAACACCACCATCTAGCTCCCCTGGGCCCCTCATGCCTCCATAAATATAGCAAAGATATTACTGTATTCAAGCCTGAAGCTGTAGATCTGCATGTTGTTTGCCTCAGAAAAAAAGCTGTCTGCTGACATCATCAGAAGTGGTGGCCTGATCCAATCACAATGCTTCCCCATAGGATTGGCTGAGACTGACAAAGAGGCAGATCAGGGGCAGAGCCAGCATGATTCAAACACAGCCCTGGCCAATTAGCATCTCCTTATAGAGATGAATTGAATCAATTAATCTCTATGAGGAAAATTCAGTGTCTGCATGTAGAGGGAGGAGAACCCAGGAAGGATCTCTAACAGCCATCTGAGGAGTGACCAGTGAAGTTATCACTAGGCTGTAATGTAAACACTGCATTTTCTCTGAAAATACATTGTTTACAGCAAAAAGCCTGAAGGTAATGATTCTACTCACCAGAACAAATTCAATAATCTGTAGTTGTTCTGGTGACTGTAGTGTCACTTTAATTACCTACACTTGGGTTATATCTACTAAACAGTTTGTTTTTTGGCAGTGGAATGTCATTTTAAATGGGGGCTACATAGTGACCATCATCATAAGTACTTAGAACAATTCAATAAACATCAATGTAATTTGACAAGCAGGACCTTACATTAAGTATTACTTTTTCCCAAAAGACCCCTACTAAATGGACCTGCAGGGCCACTATCACTATATATCAATAGAGTGGAAGAGTGAACACTGAATAACCGCGTGCTTAGCAACCAAAACTTTCTATGATATGTAACCATAATAAACCTATGTAAATCAATAAACATAAGAGATATAAGATAATACCTCTTCGAGTTTCTTGGCATTCCCAGTCACAAAGACTATACTCCTGCTGGTGAGAGCGGCCATTCCAGCTAGCTGCTAATTGTAACTCAACATGCACAGTCCTGGCAGGACCACTCTGCACTTCCGGGTTCACCGTCACCGCTTCGTCCAATCAGGGAGCGCCGCCGGCCAGCATTCCACCAAACAACGCTCTCAACTGAACCGACTAGACCCGGAAGAGGTTGGAATGTTGACAGCACGTGTGAGCAAGGGGCTATAGGAGAAATTGGTATATCATGAATCTGCTGCCCAAGAGCTCAAAGGAGTTCGCCTCCACTGAATATTGGGAGCAGTTCTTCAGAAAGCGAGGGGAACGAGCCTTTGAGTGGTATGGCGGGTACCTTGACCTGTGCGGTGTGTTGCACAAATACATTAAACCTAAAGACAAGGTATGTGCTGAGCGACAGTGGATTATGAAAATGTACTGATGTAACCAGCTCCGGTAATATAAATTATTTCATACACGGTTCCATTTTTTTTTTTTTTTTTTTTAACCCACATATAGTTATAATGCCCTGAACATCCATGAAATGTCAAAACACTGTCAGATATGCTTTAGAAAAGCTATTTATAAAACTGACTGGCGTTCATTTGCCAAACTCTAGATTGTAGTGAATTGAAATCCAAAAGGTAAAATCTAACTGAGATGGGAAAAATGCTGAATTCTCAACAAAGCCAGACGTGCGCTGCTTTTTGCCTAAGATTTGTGACATCTGGTGAATAACCCGTACTGAATAATCTAGTAGGATTGGAAATCTAGCACATCAGGTATTGCAAGTTTAAATCCAGGTAAAGCAAAGTAAATTTGGCACCCTTTCCTTACTAGTCAGGTACTGTGGCTGGAAAAGGGAGCACTCAACAGTTTAAAACTTTTTTTTATGGCTTAATGTGCTGAACGCTCCTGGAGGAAGTCTCGCACCCAGGCAGACTATCTTCATTATAGATTCATGTTGCTTTCGTACAGCGCAGCCCTTGCCCTCGCCAAACAGTCCTACTTTTCCTCTCTCATTAGTTCATGCTCCCGCAATCCCAGACGTCTCTTTGACACTTTTAATTCCCTTCTCCGCCCTGCTGTGGCCACCCCCCAAACTAACCTTACAGCTGATAGCTTTGCATATTACTTTACTGACAAGATTGAACAGCTAAGGAAACAATTCTCCCCTCCTTGCCGTTCTCTTTCTCAACCACACATAAATCATGCTTTCCCTACCCTTCAGACTTTCTCCCCAGCTACTGAACAAGAGGTGGCTGCACTTCTCCATTCCTCTCGCCCCACCACTTGCCCACTTGATCCTGTCCCATCTCACCTCATCAGATCTCTCTCCCCTTGTCTTGTGCCTATCCTAACACACATCTTTAACTGCTCTCTCTCTTCTGGCACTGTTCCTGCTGACCTTAAACATGCCACTGTAATACCTATCCTGAAAAAAACATCTCTTGACCCGTCCTCCCCCTCGAACTATCGTCCCATATCCCTGCTCCCTTACTCATCAAAGCTTTTGGAAAGACTTGTCTTTACCCGTGTGTCTCACTTCCTTAATTCCAACTCTCTCCTTGACCCTCTTCAGTCTGGCTTCCGCCCTCTCCACTCTACTGAGACCGCTCTTATCAAAGTGACTAATGACCTAATCTCCGCTAAATCCAAAGGTCACTACTCCATATTAATTCTCCTTGACCTCTCTGCTGCCTTTGACACAGTTGATCATTCTCTCCTCCTTCAAACTCTTCAATCACTCGGTCTCTGTGACTCTGTCCTCTCTTGGTTTTCCTCCTATCTCTCCCAACGCTCATTTAGTGTCTCCTTTTCCAAGGATACCTCCTCCCCTCGCCCTGTCTCGGTTGGAGTTCCCCAAGGCTCTGTCCTTGGTCCCCTTCTATTTTCTCTTTATACTGCCTCTCTTGGAAAACTTATTGCCTCTTTTGGATTCAACTACCACCTGTACGCTGATGACACTCAGATATACCTCTCCTCACCGGACCTCTCCCCGGCCGTCCTGCAATGTGTCACTGCTTGCCTCTCTTCCATCTCTGACTGGATGTCGTCACGCTTTCTCAAACTTAACCTCTCTAAAACTGAACTCCTTGTCTTTCCTCCTCCTAATACTGATCCTCCTCTCTCACTCTCCCTTCAAGTCAGTGATATCCACATAAGTCCATCCCTACAAGCGCGCTGTCTTGGCGTCATACTTGACTCTGGTCTCACCTTTGAGTCTCACATCCAGTTTGTTGCCAAGTCCTGTAGGTTCCAACTCAAAAACATAGCCCGCATCCGCCCCTTTCTTAAGCAAGATGCTACCAAGGAGCTTGTCCATGCTCTAGTAATTTCCCGCATGGATTACTGTAACCCTCTCCTGATTGGTCTCCCCAAAAGCCGTACTGCCCCGCTACAGTCTGTAATGAATGCTGCAGCTAGACTGATTTTCCTATCCAGTCGGTCCTCTCACACCTCGCCCCTCTGCCAGTCCTTACATTGGCTCCCTGTATCCTATAGGAGTCAATTCAAAGTGCTAACCCATACATTTAAAGCACTGAACAATTCCAGCCCCTCTTATATCTCTTCACTGATCCAGAGGTATGCCCCTCCTCGTACCCTCCGCTCTGCCCGCGACCACCTCCTGACCGCTGCTCGCACCCGTACGGCCAACTCACGCTTGCAGGACTTCTCACGGGCGGCTCCTCTCCTATGGAATAACTTGCCTACTGCCATCAGACTCTCCCCTAGTCTTCAATCATTTAAGAAGGGCCTTAAATCCCATCTCTTCAGGAAAGCGTATGGCCTCCCAGAGTAATCTCTCCCTTACATACCTGTCCCTATGGGATAGTGCTTTGCTCTCTCCTCCAGCTCTGCTTCACTCCTACTTGATATTTCCTATCCTAATGTTTCTAATACCCCACCTCCTATAGACTGTAAGCTCATTTGAGCAGGGTCCTCTTCAACCTATTATTCCTGTCAGTTTTCTTGTAATTGTCTTATTTATTGTTACATCCCCCCCCCTCTCAAAATATTGTAAAGCGCTACGGAATCTGTTGGCGCTATATAAATGGCAATAATAATAATAATAATAATAATAATGAAAGCATGTAATACTAGTGGTTCAATCAACGTCGACGCCGGTAGGACCAACAGAAACTGAATGCATCTTTGCATCACTTTGATAAATAACCACCTTTGTGTAACTTTGAAATGTACGTTTAGCTACTGTACACATTATATTTTATATCTTTCTCTGAATTCATAGTTTTTCTGAAAAAAGAACAATGTTTTCCTTTCTACGTGTGAGGGCACACTAGCCTAGTTTATCTAATTGGATTCTTCTAGTTTATCTATTGTCTTCACAGTGGCTTTATCTACAACCTCTTTTATCATTCACAGAAGAGGTGATGCTATCACTATTAGCAGTGTTTTTATGACAAGAACATCATAATTCCGTATGTTAAATATTTTTTTACTTACATTGTTCTGTGATAAATTTACTAGGTATGTTCCATATGCCTTTTCTTGTCTGTTTCACTCTTCAAAAAAATAGCAAAGACTTTACTGCCGTTTTGAAAGGAAAATTAAAAATATTTGTCAAGGAGAAATACCATTGCAAGGTGTAATCGATGACATGCAATTTATTTTAACAAAAGGAAGGTTTTGTTGTCTTTACATCTAGTATGTGTGGTCATGCATGACATGATTACTTGAAAGCACGTTTTGTTCATTTATTAAAATGTTTGATTACATGTAAAATTTCACATTTAAATTCCTAATCTGGCCCTATCCGATAATCTTCATGTAGTCCCTTTATTAACATTATTTTTTTCCTCATGTTTGACAGGTTTTGGTTGTGGGCTGTGGGAACTCAGAGTTGAGTGAGCGCCTGTATGATGCTGGATGTAAAAACTTGACAAATATTGATGTCAGTGAAGTCGTTATACGTCAGATGAGTGAACGCAATGCCAGCAAACGGCCTCTGATGACATTCCAACTCATGGATGCCACACAAACTACATTTAGTGACTCTCATTTTCAGGCAGTTCTGGATAAGGGAACACTAGATGCCATCCTGACTGATACCGAAGAGAGAACTCTAAAAATAGCCAGTGATATGCTGTCTGAAATTTCCAGACTCCTCCAGATTGGAGGACGTTATTTGTGTGTCTCTTTGGCCCAAGCTCATGTGTTGGAGAAGCTGGTGAAACATTTCTCTGAAGGTGGGTGGATGGTTAGAGTTCATCAAGTCTTGGAAGGTAATAGTCCTGAATCCGGCAGCAAGTTCCCAATGCCAGTATTTGTGTTTTTAATGACCAAAGTTCGGCAGATTCCTGGCTTCCCTCAGGTCTTTGAGATGATGTCAGATGAAGAGGGAGGAAAACCTGTTCGATGGTCAAGTCCTGAGGAACTAATGGAGGCAGTGAAGGAAAGGCAACGATATGCACTGCTCAGAAACAAACTCCAGCAGAACCAAAGTTCTCAAGAGGTTTCACTGGACTTATGTGATGGGGATACTGGCAAGAGTCGTTACACTTTTTACATAGTGGATTGTCCAATAATAAAACTATCCCACTCTAATCATTTTGCTATATTTATCAGTGAGTATATACTGTGTGCTGTGGGATTCTTTTCACATTACCGTACACTGATTAAAAAAAAGTGTGGAGCTAGCAGTAGTATTAGAATATTGTTTTTATTCAGCGTTAAACTGTTTCTAATGTTTTAAACACTTAACGAGAATCCCCTGCTGCACATCTCCCTCTCTGCTGCGTGGATGAATGAGAGAGCATTAGCCTGAGCAGCAATGGGTGGCTGTGATTGCCCTAGAGTGTCAACCGATCACTCTAAGCCAATCACAGTTTCCCATTGCTGGTATGTATTGGTATGGCTAGACTAGCCATACCTCCAATAGGGATCGAGTTGTGAATGGCCAGGGACACATATTTAGTGTTAAACATTTCAAAAATGGTTTAACACTGAATAGAGGCACTATTAACAATTCAACGAGATGAAAATGTTATGATGTCCAGTATCTATAACTGGTATTATGAGTATATACATGCAAGTGGATTTTTAAAGGGTCACTACAGCATAATGTAGTTGTTCTAGTGAGTATAATCCTTTATATGCAAGCATTTTTACGCAAACACTGCCTTTTTAGAGAAAAGGCAGTGTTTACATTGCCCCTAGGGACACCGCCAAGTGACCACTCCTCAGATGGCCACTGGAGGTGCTTCCTGGCTGAGTGCTGCACGGTAGGCAGCACTGCTGTTCAGCATCCCCACGCTCTGCATGGGGATGCTAAATTTTCCTCATAGAAATGCATTGATTCAATGTATCTCTATGATGAGGTGCTGATTGGCCAAAACAGCATCTGGCTCCGCCCCCTTGCCGGTTTTATCCAATCCAGAGCTTTCCCCATGGGATTAGCTGCCCCCAGAATAAATGCTCCTGGGTGCAGTGGTCTTTTATTTTTTTTTAAACTGTGCAATGTGTATAATATGACCGGTTTTGTAGGGTGCCCTTTGGCTGCTCTGACTGAGAAAACCTCCCTCATAGGGGGCTGATTCACTGCTTTCCTATTTGGAATCTTAGATGCTTGTGTGGCATTCTCCACATATACGCATTAGATCCTCAATGCTCCTTTATGAGGAGCATTGTATTAAACCATTGTGGATGAGGCCATGAGGTGAGCAGCTATGAGGAAGCTGTTCCATTGAAATTAGTAAGTTAAAAAGCCGGAAAATAGTTCTGATTGTTTAAAAATCTTGGCCTGGATTTCAGCCGTCCCGCAGAAATCTGGACCAAATTCAGGGTTGTTTGGGGCCTGAATTACAACATCTAGGCATTGTTAAATAGAGAGACCAATATCTGGATTATGCAGTCTGGATGGTTCAGCCACATTTTGTACAGGGCTATTGGGACATAAGTGAACATTGTAAGTGTTACTCTGATCTGTTTTGTTTTTTTGGGTTGGTGTAATCATTTTAAAGGGAAACTCCAGTGCCAGGAAAACAATCCAGTTTTCCTGGCACTGCAGGTCCCCTCTCCCTCCCACCCCCCATCACTGGTAGCTGAAGGGGTGAAAACCCCTTCAGGTCATTTACCTGAAACCCTGCCGATGTCCCCCGGCAGTGGTTTCTGCTCGCCGCCGCTCCTCCCTGTGATTACGTCAGCTGGTGGGCGAGACTGATCCTGCCTGCAGGCTGAGGAAACCTAATGCGCATGCGCGGCATTGCATTAGAGCTCTCCATAGGAAAGCATTGAAAATGCTTTTCATTGCTTTCCTATGGGGAATTGAGCGACGCTGGAGGTCCTCACACAGCGTGAGGACGTCCAGCGACGCTCTAGCACAGGATTTCTGTGCTATAATCCAGGAAGTGGCTGTCTAGTAGACAGCCACTAGAGGTGGAGTTAACCCTGCAAGGTAATTATTGCAGTTTATAAAAAAACTGCAATAATTACACTTGCAGGGTTAAGAGTAGTGGGAGTTGGCACCCAGACCACTCCAATGAGCAGAAGTGGTCTGGGTGCCTACAGTGTCCCTTTAATTCTATATTAATGTTGCAGCGACATGAGCATAGAGCTGTATAGGTACTTTTTTTTTTTTTTTATATATATATATTTTTGTTGTGCCATGAAATACAGACATATTTGACATGCCCCAACAGCAGATGTCAAACCGTTCAGTTCACAAAGCTTTCTTATGCTAAAATGGTATATCAAGAAGGCTATTTGCCACTGATGTCAGAACTCATAAAGTACTGTCTAGACATGAAGAAACAAGAGAACAGTTCTGTCCCTGTGTAATGTCAGAAAAAATCAATAAAAATCCTTTATTAAATAAATCTAAAAACACACACTGGTAATGACAAAATCAATGGTCATCCCTGCCGCAGTGATGGATAACTGAGGCAGAAAAGATGACTCAAATTTACAAGCACTAAGTGAGGAGTATGTACAAACGGGAAGTGAATGGACAAAAATACGTAGAAAAAAGACTGGGGCACAGGTCACCGAAAACGGTGAAGTAGATATGTCCCTCAAATGGTGGCTGTACACAATGTACGATATGTTAGCCAAAAGTAGCAAAAGTATAGTTTCTTATTGTAAGCTAACAATATCTAGTTAGATCTCAAAACATCAATCTGATACATACGGCACACCAGAAAATGGTAACTGTAGTCTGCACGGTACACTTACTCAAGTGGCGAATATATACAATGTATCAGTACGGTCTAACGGTATCTATGGGAATTCCACAAGTAGATCCGATATGTGCAGCCCACCTAAGTAATGCCCCGAAGTAGATGGGGCTAGTGTAGTCTGCTATAAAATAACAGAAAATTATATGTGGGAAAAGTTATCTAAATGAGTGCCCCTAAACAGAGAACATGTAATCACAAATCCAATCTAGTCCCAGCCTTGCAGAATCTCACTGTTAAGATGAGATGTCTGGATAGCACAGTCACTATAGTGGTAGATGTGTCCCTTGGTTAGCACACAATGATAAAGTAGGTAGAAATCCTAAACTGTGCCTTCGAGGGCACCTGTATCTGGTTAGTAGATATCTCAAATAACTATCTACATAAGGAGCAAATGCCCTAATCTGTGCCTTCATGGGTACCTATCAATAATGCTAATAACGGTGCTAAGCTAGGTTAGAGAACTAGAAGAAGTTAAATAGTCTGTAGTCTAATTGTCCAGCTACAGTGTAATAGGTCCGAGAATCCTGGGTGTTGCAATAGTAGCTGCATGTAGAGTAGCACAGCAATGGCAACAGATCACACCTATCAGGATCGATATCTGGAGCCCTGACGTGCGTTTCACCAAACACACAGGCTCATCAGGGGGAACTGACTCCCCGAACAGGGTGAGCTTAAATAGCCCGCCCAGAGTCCTCATTGGACAAGCCGCGGGCATGATGTCATCAGTAGCCGTTAATGAGTACGGTGGCTCGGCACGATCAAAAATAAAAGGCAAAGCGTGTTTTTAGATTTATTTAATAAAGGATTTTTATTGATTTTTTTTTTCTGACATTACACAGGGACAGAACTGTTCTCTTGTTTCTTCGTATCTATCAATTTAGGGTTATCCCCTTATCTGTCCCTCTGACTTCTCCTACACTCGTATAGGGCCTACCTCTCCTATTACTGTCTAGCCATGCATTGTTGTAGGTGTAATGGACTTGTGGGATCAAGATAGGAAATAAGGAACAAAAAGTAAATTTGTAAGCATTTATAGCCCACCATAGACATATGATGCTAACTAGAGGTAATTGAGGCTAAACATGCTGAGCGAGTGAGCAACTGAGACTACTTTACAATGAAGTTCACTGGAGTGGATCACAAACAAACAACAAAAGTAGGTAGCCTCCACCTCTGCCCATAATAAGCCCATAATAAGCTGACTAGTGTTGTCACCGGGCTTAACCTTTGCCCTTCATAAGGCTCTTGTCTTTTATGACTTTTTTAAGATTAGGGATTTTATTTATTTTCACCTACCCTCTTTTGGATTTCCTTACTAATGATGCTCCTGGATTTGTACATGTCCAAGCAATTTAGTTATAAATGCAGGTTTACACTTACCCTATGACTCTGTTACAGTTGTAGTAGAATCAGATTATTAATATCCCTGTACTTAGTTTGTTTCTGACATCTTCCCATAATGCCATGCTACCTTTTTACAACTATATCTCCCTTCTATAATGCTATGTAGGATACACCTATTCATTGTGTATAGAGAATTGTTTAATTTTTTTTGGTTTGTTTTTTATTATGTAATCATTGTCTCTGTATCCATGCACCATAATAGATTATGTATGCAATTTGCAGTTCCTCAAGGCAGGGAAACTGAATGGCTTTTTGGATCGGAGCCAGGTCGAAGGCAGCTTGCTGGAAGTGTTGGATTTCGGCGTCTGATAATTGTGGCTTTGCACAGAGATCAGCAGTATGATGGCATGCAAGCTATTCAGGCAGAGTTGTCCGCTAAGGTCCTAGAATTAGCTCCTGCAGGATTGCCAGATAACCAACAGGTACTACGTCTTATCTGAACAATTATTGTAATTTTAAATTGTCACATGCTACATCTTGCATTAGGGCAGCATTGCTAGAAATTTGATAGGAAAAATGTATATACACACACACATTATGTGGTACAAAAAGGTGCAGTGTATTATGGGAAAGTAATGCCATCCATCAGGGTGTTATGGAGATATAAATATAAAGCAAGTGACTCATCATCTCCAAAACACTCAAACCCTTTTCTCTGCCTGATTTAATCTTTTAAATTACACCGTATTTGGCACTTGATACACACAAAACATTATGAAGGGAGGAGTGGAAGGAGAGGGAGGCTGTCTTTATGGAGATGGAACACTGTTAGACTGTGTGTGTGTGCACACAGTCCAAAGGGCTTCTATTTGAAGGTGCTCACTGCACTGCCTGCGATTGAAGAAGCTTGTTACTGTGTGCTGGTGATGGATGTCATTTTTACCCAGTGCCAATATCAGACTGCTAAATTTTCCAGTGGTGCAACACGACCCTGGCATAGTAGAGCCTAATCTTTCTGTATAGACAGTGTTTCAAACAGAAATGCAGCACATACATATACTGCTAAAAGGTTAGAGTACTACTTTAAGATGGCAATATTTTCCTTAAATACACACTTCCTTGTTTTGTATGTTTGATATTATTAGGGTCGTTTGGATTTAATAATGAGTGTTAGTGTAATGTATGGGTTAATGTACAATTTTTGTGTTTGGGTTATGTAGGGTTTCTGTTTAGTATAATGAGTTGGGGGTTAAAGAGAGGACATTTCTCTAAGGACAATATGGAGAATCTAACAGTATGCAGAATATTTTTATTATGTTAGCAGTGATGGGCTCCAGCCCCCTCCTCACATTTGAATACATTGCCCCAAAAACCAATACACTGCCCCCTTCCACTCTTCTTCACTGCCCCCCCCCCCCCCCACTGTGACTGAATACACTTCCCCCCCACTCTCACCACTCTAATTTAGTACGCTGCTCCCTCCTTCCCCAATTTATTCCACTGTCCCCTCCACCCCCCAAATGAATACACTACCCCCTCCCCAATTTAATACACTGGCCTCATTCCCCCCCCCCCACCCCCCAAACAATTTAATACACTTGCCCCCTCCCTCCCCCCCCCAAATAAACTGTCCTCCCTCTCCAATTTTTAATACACTGCCCCCTTCCTCATTCAAATTAATACACTGTCCCCTCCCTCCCCTTAATGAATACCCTGGCCCCCACCCTCAAATTAACACTGCCCCCCTCCCCAATTTTAAAACACTACACAGGAAGGTACCCCAAACCCCTCTTCTCCTACCTTAAGATGAGCTGCCCGTCTTGCACAAGCAGGCCATGTGCTTCTCTGGCACTGCGAATGGAGGAAAGGGGGAGTGGTTGGCTTGCTCTGCAGACAGACAGCCACACTGCGCTCTTGCGGCCGTGGAAGGGAAGACCAGAAGCAGACAAGAAATATCTTTCCTGTCTTGCGGCTAGTCGCTGACCCAGGGCAGACGGGCCACAAATATATTAATTGTGCACCGCAAGTTTGACATGCTTGCACTACAGTATGCATGGTCAAGAGCAATACTGTTGGCTAGGTTCCCCCAGGCATCTGGGTGGCCAGTGGCTATATGTGTCCTTGGTTAGCAGCTTGGGTGACTACTGACTGGTGTTTGAAGCTTTCACAAGATTAAGCTTAACTAGGTCCCCCAAGTATCTGCAATCAGTTTTTTCTAAAGCCAATAAACCGAAGTACACCCAGGTAGGTGTCAAACCATTCATAATGGTTTGCCTCCTTATTATGGGCACCATAAACACTACAGCAGGCTATATAAGTTATTGTACTGGGAGTACCCAACTAAGTAATTCTGTTTCCTTTTACATTTTATTTATTTCTTCTATTATACTCAGGTTCCATTTCTTTCAACTGGTGCAGACATTGGGAACCGTATAGTACAACATCGGGGCAAAAGCGAGTTAAGCGGCGAGTTTGTCATTGAAGATGTTAGAGGAGATGGGACAGACTACTTTAGACGTCTTATATTTCTGAGTAACCAAAATGTAGTACAGTCTGAGGTCAGGTTACTTCCAGGCAATACTAACAGTGGTAAGAACGTATGTTATATTTCGATTTTCCCATTACACTATACAAATAAGCTTTCTTCAGAGCTCCAGCAGAATGTTTATTGCATCTTAATGTGTCAATAAGGACCATGACAAATTTTCAATATTTGCAAAGCCTTTGGTTCATCAAGCCCCCATCACTGTCAGTGATTTGTATACATGACTGTATAAGACTGCTTTCTTAATCAGTGATGTCTATAGGTGGACTAACATACAGGAGCAGAGGGTGTAGAGGGCTCACAGTGCATACAATTTGGATAAACATCTCTATCCTTCCCTCTCTGGCTCTTCTGAGAGCACAAACAGTGGCTTCATTTGTCATTAATTAGCAGCTGATCTTGTCCACAATTCTTCCCATCTTGTGAGAGTAGTGCAACTGTGGCTGAAAGTTAAACTCTTGTTAACCCCTGTTGTATGCTTCTGGATTATGGAAATCCTCCATAGACCATTGAGATGCTCCTGTTTGGAGCTTCTTCCTAGTCTGGGAGAGATCAGCAATTGTAAGAGCTAAAAGTGTTTCATTATTTACCCATGTTTAAATATTGTTTCATTTCCAATATTTTGTGTCTCTTTTTAGCTTTGGAGGTCTTATAAATCTTTTCAACCTGGTTGTCTCATACACTAGTGGCATACATTTGCTATCACCCAAAACATCTTATTTACACACTAAGGGTATTTAATTAAACATAACACTTAGCTAATGGTTGATTAAATACAACAATGTTTCCATTATCCAGGTCAGAAAAAGAAGAAGAAAAAAGACAAAAAAAATGGGCCAAAGCCGTTCGATGAATCAACACTCACCAGTCCAGTAATTGATAAGGGCTATCTGTGCTGTGAACATCACAAGGCAATGATTTCTGGACTTGCCCTGCTTTGTAAGAATGGGAGGCTACCAGGTATTGTACCTGTCTGATGGGGCTGTAGACCTTTTCATACATCAGAACTGCATGGATCCTTGCATTCTTGCTTGGCTTCCTGGCAGTGCAAAGATTCTCATCTGGTTGCATTAAAAAAAACCTGCAAATATTTTATCCACACAATATTGCAGTGTATCGTTCACATTCCCAAAATGATGTGTGATTGTATGCATCGTTTTCCGTTTTCTGCTATTGAACTAGTTGCATTATGGGAATGAAGCCGGTTTGGTGTAAAGATTATGCCCCTGTAGTCTCACGTCTCAATTCTCTGCCATTTATGAGTTAAATCACTTTTGTTTCTGCCACACCTGCCCTGAATGTGACTGACACAGCCTGCATGAAAACAAAGTGGTTTCAATTTTCAATATGATGTAACTTATTTTAAAAGTTTTTATCTGCTGCTCGGTAAATTTAATTACACACAGGAAGTGCCAGCAGGGTCAAGAAGGCTACTAACAGAGCTGAAGATAAGACGATGACCACTAGGGGGACTTTCTTGGTTGAGCACGTCAACATTCTGCTTGGAGGCGCTGAACTTTCCCTATAAAGATGCATTGAGTCAATGCATCTCAATGAGAAGATGCTGATTGGCGCAGAGCGTCATTTTTCTGCGCATCTATCAGAGACAATCAAAGGTCTGCAAGAAAAAGACATGTTACAAAACTGACCCTGTAATGACAGGATTTAATTTCAGTATCGAATGAATGTTATCAGAGTAGACATTTTTATAAGTAGGTTTGGCTAGTAGCACAGGAATTAAAATTTTAAGCCCTGTTGAATTAATACCTTTTTATTTATTTTATTTACCTTTTTGTCACTGTCAGAGAATGATCATAGGAAGTCCCTCTAGTGGCTGTCTGTATTACAACCACTTGAGGTGTTTTTAAGCGAAATGTAAACCTTGCTTTTTCTCTCGTCACGTTAAGCTGTAATGGTTTTGGTGCTTGGTTTTCTTTTCGTGAGATACTCTTTTAAAAAAATGTATACATTTTTTATTACTTGCAGAGAATCCAATATCTGTTCTGGTGATTGGACTTGGTGGGGGCAGCCTGTCACTTTTTATCCATGATTACATTGGGAATTCACAAGTGGAGGCTGTTGAAATTGACCCATCTGTGCTTGATGTAGCATGCCAGTGGTTTGGTTTTTCACAAGATGAGCGCATGATAGTGCACCTTGGTGATGGCTTTGTCTGTATTAATGACTTGGCGAAACAAGGTAAGGTTTGTCCACACTGTGCAGCGGTTTTCATAAATACAGGCAGCAATAATAAGTACTATTAACATTTAGTTAGTTTTGAAGCCTGAGAATCAATTATTAAATTAACACATACTGTACTGAAATTTAGATTAGCAGTGTTATTCACTAAATTGAGAATTCAAGGTGAATTTCAAACTTAAGGCCAAAATAGTTGAACTGTAACAAAAGTCTTATTCAGCTATGCTTTCTGTTTAGCTACCTTGGCCTTACATTTTTAATTCTCTTTTAATACTGCTTTTAGTGAATATCCCTGATAGAACGTTTACAATCTTTCTGCTAAACCCCTTAAGGACACATAACATGTGTGACATGTCATGATTCCCTTTTATTCCAGAAGTTTGGCCATTAAGGGGTTAAAGGGATACTTGAACAAATATAACGATTACAGCATTCTGTAGTGGTTATGGAGCCAGGAGTCCCATGGAAAGCTGTGAATATTTTATTAACAGTTTGACACTTAGCTGTGTCAGACATTCGTAGTCTTTCTGGCCTGCACTGATATGCTAAAATGGAACATCATATTTTTACATTAAAGAAGAATTTTAGATGCTACTCACTAGCAGAGAGTTGGTAGCTAACACACTTTAATCATTTAATAATGTTCACCATTGCTAGGCTCATGCAAAGTATTAACTTTAGTTTTAGCTTGTAGTGATGTCCCGAACAGTTCGCCGGGAACCGTTCGCCGGCGAACATAGTGTGTTCGCGGTCGCGAACACGCGCGATGTTTGGTCCGGCCCCTATTCGTCATCAATGAGTAAACTTTGACCCTGTACCTCACAGTCAGCAGACACATTCCAGCCAATCAGCAGCAGACCCTCCCTCCCATACCCTCCCACCTCCATGACGAATAGGGGGCGGACCGAACATCGCATGTGTTCGCGACCGCGAACACGCTATGTTCGCCGGCGAATGGTTCCCAGCGAACTGTTCGGGACATCACTACTTATTAGTGCAGAACAGAAAGACCACAGGTGCCTGACAGAGCCAGGAAAAAGTGTTTGTAAGTGATTTGACAGCTTATCAAGGAATAACACCAAGGGACTCCTGACACCATCATCACTCTACATTGCTTATAGTATCTAGTTAACTTCTTGTTTATACTTTCCCCCAAATACTCTGCATCACGAGTAGCTGGGGAGCTTATTAGGGTTGATGGTTCATCTCTATGATGTGTTTTCTCAAAGATTGAAAGACCTCAAAAAAGCTCAGTATGATGAAGGATGTAGTTGCAAAAATAATACACTTTATTTACTAAAGCACTGCAGGAAATAAATTAAAAAGGAGAAAATATTAAGGGACACTCAACTACCCCCCACCCCAATAAAAATGTTTAGTATGTATAACCCCAATACAAAATCCATGCATTTAATTATGTATTGATTGTTATATCTAAAATCTGCTTGCAGAAGTTGCAGATCTCTTGTATGAAGCGTTTGCAAGTCCTTCCCTGCTTGCCCAGGCCAGACTGTCCAATTACAGATTTCCCAATGCAGCTCAGTGAGTGATCTTTGCAAGGCAGGTGCTCTGTGCAATTGCTAAACAACCAGAAAGTATCAAGACCGTTGGGTCGTAACTAGATTAATTTAAAAAATGCCAATTTCTATTGAAATCTGCACTCACAACAAGCTGAATTGCATTAGGGTTCTGGAGTATCCCTTTTAACTAATATAGCCACTTATTTCTAGAGGTAGAGAAAAATATATAATCCGTGACACTATAATTAGACCCAAGGAATACTGCAAATGTTAAAATCTTCTCCATTGTCTCTTAGTGTTTCTTGGTGTGAATACTGATAATTTCTGTCTTTGGATATGTGACTGCTATGTTATCTCCCTCATGTACCCATCCTTTTACAGGAAATACTCTTTATGATGTGGTGATGTTTGATGTGGACAGCAAGGACACCAGTGTTGGTATGAGTTGTCCACCACCTGCGTTTGTAGAGAAAGATTTCCTAATCAATGTTCACAAGATCCTGAAACCTGATGGTAAGAACAATCTACATAGAGGTGTGTGTGTGTGTGTGTTCCTATGTGCATCTGCATCAAATCTTGACCTGTTTATCTTCCACATTTTCAATGCAATATATTTTATTATTCTTGTTTTATTTATTTTTAATAAAGTATTAAATTTGATTCTTCTCAGGTATCTTTGTTTTGAACTTGGTATGCCGTGATTCAGCGTTGAACGAGAGTGTGATAAAAGTTCTTCGTGACGTTTTTCCCCTGATTTATAAACAAAAAATAGAGGATGAAGTGAATGAAATTCTCTTTTGCTGTTCAGTCTCAGAAAAAAGTATGTGCCCTCTGGGTCTAATAGAGTCGGCAAAGAATTTGGAAAAGCAGCTTAAAAAAACTGGACTTCTTTGGGACAAAACATACGATTTGGCTGAAATGTTAAAGAATGTGAAGATCATTTGACATGGGGTGTATGAAATAATTCTAAATCATAACTGAGCAACAATCTTGTACCACAAGAGAAGATAATGGCAACATTACAGAGAATTGTGTTATTCGTGGTTTGTTTGTTAGTAAAGGGAGGAAAAGCTTTGCATTATTTTGTCCTGTAAGTGTCTAGATTGTCAAACTTTGCAGGAGACTTAATTGTAGAGCTTGTGAACCATCAATATGCAAGTTTGGTTCTCAATCATTTGCCATTGTAGTGTAAGAATATGTGTTATAGAATATCAGAAAACGACAGCATGCTGCGACTGAATCTAAATTGCAGACCATCAGCTGTGGAAGAAGGGCAAAACTGCTAGCTATGTTTGTTCCTAAGTAAGGAATAGATCATTTAAAAACATTTAAACATATTTTTTTATTTTTAATCTGATTACAGACTGATCAGGATTATGCCCTTGAAACATTAGGAATATCCATTAAAACCTTAGAAGGCGAGCTCATGCCTGAAATTGTTTCTGTTGGTTTTATGAACATTAGATGTAGCAAAATTGGAGTAAACCTTTTAACCCCTTAAGGACACATGACGTGTGTGACATGTCATGATTCCCTTTTATTCCAGAAGTTTGGTCCTTAAGGGGTTAAAGGAATGCAGACAAAATGGCAGAAGGCATGTTCTCCTGCTCTGTCCTTTCACCCAACTGTTCAAATACCTCTCTATGGTGAGAATGTATTGGTGAGCGAAGGAAAGTACCATAACTTTGTATGAGTTTGTTGAAGAATCTATACACTAGCAATTCTAGTAGTACAATTGATAGCTGAAAATGTCTCTAGTTTGATCATTTTAAACTACACTGGTGGTTATCTTAAACTTTAAAGGGACACTATAGTCACCAGAAGCACTACAGCTTAATGTAGTGATTCTGGTGTCTATAGCCTGCAGGCATGTCAATGTAAACATTACATTTTAAGAGAAAAGGCAGTGTTTACGTTGGTGCCTAGTGACACCTCTAGTGGCAGTCACTCAGATGGCCACTAGAGGTGCTGGCATTCAGCGTCTCCAAGCATTGCATGAACGTTTTTAATAGAGATGCATTAATTTCTAAGGAGATGATGATTGGCATTGTACAGCATTTTACCCCGTATGTGCAATAGCTTTTCACCCTGACCAGCTGTGGTGAGAACGACGTGACATGGGATTAAAAGTGCATCAACTGTGTAAAATTAAAAAAATAATTTAATAGTCTGTATCTAGCATAAATGTGTCTATGGAACTACATAGCTAATGTATCTGTTTTGTGTACTTGCCTCATTACGTGTGGTTTATAAGAATGTGGAATATGCTAGCAGTTATGATTAGCGTGTAGTGTTTGCTTCGGTGTTGTCATATAATTAAAATATTCCTGTCTGTCAAAAATGTAGAGGTCTTCCTTTTCTCTCCTGATTTGTGTGGCAACATACTAGATTATGTGGGATGCTACATTAAGCATTTGAGAATGGGTGCTAATGCATATCCACTACTGAAGCCATTTTGGCAAAACCATTAAATGGCAAGCTTCATGTGAGTATATCCTTTTATATTAATTTCCTTATCATAACATATTGAACTTATGCATCCATACTTTTTTTTTTTTTTTTTTTTTATGGGTGACCGGTACACTTCACTTTTATTTGCCTTTAAATATATTCTTCCTTCAAAATCACATGCAAAATGAATTGCAGGAATAAGTCACATACTTTTACACTTTAACTTAAGTATCCATTTTAATTGAGACTGTTCGAGGCATATTATCCTCTGTGTTGGTTCTCAAAACGTTGTTTTACTTAATTTGTACTTCAGCCTCTGAAGTGGAGTTAAATGACCAGGTGTTTTTTTCTTTTGCCCTGCTCTCCATAATTTTGGAAGAAGGTCCTCGAGCAAAGTATCCAGCAATTTCCTGAATGCACAGTATGATGAGCCATGTGGTGATAATCATTCCTACAGAAGAAACAAAGTCAGTGAGACTAAAAAATGTACCTGTATTGCAATAAACTGAAGAAAATTCCCATGAGTGTTCCAGTTCCATTTGCTATGTCTCATAATATTTAAGGTTGCACCAGGTAATTATATTTGCAATTTGACATATTGGTTGTTGTAAATCCAGCCATGATCAAGGGATCAAGGGTGGTGTGTTTTTTTTTTTTTTTTGCTTGTTAACAAAAATGATGGCAATAATGTTTGGGATAAAACCTACTTTTGCATACAATAGCCACAGGCAGTGATAAGCTCAATCTCCCAAACAATAACAGGATAAGTGCGGCAGCCAGGTGCCCAGCGGAATAATTTTTGAGTTGGTGTTCAAAGAAAGGTTTAACTCCATAAAATAACAAGGCAGCCAGAGACTCCATCCCTCAAAACCACCTAGTTAAGGTGAAGTTATGGTAGCTGGAGTCCGGCCAGAGTGTTCCTCTAACGAGAAAGTTGGCAATAATGGTTGGATGAAGCTCACAGCAAAAATGTCAAAATTGCTTTGGTAATACTGTAAAAAAAATACCCAGGGGGAAAAATGATTACAAATGTGTTATTTTTTTCCAAGTTTTTTTTTTTATACAGGTTGTTTGGTCTTAAACTACAACACCTCTCTATGGTTGGTGTTCACCAAGACATACAGTTCATCCAAAAGGTCTGAACTGAAAACTGTTTGCATGGGGGAAAAAAAAAAAAAAAAAAAGATTCCAAATTTGGCTGCAGCTTAAGTTTTTTTTTAAATTTACTTTGAAGTCTATAATAAAAAAAAAAATCACTCTGTAGTGAATTACTCTAATTCTACAGTTTTATATCTACTCACTTAATGGTGCAGGGCGTCTTTTTTTTTATTTTTTATGGCACTTGGTAACTTTTTGGAGATAAATGAAAATGCTTCCTCATTGTAATGTCAACATATTATATATTCAAATTGAAGTAATTTTGTGATTGAGAAATCATAAAAGGGAAACATTCACTGGCTAACTGAGGATAATAAATGTAATGTTTCTTGTTGAAGGCTGTTTTACTGTCCTAAGTGTTCAGTATCAACTATATTGTATTTGTAGCAATTTTGTAACTTTTAGTTCACCAGAGGCCTTTTATTATGTAGACAGAAACTGCTGGTTCTGCCAATTTGACATGCAGCTCACACTAACTGAAACTTAAACAGTTAACTCCAATGGATGTTGTAACTGACAATCTTATACTTTCAGGCTAATTCATTAAAGTGTGCATATTGGGAATTCAAAGTGAATTTAAACATTTTAGTACAAATACCTGAACTGAATGCATACCTAACTTGGGGGAACAAGAATTATTTCCACAATTATCAAAGTTTTCAAAATTAGTTTTGAAATCCCAACACTTCGCACGAATTTAGCTCACATTATTTGGGTTTATTCACCAACTGCTGAATTGTAGGGAATTAAAAACGGCGAATTGTAACATTTGGGCAGAAAGTGCTGATTTGGAAAAATTCTCCAACTTCCTTACGATTACAATTTGGCGGATATTAATCTTAAACTTTGCAATTCTATTTCAGTTCACTCCAATTTGGTGTTTAGTTAATAAAAAGCATACACTAAAGGTTTTGCTACCAAATAAGACTTTTTCAAAGTGAAAATGTTATAGGGTCTTGCTGAAAAATCTCCCTAATCATGTCCCATCGGTATGTTCCCCTCTACTCTCTCCTAGCCCATGCCCTCTTCCCGGCTCTCTCTCACAGTCCATACACTCTCTCCAGGATGTCTTTTCTTCATCCCTTGCCCTCTCTCCCAGCCCATGCTCTCTCTCACTCTCTCCCAGTCCATGCCCTCTCTCTCCAGGCTGTCTCTCCCAGCCCATACACTCTTTCCAGAATGTCTCTTCTCCATCCCTTGCCCTCTCTCCCTGCTCTCTCTCTCAGCCATTACCATCTCTCCCGGCTCTCTCTCCCAGCCCATGCCCTCTCCAGAATGTCTCTTCTCCATCCCTTGCCCTCTCTCCCAGTCCATGCTCTCCCTCACTCTCCCAGTCCATGTCCTCTCTCTAGGCTGTCTCTCCCAGCCCATACACTCTCTCCAGAATGTCTCTTCTCCATCCCTTGCTCTCTCTCTCCAAGCCCATACACTCTCTCTGTGATGTCTCTTGTCCATCCTTTGCCCTCTCTATGTCCATGCTCTCTCGCTCTCTCCCAGTCCATGCCCGTTATCGCTCTCCCAGCCCGTGCTCTCTTTCTCACTCTCTCCCAGTCAGTGCGCTCTCTCTCACTCTCTGCCAGTCCCTGTTCTCTCTCTCAGCCCATGCACTCTCTCCCAGTCCGTGTTCTCTCTCTCAGCCCATGCCCCCTCTCCCAGCCCGTGCTCTCTCTCACTCTCTCCAAGTCCGTGCTCTCTCTCACTCTCTCAGCCCATGCCCTCTCTCCCAGTCCGTGCGCTCTCTCTCTCTCTCTCTCAGCCCATGCCCTCTCTCCCAGTCCGTGCCCTCTCTCTCACTTTCTCTCCCAGCCCGTGCTGTAGTATTACTTGGCGCACTCTGAGCTCAGACTGGCGGTAGCAGAGTAGCGGTGTCGGCAGTGCCTGTTGCGGTCACAGTGTGGCAGATAGGGTGCGCGTGCGCAGCGCGAGCCTGGTATCGGCTTCCAGCACCTGAGACAGCGGCGGGTAGGACTGCGATCCGATAGGATTTGGCCGGCCGGCGTGGCGGAGCTCGCGCTGCACTGATTGCGGCGCGCGCCTTTCCACCAGCACTGCGCGCGGAGGATCAACCTGCGCAATAACGGTCAGCTTTCCTGTCAGTGCAGAGGGCAGAGCTGACGCACACACCGGAGAGAGAGAGAGGGGAAACCATCTCCACACGCCGCTCCGATCTCCCTTCACATAGCCGAGGAGGGCGACGGAGTGGTACGGAAATAGTGACTGCCCTCATGGGTAACCGGGACATGGAGGACCTGATCCCGCTGGTAAACCGGCTGCAGGATGCTTTCAGCGCCATTGGGCAGACCTGCAACCTGGACCTGCCGCAGATAGCTGTGGTGGGCGGCCAGAGCGCCGGGAAGAGCTCGGTGCTGGAGAACTTCGTGGGCAGGTAAAGGGCGTGGTCAGTGTCCGTGTGTATTTAAACCTTGAAGCCGGGTAATGGGCGTGGCCAGCTTTCCAGGGTCTGGGAGAACCTCAGAGCAAGGTACAAGGCTTGACCGTTTGCTTAGTGCAGGTAAAGGGCGTGCCTATCTTTCCAATGTCTGGGATAACCGGGGGGAAAGTACTGGGCGTGGTCAGCTCTCCAGAATAACCTCGGTGGCAGCTAATGGGCGTGTCTTTCTTTCCCATGTCTTGAATAAGGGAGGGTTATGGGCGTGGTCAGCTTTCCAGGATAACCTCGGTGGCAGGTAATGGGCGTGTCTTTCCAACGTCTTGAATAAGTGAGGGATTATGGGCGTGGTCAGCTTTCCAGGATACCCTCGGTGGCAGGTAATGGTCGTGTCTTTCTTTTCAATGTCTAGAATAAGGGAGGATTGTGGGCGTGGTCAGTTTTCCCGTGTCTAAGAACCTCGGGGGCAGGTAATGGGTGTGTCCAGTATTCTAATGTAAGTGATGACAGGCATAGACACAGCTAGTAATTGGTGTGGTGCAGACATTTTCCATTTATGTGTACAAAACGTGTATTATACACTAAGTAATAGCAGTGATAGCTCTAAGAGCCAATGATCCCCTGGTTTAGGAAGTTTAGGAAGATTTTTGCATTTGATTCTTCAAAGTGCAGTAAAAAAATCAGACGTTTTGCTGTGTAGGTATTTGGTAAAATAACTAGGACGATCACATAGTTTTACTAATTTTGTATTAGAAACAACATCTCGGCACACCTCGGCAGACTTTATTTAAATTGCAGAAATAAAGACAAAGTTTCAACCCTACAATGAGCTTTGACAAAGGTTCACTGTCTTTATTTCTGCACTTCAAATAAGATCTGCCTTTATAAGAAACCTCCAGGCATGCCCAGATGTTGTTTCTTTTATTGAATTTGCTTTGATTTTGGCCCTCCTAATTTGGAGTACCACAGAGGGAGTAGCCCTTTTTAGTGTGTTCATTATTCACTTCCATTTGTGAATATTAATAATTTTGTGTCCCTCTTAAAATGCTCACTAATGGTTTTCAGTTCCTCTGAAGCAGGTGATTACTTGTACAGCCTGTTGTCTCCTGCACTCACTGACTTATTAATACCCTTGTCCTTTTTAAAATGAATAGAGCTCCCAAACATTCATTTTTGAATACTATTTATTTTAGATCATGTTGGTAAAGGATTCTAGTCAATGCAGATATGGCCGTTACAAATGATTATAATTACCATTAAATGCATAAAATTGTCAGAATAAATACAATACTTTGACTTGTAGCCATCTACATAAGCTGTTATTTGGTTGAAAATTAAATGTATTTTGCTTGAATATTGCATACACATACTTTGGGATAATGCTATATCATATATTTGGAATTGTACTGCACATTTCCTTACCAATAAAATCACATGATAAAGTAATCCCATAGCTCTCATACAAAACATTAAACTTTGAATTTTAAAAAAACGATTCTTAATACTGATGATTGAAGATCAGGAACTATAGGTGGTTCTATAAATGAGTGCATTACAAACAACTAAAAATATAAAAATATGATTTGTTTGCATACTTGTTTTATAGTATGATGACCCCTATTTATTCACATACAATATTCCTTATTTTTTGTTGTTGTGTTAGTTGAAACAAACCCAATGCTTACATTTCTAATATTAAAAATATTCACAAGAACTGACAAGTTTAAAGAGGCACTATAGTCACCAGAACAACTAAAGCTTAATGTAGTTGTTTTAGTGAGTAGAAACATAGAATGTGACGGCAGATAAGAACCATTTGGCCCATCTAGTCTGCCCAATTTTTGTAAATACTTTCATTAGTCCCTTGCCTTATCTTATAACTAGGATAGCCTAATGCATATCCCAGTCAATTAACAATATATTACTATACTATTATAACACAGTACAGGTAATACCCTATGTCTATCAACTACCTCAACATATTGTCCTCATCCCAACTCTTACCCGACTTCCCCTATAACAAACACAATCCCCAAGGCTCCATCTTAATCACTTTTTACACCCATACCCTAGAAGGATGATAAGCTAAAATATAGCCATCTTCTATACTAGAAAGGGAGACGCTATATAAATATATATATAAAAGTAAAAGGGTATAAAGAAGACCTTAAAGGGAAAAGAGGAAAAAAAATAATAAATAAATTTTAACCCTAGGAATGAGACAAACCACATGAGGTATCTTTGGGTACCTATACTTTAACTACCACACACATACCACATTCATTGTTCCAAGGATCTAAAGGGGAGGTGGGCTAACGAAGAAGAGTAACTATAGTGAGTTTTATCCAAGGGTCAAACAGTGATCATCCCAGAGTGCCCATCTATGCTTCAGATCTATAGAAGCCCCTAAGTGCCCATCTTCTCTTTCTAATGTTCTATTTCTCTGCATTACCCTCTCCACTTCTGACCACTTTGGGAGCTTTCCTCCTTTCCAATTTACAGCAATTAGCCATTTCGCTATTGATAGACTCTGAAGGAAAAGGGATTTTAATTCTTTCATACAGTGACTAGGTAAAAAGAGCCAATTCTGGCGTTAAGTTAATATTTTCAATAGAGCCAATTCTGGCTCAATAGAGCCAATTTTGGCGTTAAGTTAATATTTTCACCTGCAATTCGAGATATCCCAAGTTTTACCTCCTGCCAGTAGATTTGAATGTAAGGGCAGGACCACCACATTTGCATTGCTGAGCCTACTTGATTACACCCTCTCCAGCATAATTTATATGTATCATCTTTCTTTATTTTCCAAAGTTTAAGCGGAGTTACATACCATCTATTTAAGATTTTAAAGTACGTTTCCCTATATGAAACATGTTTGTTTAATTTATCTGTTAAGGTAAAGGCTCCCACCCATACTTCTATGGGCCAGGATTGACTTCATTCTTATACTTAGAGATTTAGTATCCAACTCCCTATCTCTTAAAAGACTGAAACATTTTGACAGCAATATTTATTAAACATATTATTTTTTCACAAGCTGTCATTTGTCTAAACTGCTTTAAATGATAACTTGAGGATGAAATCTTAGACTTCAATTGGTTGTATTCCATCCATAAACTAGTAGGAACTTTAAAATTAGATTGTAGATAACCAAATGAAAAAAAAAATCATTAACATATAAGTCCTTTAAGTGTCTACAACCCACTTTCCAAAGCCTCTCAAGCAAGGGAGAATGAATATTTTCCCACAGCCAAGAAACAGGAGTAATAGGGGTTGGGAATGGGATCAGAGAGTATTTACAGTTCAATTTCAACCAACTTTTAGCAATATACCAAGTTGTCGAAGCTTTACTATGCACTAGGACACCGGATACATCATCTTGATAGATTATTGAGTTCAGATGTGTTTATTTAAAAAAAAAAAAAAAAAGAAGCTTCTATCAACATCCAATTACTGTTCTTTTCCTCTTCCTCCCATCTCCGCATATGTGCCAGGAGAGCAGCTTCCTGATATCTCTTAATGTCTGGGTATGCTAACCCTCCACTAGAGAATTTTTTAACCATAATTGGTATCTTAATTTGTATTCTTTTATTCTGATGGATAAATACATCAATTGCCCTCTGCAGCTTACTAAGCAAATAAATGGGACACTGTCAGGGTATGCAGCACATGATATAGGTGATTTTAGGTAATATTGTAATCTTAATCGCTGCTATTCTACCCGACCAGGAGATATTAAGGTTTTTCCATGTAGCCAAGATTTGCATTATATTAGAGTAAACTAATTGATAGTTGACTGTCAGTATTCTTTTCATTTCAACAAAGAGTTTTATCCCTAAATGGATATAATTGAATTAATGTATTTTTCTCAAACCGCCCCATATTAAATGACAGTGCTTCAGATTTCTTTACATTTAACTTATAATTGGAAACTACACTGTACTCGGTTATGATATCTTGAAGAGGTTTTAGGGATTTTTCAGGATTTCCTGTTGTTATTACGTCATCCGCATAAAGGGAAATGACATGGTGCCTTTGGTTTACTTCTATTCCTGTTATATCTGACGATTCCCTAATTGCATTCACCAGTGGTTCAATAATTAAGGCAAAAACTAATGGGGATAATGGGCAACCTTGCCTATTGCCATTTGAAATGCCAAACCTCCCCGACCGGAAGTTTTGTTCCCACGCATGCTTAAACTACTTTACTGTGTTAACCTCTACCACTTCAGCTGGAAGGCTATCCCATGCATCCACTACCCTCTCAGTAAAGTAATACTTCCTGATATTTTTAAACCTTTGCCCCTCTAATTTAAGACTATGTCCTCTTGTTGTGGTTTTTCTTCTTCTAAATATAGTCTCCTCCTTTACTGTGTTGATTTTCTTTATATATTTAAATGTTTCTATCATATCCCCCCGTCTCGTATTTCCTCCAAGCTATATATGTTAAGTTCCTTTAACTTTTCCTTGTATGTTTTATCCTGCAATCCTTGAACCAGTTTAGTAGCCCTTCTCTGAACTCTCTCCAAAGTGTCAATATCCTTCTGGAGATACGGTCTCCAGTACTGCGTGCAATACTCCAAGTGAGGTCTCACCAGTGTTCTTTACAATGGTATGAGCACTTCCCTCTTTCTACTGCTAATACCTCTCCCTATACAACCAGGCATTCTGCTAGCATTTCCTGCTGCTCTATTACATTGCATGCCTACCTTTTAAAGGAACACTATAGCGTTAGGAATACAAATATATATTCCTAACGCTAAAGAGCCCTAGTCACCTAAACGGCCAGAGGTGCGCATGCATTCAAACTGCCCATAGGAAAGCATTACTCAATGCTTTCCTGTGGGGATCTTTTTTGAAGCTGGAGGTCAGTGAGGACGTCCAGCGTCAAATAAGTGCGACTTACTCAGTGTAAATCGCGGAAGCCCCTTTAGTGGCTGTCATGGAGACAGCCACTAGAGACTGGATTAACCCTGCAGTGTAAACGTAGCAGTTTCTAAGCTGCAGGGTTGAAACTAGAGGGACCTGGCACCCAGACCACTTTTTTGAGCTGAAGTGATCTGGGTGCCTATAGTGGTCCTTTAAGTCATCTGAAATAATTACCCCTAAATCCCTTTCCTCAGATGTTGAGGTTAGGACTCTATCAAATATTCTGTACTTTGCCCTTGGGTTATCCACATTAAATGTCAGCTGCCACAACTCTGACCATTTTGCTAGTTTATCTAAATCATTTGCCATTTGGCTTATCCCTCCTGGAACATCAGCCCTGTTACATATATTAGTATCACCCGCAAAAGACATACCATACCATCCAGACCTTCTGCAATATTACTAATGAAAATATTAGAGAATGGGTCCAAGTACAGATCCCTGAGGTACCCCACTGGTTACAAGACCATGCTTCGAATATACTCCATTCATTGACTACAAACCTCTGTTGCCTGTCACTCAGCCACTGCCTTACCCATTCAACAATATTGGAATCCAAACTTAAAGATTACGGTTTATTCAAAAGCCTTACTGAAATATAGGTAAGAAATATATACTGCACCACCCTGATCTATTATTTTAGTTACCCAATCAAAAAAATAATAAAATTAGTTTGGCATGATCTCCCTGAAGTAAACCCATGTTGTCTCTGGTCTTGAAATCTATATGATTTTAAATGTTCAACAATCCTATCCTTTTAACATGGTTTCCATTACTTTCCCCACTACCGAAGTAAGTTGCCTGACTCCTACCTACTACCTTTCTTGTGAATGGTTTTGCTAGTACACCACTAAGCTCTTTTAATAACTTTGTGTTCCATCAGGCCCCATCTACTTTTTTGTCTTTACTTTTGACTGTTGAAATAGAACCTCTTCCTCTGTAAACTCACATGTAGCAAATGACTCATTTGTCCTTTACCCTAACTGAGGTCATAGAAACATAGAATGTGACGGCAGATAAGAACCATTCGGCACATCTAGTCTTCCCAATTTTTAAATACTTTCATTAGTCCCTGGCCTTATATTATAATTAGGATAGCCTTGTGCATATCCCATGTATGCGCCTTTACTGTGTTAACCTCTACCACTTCAGCTGGAAGGCTATTCCATGCATCCACGACCCTCTCAGTAAAGTAATACTTCCTGATATTATTTTTAAACCTTTGCCCCTCTAATTTAAGGTCCCTTTCCTTCTGTAAATACTGAACAAAAATATTAATTGAGGCAGTCCGCTAGACCTGTATCCTCTTCTACATACATTCCTTCTTTTGTTTTTAATCTAATTCTTGTTTTACTTTTCTTTTCTCATTTATGTATCTAAAAAATGTTTTGCCCCCCCTCCCTTTTTATTTTTTTTTTATTTTTTACTGACTGTGCTATTTTCTCTTCTGTGTCTTTTGGAAGCTTTTATAACTTGCTTAGCCTCTTTCTACCTAATCTTATAGATCTGTCTATCTTCCTTACAAGCCTGATGCTATTTTTTGTTGCCTTCAGTAGTGAAACTTTTAAATATTCCCATTTCTCTTGGACTCTATTTAAACTGCTCCAGTCTGATAATGACTCCTTTACACATATTCTAATTTTTGATAAATCTGTTTTTCTAAAATCTAAAACTTTTGTTTTTGTGTGGTGTGACTCAGTCACTGTTCTTATATTAAACCACAATGACTGATGATCACTGGATCCCTTACTTTTACCTACAGTAATATCTCTACCAAATCTCTATTTGTTAACACTAAATCTAGTATTGCCTCCTTACGAGTGGGCTACTCAACGACTTGTTTTAGAGACAATCCCAGTAGGGAGTTTAGAATACGTGTGCTCCTGGCACAAGCAGCTGTTTTGGTTTTCCAGTTCACATCAGGAAGATTAAAGTTACCCATGATGATAACTTGCCCCTTCATTGTCATTTGAGCTATTTCGTCAACAAGTAGGTTATCTAACTCTTCCATTTGTCCTGGGGGCCTATAAATCACACCTACACGAGTTACTGCGTTATACCAAATTCTAACGTAACCCAAACAAACTCTATGTTCGCCTCACTAACTTTTATTAGGCTAGATTTTTATGCTATCCTTCACATACAGGGCCACCCTCCCCCTTTCTTGCCTTCCCTTTCTTTTCTATATAAAGAGTACCCAGGTATTGCTATGTCCCAGTCATTTTTCTCATTCTACCATCATGTCTCTGTAACGGCAACTATCAGTTGCCATTATTGCCACAAGTTCATGGATCTTCTTTCCTAAACTGCGAGCATTCACAGACATGACTCTGAGCTTATCATTTTTTAACACACTTGCTACAGGCACTTTCTGTCCTTGTTTTGGGTGGTAATTGGATTGTTTTATCACCCTTCTGCCCCCCCCCCCTCCTAGTTTAAATACGTCCTAGCAAATCCTCTCAAACTGCTCACTGAGAACATTTGTTTCCTTTTGAGAAAGATGCAAAACCATCTTTTTTTGTATAGTTTATTTCCATTCCAAATAGAGCTACCATGAGAAATGAAGCCAAATCCTTGCTCCCGACACCATTCACCAGTATAGTTGGTCCCTGCAGGCTTTTTGCAGTAAACACTGTGTTTACATTACAGCCTTGGGACCCCTCCAGTGGCCACTCCTCAGACAGCTGCTAGCGTTGCTTCCTGGGGCAGTGCTGCACAGTGTGCAGCCCTGACATTCAGTGTCTCCAGAGAGATGCATTGATTAAATACATCTCAATGAGGAGAAGCTGATTGGTCTGGATGGCATTTGGCTTAATGCCCTAATCAGAATTGACAATCTCAGCCACCAATCCAATGTTTTCTTATGGTAAGCACTGTGATTGGCTGAGATCAGGGGCAGAGCCAGGACCATCAGACTCGAATAAAGGTAAGATTGTACTGTATTTAGGGGGCAAGGTGGAGCTAGGGGGGCTAGAGATTTTGTTTTTAACACTATAGGGTCACAAATACATGTTTGTGTTACTGACCCTATAGCACAGAAAAATCCATTTAATTTTCTTTCTCGGACCACCGTCAGGTGATGCACCCAAATGTTTTTTGCATGCCAATGTTAAGAGCTGCATCATGTGGAAATTATGCTGACGCTATTTATGTAAGATACAGAATTTGTGGTACTGTGCTTATGAAATTTGTATCTAAAGTATTGTTTTTGCAAAAGTCACTTAAAAAAATCTTCTTTCAACCAAGCTGATATGCACTTGTAACTCATTTTGCTGACAAATGACTGTTAGTTGCGCTAACCTGATCCTGCAATAAAGTCAATGGGAACTAATCACTTTTAGCTTTCCGTGAATTTTTTTAATTGAAGAGATAAATTTATGGAAAAATTAAAGTACCACAAGGATCAGTGGAGTGTTACACATCAGCGTTTTCTCTTATAAAACAAGCTCTCTGCACAGCCTTTGCAGTTATAAAGTTATTTGTTTTCAAATGAAATTGACGGAAGAACTGCTTTATCAATTGTATATGTTTTCTATGAGACTGAGTAACTCTCACTGCAGAAATCTAAACTATTGTTGGCAGAACAAAAGTATTGGAAAAGAGTACATTGCATGCTTTACCATTGAAAAATATGTCACTGCTATTAGTAGTGACAGTGTTATATTGCTCTTTGAAAGTTACTGTCCAGTGTAGTTTTTTGCTGAAATAGCTAAAGAGCAGAGTCCCTGTCACCATTCAATACTTTTGTAATTCAGATGTGAAGTCAATGGTGGGGGGAGCATCCTATGTGGCAGACTTAAAAATAAATAAATAAATACAGCAATTCCCATAACACAATTTTGTTTATTTCCAGTATTCTGGAATTGTAAATGTTGCTTCTTTCATGCTCTTGACTGGGTTACAATGCAAGTTACAATGCTGCTATAGGTAGATGTCCATTCAGAATTTTACCTTGATTTTATTTTATACAGTTGAAATTCATGTCTGCTATATATTCCAATATATAGACTTTTTGATCTGAGAGCTTGCTACCAGACTGTAAGTCCCTGTAAGGAGTTGGATAGGGTGTGTATCACTAGTGGAACTGATGTAGAGGGAGAGCTGTTTCAAGAATGATTTTAGGCCCACCCTATCGGAAAGGTGGCCAAAAGATAGATGGGTGGGAGCAGCAGTATGTAGAGATTTGAAAGCAAGAACCAGAATTTAAATTGAGTCCTATATCTTACATCAAGCCAATGTAAGGACTGACAGAAGGGTGAGGCGTGGGCGGTGAGCCTCGCCGCCGCATTCATTATGGACTGTAACGGTGCAAGTTGTGAGCACGTAAGACCACTGAGAAGTGGATTACAGCAGTCAAGGCGAGAAAGAACGGTGGAATGGACCAGCACCTTAGTCGCATCTGGCGTTAAGTAGGGTCGGATGCGCACAATGTTTTTGAAATGAAAGAGGCAGGATTTGGCAATAGACTGAACATGGGGCGTGAAGGAGAGGTCGGAGTCTAAGAGAACACCTAGGCAGTGAGCCCGTGGTGGAGCTGATGTTGGCACCGTTGACTTGGAGGGAGACAGACATAGGGAGGAAAGACCAGAATTTCAGTTTTGGTCAAGTTAAGTTTAAGGAAGTGGGCAGCCATCCAGTTAGAAACAGCAGAGAGACAGCCAGAGACACTAGTCAAAAGGGACGGGGAGAGATCAGGAGAGGACAGATAGATTTGCGTGTCATCCGCATAGAAATGATATTGGAAGCCAAAGGAAGGCAGTATAGATGGAGAACAGTAGGAGATCAAGGACTGAACCTTGGGAGACACCAACAGAGAGTAGTTGGGGAGAAGAAGCAGAGCCAGAGAAAGAAACCCTGAAAGAGCGCTGGGAAAGGTAGGAGGAGCACCAGGAGAGAGAATATCTTGTAGACCGATGTTGGGGAGGATGAGAAGAAGCTGTCAAAAGCCGCAGAAAGTTCAAGAAAAATTAGGATAGAGTACTAACCACGAGAGTATGCATGAGATGTGAGGAATGATATCTAGGGAGCAGGTAATGGGGCTGGAGGACTGGAGCAGTGCAGAAACCTCTGGTTATGGGAAGTATTGAAAGGGTAAGAAGAAAGATGAGAGATGTCTTCCCTGACTGTAAAGAACTTGTCAGTGAAGTGAGTTGCAAAGTCTGCGGCGGTTAAAACCATTAAAACCACCTACCTAGTATCGTGTATGTCCCATCATGCTGATAAAACAGCTCTGATAATTTGAGGCATGGACTCCACAAGACCTCTGAATGTGTCATGTGGTATCTGGATCCAAGACATTAGCAGCAAACATTAAGTCCTGCAAGTTACAAGGTGGGGCCTCTTTGGATTTGTTGTTCCAGCACATCCCACAGATGCTCAATCGGAATGAGATCTAGGGAATTTGGAGGCCAAGACAACACCTGTAACTTTTTGTCATGTTCCTCAAACAACTCCTGAAACAAATTTGCATGGTGCATTATCCTGCTGAAGGAGGCTACAGCCATCAGGTAGCATAACCGTTGCCATGAAGGGGTGTACATAGGCTTCAGCAATATCTAGGTAGGTAGTATGTGTCAAAGTAAAATCCTCATGAATGCCAAGACCCAAGGTTTCCAAGAAGAACATTGCCCAGAGTATAACAATGCCTCCACCGTACTGCCTTCTTCTCATAGTGCCTCCTGCTAACATCTCTTCCCTTAGGTAAATGATGCACACACACCTGGCCATCCACCTGATCTAAAAGAAAACATGATTTATCGAACCACGCAACCTTTTTTCATTTCTCCACGGTCCAGTTCTGTCGCTTACGACCCATTAAAGTCATTTTTTTGTGGTGCATGGATTGTGGCTCTTTTCTCGTTCCTTACTATAGGCAAAAAAAGTCAGTTTAGGCAGCAAAGGGTCAATATGAATAGAACTAATAGTGTTCATAGACCTCAGCATGCTTACTTGGAAGGACTTTTGCCTTGGTGAGTAAGTACAGCAGCTGAGGTGACAGCGGTATACTGTGACACTGTGATTATTTGTGTTACACATAATCCCATGCAGTATCCTAGCACCATTACTACTTTAGTAAACTGAAGTGGTTATGGTTCCTTAGAATGTCCCTTTTAAATATATACTCCATTCTGGAAACTCAAAATTTCTTACAACGTTTGTACTTGATCAATTAATAAAAACATTTAATAACAATATTTGCAAAAATATATTAAAATTACTTCCATATTTTAAAAACTAATATTTAAAAACTAAGCTGAAAAATATCATCATGCACAGTGAACACTTATAAGTATAAAACACACTTACCGTATATACTCGAGTATAAGCCGACCCGAATATAAGCCGAGGCCCCTAATTTTACCCCCCAAAACTGGGAAAACTTATTGATTCGAGTATAAGACTAGGGTGGGAAATGCAGCAGCTACTGGTAAATTTCTAAATAAAATTAGATCCTAAAAAAAATATTAATTTAATATTTATTTACAGTGTGTGTATAATGAATGCAGTGTGTGCGTATGAATGCAGTGTGTGTGTATGAATGCAGTGTGTGCGTATGAGTGCAGCGTGTGTATGTGTGTATGAGTGCAGTGTGTGTTGCAGAGCCTTGGTGGGGGGTGGGCAATGTTATTATTTTTTTTATTATTTTAATATTTTTTTATTATTATTTCTTCTTATTTTTTATTTAATTTAATTATTTTTTTATTTTATTATTATTATATATTTTTTTTCGTCCCCCCTCCCTGCTTGATATATGGCAGGGAGGGGGGCACTCCTTCCCTGGTGGTCCAGTGGCATTTGCAGTTCAGTGGGGGGGGAGGGGGGGGGCTGGCAGAGCTGTAACTTACCTCTCCTGCAGCTCCTGTCTCTAATGAGTGCTGAGGAAGTACCGTATATACTCGAGTATAAGCAGAGTTTTTCTAAATAAAATTAGATCCTAAAAAAAAAAATTATTAATTTAATATTTATTTACAGTGTGTGTATAATGAATGCAGTGTGTGCGTATGAGTGCAGCGTGTGTATGTGTGCAGCGTGTGTGTATGAGTGCAGTGTGTGTTGCAGAGCCTTGGTGGGGGGTGGGCAATGTTATTATTATTTTTTTTTAATTATTTTAATATTTTTTTTATTATTATTTCTTCTTCTTATTTTTTATTTTATTTTTTTATTTAATTATTATATATTTTTTTTTCGTCCCCCCTCCCTGCTTGATATATGGCAGGGAGGGGGGCTCTCCTTCCCTGGTGGTCCAGTGGCGTTGGCAGTTCAGTGGGGGGGGGGAGAGGGGGGCTGGCAGAGCTGTAACTTACCTCTCCTGCAGCTCCTGTCTCTAATGAGTGCTGAGGAAGTACCGTATATACTCGAGTATAAGCAGAGTTTTTCAGCACATTTTTTGTGCTGAAAAACCCCAACTCGGCTTATATTCGAGTCAGTGTCTGTATTATGGCAATTTACATTGCCATAATACAGACTGGGGGCTGTGGGGGCTGGCAGAGCTGTAACTTACCTCTCCGTCAGCTCCCTTCTCCGCCGCGCCGTCCGTTCAGCACCTCGGTCAGCTCCCAGTGCTCTCGCGAGACTTACAGTGGGAGCTGACAGAAGAGCGGCGTGGAGGAGGAGGGGTAGGTTAGGTAAGTTGCAGGAGAGGTAAGTTACAGCTCTGCCAGCCCCCACAGCCCCCAGTCTGTATTATGGCAATGTAAATTGCCATAATACAGACACTGACTCGAGTATAAGCCGAGTTGGGGGTTTTCAGCACAAAAAATGTGCTGAAAAACTCGGCTTATACTCGAGTATATACGGTACTTCCTCAGCACTCATTAGAGAAATTACATACATTTCTGAATTTCCATTGTAAGACGAACTATATGCCTGTTCAACTTAAAATGCATTTCTATTTTTAAATAAAAGCACAACCAATAGCTAAATTTAGTGAACTATTACAATGTTCCTTTACATCCATAGTAACCATTCTTCTTAATTTATAATGTAATATGCAAATGTGCATGATTGGTGCCTAGAAGAGTACACCCTACCCCATCCTCACAAGTTTTCGTAATGGAGAATATTAGATTTTCTGAGTGGAAATTAGATGAAAATCAGTTTGCAATTAGTTATGGTCAGTGGAAAATGTGGGAAGACAAATTAAAATGTTTGGTTTTATGAGGCTGAAAGAAAAAAATATAATCTATATTAAATTGTTTTGTAATAGGAAGCCTAATAAATAGTGTTTTATAAGCATTAGTACAACAATTGCCATCCCACACAGGGGAGGACAATAGCACAGATAAAAGAGTATACAGATAGCATGAGAACAATAGCAGAAATTGAAGATGACAGCGGTAAGTACACGCAGGTCATGAATCCCAACTAAATGCAGGCACCACCTGAACCGGCTGTACCTCCTTAACAGTAAAGACTAAATTGTATTCTGCTTGAGGTCTGTGTTTGACCAGAGCGCGACTCACTCTTCCCTTCAACATGGCCTGCATTGCCACCACCTCTGCATTACCTAGCACTGTGACATTTTGTACAGTAACCCCATCCTGTCCACATCGACTCTGAGTCGACCACCACAGTCTTAGCCTATAGCATTGTTTGGAAGATCATGGATGGAACACTGTCAGGGATGTCTGTTGTGGAAAGCTATCAAAATCACAGTTGTGGTCATAGTACGGAGAGGGGGTGATTCGTCTAGAATCTACTATGTAGTCTATCAGCATGAGAGGCAAGAGATCGACAGAAGCAGACAATGGAGAACTGTTTGCACATCTGATTTGCGAGTGCGGAATACTGGGAAAAAGATGGAAAGTTTAGAAGGGCAGACATTTTTAGGTGGGCAAAATGTAAAAAGGTATTTGGTGAACAGACATGTAGTCTATTTAGAGAAACGTCAGTATATTATTATTTCAACTTTTATTTAACTTTTTTCCCCCAACTTTAGGGATTTCCTTCCACGTGGATCAGGCATTGTGACAAGACGTCCTTTGGTTCTTCAGCTCATTAATTCTACAACAGGTAAGTTAATGCATTTGTGTTTCCCCGGTTTGCATAGAGAAAAACTTATTTTATAAATGCACATGTATAAAAATTATGCTTTGTTAGTGCAGCTCTGTCACTGCCTGGGGTCTTTGCACGACTGGTGACAGCTTTGTGAAATGACAAGCTTGACAAGTGGTATCATTTGTCAAGATTGTCTAGTTTAGGAAAAATGCTGAGACAAAGTAGTTCCTCTTTAGTCTCACTATATCTTTTGACTGGGTGTAATTTCGGTGAAATCAGAGTACCGTATATACTAGAGTATAAGCAGAGTTTTTCAGCACATTTTTTGTGCTTAAAAACCCCAACTCGACTTATACTCGAGTCAATGTCTGTATTATGGCAATTTACATTGCCATCATACAGACAGGGGGCTGTGTAGGAGGGGGGCTGGCAGAGAGCGTTTACTTACCTCTCCTGCAGCTCCTGTAAGCTCCCTTCTCCTCCGCGCCGGTCCGGTCAGCTCCCCTGTCAGCTCCCAGTGTAAGTCTCGCGGCCGCGCTATGACCCCGCGGCTCTCGCGATACTTACAGTGTGAGCTGACAGGGGTGAACTGCCAATGCCACTAGACCACCAGGGAGTGAGAGCCCCCCTCCCTGCGAAAATAAATAAAAATATAAATAATAAAATATTAATAATAATAATAAAAATAATAATAAAATAAATATTAATATAAGAAAAAAAATAATATTAAAACTATAATAATTAAAAAATAATAAAAATGCCCACCCCCCACCCCCCACCCCCCACCAAGGCTCTGCATCACACACTCTGCATCACACACTCTGCACTCAAACACACACTGCACTCATACACACACTGCACTCAAACACACACACTGCACTCAAACACACACACTGCACTCATACACACACACTGCACTCATACACACACACTGCACTCATACACACACACTGCACTCATACACACACACTGCACTCATACACACACACTGCACTCATACACACACACTGCACTCATACACACACACTGCATTCATACACACACACACACTGCATTCATTATATACACACACTGCATTCATTATATACACACACTGCATTCATTATATACACACACTGTAAATAAATATTCAATTAATATAATTTTTTTAGGATCTAATTTTATTTAGAAATTTACCAGTAGCTGCTGCATTTCCCACCCTAGTCTTACTCGAGTCAATAAGTTTTCCCAGTTTTTTGGGGTAAAATTAGGGGCGTCGGCTTATACTCGAGTATATACGGTATTTTATAAAGATTTGATGTTCGTGAAATACTCTGTTTTGATTACGACGGTACCAACAGTACAACAGTAAAGCACATCATATACATTGGGGAACACATATGGTCTGGGGCTCGAGGCTCTGTACATCTCCGCAATTAGTTACTTGGTTTAGTCTGGCGAATTCAACCTTCGTGTCTAAACCAAGCAACAGCCAATCAGGGAAAAGAATGCAAAACCAAATTGCGCCAATTAGCGCTCGGGGAGAGGAGGTGTTCCTTCAGCAAATCAAGGGAAAGGGCGCAAAACCAAATTGCGCCAATCAGTGGTCAGGGAAGGGAGGTATTTTGCCGGCTAATTGGGAGAAAGGGCGCAAACCAATTTGAATGGTAGCCCTTCTCCTATTGGCCAGCTCGGACTTCCAGGCGGCCAGCGGGGACTCCACGCCTGTTAGGCCGGCTCACAGTTCCAGGGAATCTCTGCTGGGCTCGCGTCTCTCTCTCTCTTCGGTGGATATCTCCACGCAGGTAGCACCGGAGAGAGCGCTCTTTGGGCAGCCACTAGCCCAGATAGTGATCAGGTTCTTTTAGGACGAGTTGGAGCGATCGAACTGCCAGTACCCCAAAATGGTGTCCCCACCAACCTCAGGGACCCATTCATGGATACGATATGTTCGGGATACGAATGCTCCCCCTTGTTGGCGTTCGTCTATACGAACGGGCGGCCACTCAGGGGAGCACTCATTAATTACTTCCCTTGCGGTTTCACACTTATGTTGCAGGTGCGAGCATTCTGATTGATTTGTGTGAACATTCTAATGGGGTGCCGGGTGGTCCTTGTTCAGGAGACGAACGGGTTCCGTTCGTATGAACACTCCAGAACGGGAAACGGGGCACAATACATGAAATGCATAGAAATACAAGGGGAAACACATGATACAAGAGAAAAACATATGAATAAGCAGTGGGCATGGTACTCTGTGACGGCGATCCGTCACAAAAGCAGATTTGCATGTCTTAATAAAATACTTTCAGAGAATGGCTTCCGTATTAATATATCTGGTACTTTTTTCTTTTCCATTTAATTTGTATTCTAATTTAGGTTAAGTGGAACAGGCACACCCAATAAATTTGGAATTATTAAATGTTATTTCTGTGTAGTCATCATGCAAATGCATGCCCCTAAGAAGCCACATAGTATGATTATGAAACAATAATAACCTTGGTGAATAGTAAGCCACCAATGGATCAATATATAGATTATATATTTCAGCCATAATTGTAAACAAATCATGCATATCACAAATTCATTAACCAGCACTTTTGATCCTTTACTGAATGGAGTGGAACCCTTGGTTAACCATATTGAGTAGAAAATAAGGCTGACATCTCTGGTGTCTGTAGGCTCACAATTCTCAAGTGTGAATTGTATGAGTTTTATATAACAAACATAGTCTAAAGGCTTAAAGTAACTGCTGAGCTTTTGTTGTGTTCCTAATTATCTCCAATATCTATTTTTGTTGATTTATCTCCTCTCTCCAGAGAGATATCAATATCCTCTTTAGGTACATTGACTTATTTTGACCAGTCCCTGTATGTAGTGCAAGATTTTTACATTCCTCTTCTAGCATAGATAACTATACAGGACATTGAACATACACTTATAGCTCCAATGACACTACAACCGCATGATTTCACACGTATGTCACATGATTTCTCAATGCTCTACATGCGTTGACTATGTAAAAAATGTGTGTGCATCTGTTTATATAACACTTTATAGTGTTGTACAGAAGGCAACAACACATTGAGTTTGGGAAATCTAAGAATATAAAAATCATGAGCAAGCAATTAAAGTTGCCCTTGCATTATAAGTTGCAACTGAATTGGTCAATGGAAGTTCCACAAAAAGTCATATTTGCCAGACTTTAAAGTCTTCTTTACATGCAACAAATAACATGGTATTCCTATAGATAAAACAAAGCTATCTAAAGGTTTGCCACATTAAATTATTACATTCCAGTTTTGAGCTTGTTTAAAAAAAAAAAAAAAAAAATACCCACAACAAACTGTAAATTGCAGACTAAAGTTGTGCAGATTGGTACAGGTATAATTTTTCAGGCCACAATACCATTTTACACTGCTTTCTACTGTGCAGATGTTTGGTGTGGCTATAGTTTATGCTGATATAGTGGCCAATTACAGACTTTCTTGTTATATTTTCTAGTGTCAGTTTTAGAAAGATACATTGATAGGAACATATGGTTCTTTACAAATACCTGAAAATAGTTTTTTTTTTTATTTGGATAGTTTGTTTTTATTTATCTGTTTTGGACATAACTTTTGTTTGTGACAGAAATAGTATTTCAGCAAATATATCATACATATTGCAAACGTATCAGACCCTGTCTGAAATAACTTAAAATAAGGATATCATGTATAGTCTCTAAAATGCTTAATCCCACAATATTTCTGTAAAAGTATTGTAAGGAACCTCCTGTACCCAGATTGGTACGTTTGTCTGAGGTTTCCCGAAATCCCGCAAGGTTCGTGTGAATATAGTGCTCTCTATATTGCATAACCAAACATCAGTCGAGACTTGATGAAGAATACAACAGGAATGTTTTATTATGGCCAAGTTGCCAGCTTACATACACAGACCCCCAGCATGGGGTCTCCTGCAAAAACATAGGTAAGCCGCCTAGGTGTCTCTGTGCCTGGGAGATAAGTGAGTTTGCTTTTACTTAAACTAATTATCTCCCAGGCACTCAAGCTACAACACATAACACGTGAACACCACAAAATACATACAATATTAATAGGAACCCCCAAAAGTATTACATCCCAGGATACAGCGGGTCTTAGTGCCCAAGCTGCCCCAATAGCTCTCTGATACATGTAGCATAGCCGAATCGCCACCGGGGTAATGTTTTGACGTTTCTGGAGTTCCTATACGAATGTAAACTAATGTTATTTCTGTTTGGGGGTGTCTTTCCCCCCAAAACTGCTCTCCTGGCTTATCTAGGAACGGAGCAGGCAACGGTATGATTTTCCTGGGGTTCATGAGGCAAAGCATCCGACATAGAATTACACGCACTCGACAACCAAGTACCGCTGCCTGTGTTCAGGAGACAAAGTGGCCACCATTTATTGGAGCATGTGTGTTCGATAACATGAATGGCGGCCACCCAGAGAGAGCACTTAAGTTTGTGGTTTCTTTGAAGTTAACGAGCCAGGGGAGTGGTCGGTGTTCGTTAGTTTAGAAGTACCGAACCAAGGGGAAACAAATTACGTTTGGTAAAACGGGAAAGTTTCATAGGGCAGTTCTTCACAAGTGTGAATTAACGAATTAATGGAAAAATTATATATTTTTAAAATATAGTTTTTTTTTGTTTTTTTTCTCGTATCATTAATCAGAAATATAATCTATTTAACATAATATGAGTGTTTTGTTTTTTTACATTTATGATTTTATTATGCATGTCATGTTTCAAATCAATGTTTCTTTTTTTTAAACAAAGGGAATCAGTAATGAAGTGGTAAGGAGATTGTTGTGGATACTAGGAAAAAAAACTAGTTCAGCAAATCTGATCAATTAAAACATGAAGTCTCCACCCTATGTTATATATACAAAATATTATATCTGTTATCCCTAATCCATTCTAAGGTTTACATTTGTTGTGCAGAATATGCAGAGTTTCTACATTGCAAAGGTATTAAATTCACTGATTTTGATGAAGTGCGGCAAGAGATTGAAGCAGAAACTGATAGAGCAACAGGCATGAATAAAGGCATTTCTCCCATCCCTATTAATTTAAGGATATATTCTCCAAATGGTACGTGACGTTATTTTATTTTTCAAAAGTAATTTGATGTGACTGAGTGATTAACTTTTAGATCATTGAGCCAAAAATATATGCATTTAAAAAAAATATACAGAGTTATATTAGTGAATTTCAGAGTCAAAAAGATTTGACTTTAAGGTCAAAATAGCAGAAATTGAAAAATTCTCTTTCAGTTTGGCTATTCAGATTGTACATTTTAAATTCTCACTTTTAATTTTTACTTTTGTGAATAACACTTTCAGTGTGTGTAGTTATGTTATTGGAACTGACTGATCATAGTTGAAGAACATAAAGATCTAAAGAAATATATAATAGATACTCACAGACATACTGTGGGGATATTTACGGGATAATAATAGTAAACAGTTGAGAATTGCCCACTATTTCAATTCTCAGATCCCAAAGATCGTTATCGTGTAAGTGAAATGTATTCCATATAAATAAAATCACAATTTGTTATAAAAATAGATACAATTTATTGTGACAATTTAAATAATAATAATATGTAACATGCATGATAATAATCAATGAATATTCAATATAACATGAGTATGCAATTAATGGCAATACACAGTCAATTGTCAAGACAATGATTTATGATGGGCTTCACAGAGAAACCAAAGTGAAACTTACACACACAGACACAGAGCTTGCAGCTTAAGGCCATACAACTTTAGCTGACAGAATAACCCTTTCTATGCTGGCTAGACCTCCTAGGTAATTAAGACCTATTCTCATGTGATTTTAAATAAAATAACATTTATACCAGCTCATTGGTCATTTCCTGGAACCATCCAATAAGAGTAATATACCATGTTCTATAAGCAGAATCTTAACTTGCCTAATCAGATATTTTATCTTATTTTAGGGCAAATCAATACACCTGGATAAATATCACGATATGCTAACATGTGATATGTCACATTAATATATAAAATTATTCCTTTCTATCTGCAGAATAGAATATTATAACTATATATTCTTTAGTAACTAAGATTTCTAAATATCGAAATCTGATCGTGATTTATCCAGTCATATATCATGCTATTAGAAAATGTTAATTAATTTAGATTAATTAAATGAAACCAGTATAATTACCAGTTAGGTAGATTTTCTCATCATATGAGTAGGTAGTCTCAGGAACTGAATGGATGTGTGATGGTGTGTAAGAAATTCTGAGTGCCCTGGAGTGGATATCTGTCATGGATTTCTCTGCATTGCCCCCGACTGCTCACCTCTTTGCTTCTTTGCTTCCTCTACATACCTCTCTTCCCTTTGTCTTAACTTTTTAAAGGGAAAATTCACTAGGTGATAGACCAATAGAAAACTGGAGGTGTGGTTACCTTCCAGATAGCAATTTAAGTATTTGGTCTATAGAGGGCAGTCTCGTCCCACTAAACATTCCTATCCAGGAAAGAGTTAGCTTTTCCTGGTGGCTATTTTGACGTCATTTAGCTTATCTTTATGGTTATTTATAATTTAAGTTTTCTGTCAGTTCAAAGAGTTTCTTTGGGCTTTCTTCAGACTATGTATCTGGCAAATTCTGCTATAATTTCTAATATGACAGTTATAACTAAGTATGACCCCTAAACTTACAATTGGATCTTATATAATATCAAAAGTAATTATTTAATCTTCTCTGTCACAAATGTCTGAGTTTAGAATTGATTATATTCCATTAGCATTTAGACAGTCTGTCCATCCCCCGTTCTCATTTCTTATCAACAGGTTTGTATATACTATGCATTCCTTTAGCTCTGGCAAAGTGGTTAGTTTTACAGAAGGGATAGAAATCTTGTGTCTTTTGTTAACTTGAAAATAACAAAATGGAGTCTGCTCTGTTCAGAGTGACTCTGACAATATACATTTTAAATGTCTGCCGATATAAATACCCTGACAATACCCTTACAGAGAACAACAAAGAAAAAATGGCTGTGCCACAAAAGTACAGGAATAACAGTGCTATTTTCAATAATATACAGTAGTACAATATTGAAAATAGTAGTTTATTGTCATTCCTGTACTTTTGTGGTGCAGCCATTTTTTCTGTTTTTGTTGAGAGCAGTGATGACATCATAAATTGTTTCTGGACTACATTTCCTATAATGCCCAGATGGCTTTTAGAGAACCATCACTGATTTAGAGGGATCCCCTTCTTTTGGTTTGCTGCCTTCATTTTGATTAAGTAGCGCTAAACCTGCTCCATTTTTTCTTGTATTGTATACCCTTGCAGAGATCTAAGTATTTATTTTGTTTTTTTACAGTATTGAACTTGACGTTAATCGATTTGCCGGGCATTACAAAAGTCCCAGTAGGGGATCAGCCTCTGGATATTGAAGCCCAAATACGTGAAATGATTATGCAGTTTATCATAAGAGAGAATTGTCTGATACTCGCTGTGACTCCTGCCAATACAGACCTTGCAAACTCTGATGCTCTGAAGCTGGCTAAAGATGTTGATCCACAAGGTATCTAGACAAATCAAATTCTTTGCTTGCAAAACCATAGCAACAAACATTTCTGTTATCTGCATGTTCTTTTTTTTTTTTTCTTCAATTCTTTATTTTTGTAGTGTGCATAAAGTTTCCAAGCAGGTCTGAGGTGCCCCGAGAGCAGTCCTCAGGCATTTTCCTCGCTGAACATGCGGGACAAATGAAATACAGGCACAATGTTTATATTAATAGTAATGCTGAGTAATTCTGCAGATAATACAGTGCGAACGGTAGTAGTAAAACATACGTTTACAAAAGAGAGAAACAAGATTAATGGCAAATCATATAACAGGCTTACCTATAATTGAGGATCAAAACATAACGAGTATGTGGCTTCCCAATAGCTGCACGATTAACATTCTATAGTAGAACAGGCAAGTTACACATGCTTAGATTAGTTTGTTATCTAGTCTAAAATACAACAGCAGAGAAGACTTAATCTTTTCCTTAACATAACGGCAACAGTGCACAATTTTGTGTTTAAGTTAAGAGTTAACCCAGGTGTACATAAGTTTAGACAGTCGAATAGGTGTACGTGCAGGTAAGCCATCGGTTCTCTACAGGTTTTAAACAGGCTGGAGTCGCCTTAGTATTTGGCGCCAACCAGTGAAATGGTGCATAGGAATTGAGCGTTTACGTGGCAATAGTTAACGATTTAAAACTTGCTTAACTTGGGTCTAAATATGCGTATATATGAGCTGCCAAGAGAGGGAAGTATGAAAGTTAAAAGGCAGTTGCAGCGCAGCTTAAAATGTGAAATAAAAGGGTGATGGTCGCATAGTACAGATTGAGTCAGAGGATCTGTTATGCGATATGCTGTCTCTCTCTCTCTCTCTCTCTCTCTCTCTCTCTCTCTCTATATATATATATATATATATATATATATATATATATATATATATATATATATTATAAGTAACAGCTTCCCTGCATGTTATGAGTAGATATGGGCGATATCAGCATAATGCATGGGATGATGCTTAGCTCAAAGATGGTAATTGCAGACATCTAAAATGAATCAGATCATGCAGGTTTCATTCTATAATGCGAGCTATATATGCCATTGGTGTCTGGTCCTATGACTAGAGGTTGCAGGACATGGTATTTCAAATTGCACATACAGACTTAGTGGGGTAGCAGAGCAGAGTTGTAAATGAACTGAAAAGAAAAATATATAAAAAGGGGACATTTATATATGACATCAGCATGGGATTAAAGGTCCCTTATCAGGTATGTCCAGGTACTCAGCTTCCCCTGTAAGTGACTAGACGTCCCTGTTGCTGGTTTGGATACTCGATCAGCCGATTCCTATCTGTGGTAGAGGCAGTGCAGGCATGGGGACGTCCCGTATGATAGTGTCCCCCACTGTGGCTTTGTGAGCCTCTTGTTGGTGATCCTTGGGCTGCAGCCCTGTCGGGGTAAGCCTGCCACATCTGTACCTCTGGAGGTCTGTGTGCGCCGTGAGAGGCGGATGGGTGTCGCTCTTTATGGCCTGTTGCTGGGTGTCTCCTTTGTTCCCTCTTCGGGGCCGCCGCACTGCAGAGTGTTCATGTAGGGTCGGTTCCGCCGTAAATGAGCTGTGCTTGGCGGCAAAGTTTGTGGTCGCTGGTGGGGGTACTCGCTGTGCGGCCTCCCTTTCCTCCAGCACTTCTGCCATATTCTTTGGGGACAAGCCCTCTCTGTTAGGTTGGTAGGAGGTCGGGCTGATGTGCATCCGCACGATTACTTGCCGGTTTCTTGGGGCTATCAGCGTGCTTCCAGTGCCGCCTGACAGGTCCTCGGTCTCCTGCCGCTGGTGATTGTCTCGCTGCTTCCAACCTTCTGGGTGGCTCGGTGTTTGAGGTGTCCGTGCCTGCAACCGTTTGATCTCGCTTAGGTGAGTACGTGGCTTGGTGACAGGCACTGCCCCAGTGTTCTCCGGGAACATAAGGGCCTCCAACTTGTCCCAAAAAGCCTGGAAGGTCTTGTTCAGCCGGTGCTCTATGTCTGGCTGCTCGCTGTGAGTTTCAGGGGAGCTTGCTGCCTCCGCCATTTTAGGTGTAGTGCCACCGCGTGTTTCAGGCCCCTGCGTCTTCCCAGCCTTCTCGCCGGGTCGTGCCAGGGTCTCCTGAGGGTAGACCGGGATAACCCCCACCAGTCCAGAGGGGGGGGAACGAGGGTCTGGTCTCCGCTCAGCAGCCGTGGATGTCAGCGGGGGAACGGCCGTCTCCCTTACGCCAACCACACGTGTAGGCCTCGTAGGAAGGGCCGGTGCTGCATACCAAATTTGTCGCTTGTGTGGCATGGTTGTGTGCCCCTGGTTCTCCCCTTCCAGTTTGTAGCCTGTTTGGGTTGATTGTTTCTTGTTTAGGTGGCTTAAATCGGCATAGTTTTCGCTGCAGATCAGGAGCTAATCAAGTCTGCGTCTTCTCCTCTCAGCAGCCAGGCCCCGCCCCCCTATCTGTTCTTAATTAGCATTTCAATTGTCACAAATAAAAATTTTACAAGTTCATATTCAGCATTGTTTAAATTGTCAGTAATTTTTCTACCATTTGATTTTTTTATGAGGATGATTAGTCTGGTAAGTCTATTAGTAACACAAATATTCTTTTGTCTGTTTTGTTTTTTGTTTGGTTTTCTATGATTTTGGCGGAACAGAGAGAGCATGCATAGTAGTCATCAAAACATGTAAAAGGCCTTCTCAGGCACCTCTGCATATGTGATTTGAGAAGTCTTGAAAATTTGCTGGGGACCTTTAGTGATAATGTGTTTTATTACATTTTAAAATGTTAGGTTTCTTGTTTTTCTTCATCTCTTAAGTTCTAATGCATTATCTCCTTAACTCTAGCATCAACTGACCCTTTTAAAAACTTTTAGCTACGGTACTTTTATGAATTATTATAATTTATATGCTTGTTGTGGACTCCATCCATAAAAATGATATGTTTCTGCAGGTGTGTATTTAAGTCTAGCTGTATTTTACACTCATGCACTCGCATGCTGCCAGTGAGACATTTAGTTGCATTGGTTTCTTCCCTTTGCCTTAGTGACTTGTATATCACAACATAGCCTGTCATTATTATTTAGTTTCGTTCTGCTTATTTAGAATGATGTTGTTTAGCTTCATGGGAAGTAACGTATTCTGCATTGAATTGACTCAGTTGTCGTTTCATGCTAGAACAAGAAGCATTTTGTCTCAATGTCCCTTGGCCTCACTAATTACAAAGATGGCATATAAATGCAGATACTGTTCTTTTGACCTGAAATAGAAATTGGTCTTGGCAAAAGCGCCTGGCATTTCTCTCCATGCTAGAGGAGATACGCTTACAATAATTTGATGTAACAGGGATGAGTGTTTATCCTACAACAGCTTTTCTTTTGTACTTCTTTTTTCATTTTGTAAAAATGCTTTATTTTTATGGGTACAAAGAAGTTAATATAAGTAGCAATAAGATATCAATTTTAGACTTTAAACTAGAAAACAATGAAGAAGAAAAGGAACAGAAAAATATATAATTGAATGCCTATTTTTTAGTGAGATTTACCAGGCTAGGGATCTCATTTAAATAAATTAAATATCTATGTAAATGAATCCACAGTAATGTTCTCTGAAATTAATATCTTGATATGGCTGACTGTCCTACAGCAAGCTAAGCAAAATTTAGAAATGACATGTGATATATATATATTCCTGGCTAATCCATGGCAGCATCACAATAGGGTTAGCTCCGCCCGCAGTTTAAGACAGGAAATAAATTATAAATAGACCATCCATGATGTATACACTTTCAGAAATAAATAATAATTCTAATCCGCTGTGATCCTATGGGTAGCGGTGCATGTTGTGTACACATTCAGCAATAAATATGTTTAATCCACTGTGATCCTGTGGGTAGTGTATGGTACATATATAACTCGAGAAAAATAACGACCGCTATGATCCTTAGGGTAGCAGTGTTTTTATGCTACCTGTATATATTAATTTTTCTATGCTATAATTCTTTAGATAGCGGTATTTTTAAAAAAAAAAATCTTTATTTTTGTTGTGCAGGTGGTTACATGGTTTCAACAGACTCCACAACAGCGTATTGCAAGGTTAATACACGTTAGGCAGTGGCATGAAAATTCGCACATTTTTTAACAGTTTTATCTCGCTTTGCTAAACGTTTATATTGTGTTAATAACAGTAAATTAAACAGGTGAGAACAATTAATGTTTAACAGTGCTAGGTTAGCTATATTCATGTAGTTATAAAGGAATAATATGCTTTCGTGTTTCAGGGGTATAATATATATATGTGGAACAGGTTTGTTACAGACTGTGAGGTATTTTCCTGTTCGGCTGTCTCATGGCTTAGGTGTAGACCTATTATGTGTAGACCTATTATGTCAAGTTAAGGTAGGTAACGCCAGTGAAATAGAGCTGTGCCAGTCTTTGGTGAAGCGCTTACAGTTATAGTTGCCTGTAGCCAGAGAGTAAATGATAAATTAATAAAATAAAATAAAATAAATAGCTGGTTACGGGCTAAACTGTCAGGGTACCTGAAGTCTCTACCTCCGAGAGAGGTAGAGACTTAGACGTCCATCCGTCCGGACGGGCTGTTTCCTCTGTTCCTCGCGGTCCATCCGGTCACGTAAACGCCGGCCGCGAGGGACTCACTTCCTTTTCTAGCATGACGTCCGGAAACCGACGTCATGACGCCAACCCGGAACAACCTGTCACTCAATCCTTCAGAGACTAATCAGGACTCGTCGGAGGCGTGTCTACCCTTCCGAGCCAGGGTATTTAAACTTGCTTCTCCCATTTGCTCATTGCCCTGTCGTGGTTCTAGTCTGCCTAGTCACACAGTGCTCTTGTATTTCTGTTATCCCTTTGGTTCTGACCCGGCTTGTTTGACTTACTCTGTTTATCTCTGTTACCCTTGACCCGGCTTGTTTCTCGCTTACCTGTCTTCTCGTTCCCTCGACCTCGGCTTGTCTTTGACTATTCTCTATATTCTCCGTACGTTAGTCCGGCCATTCTAAGGTCCGGTATACGTATCCTGTACCTGTTTGTACTCTGCGTGTTGGATCCCTGTCCCGATCCTGACATTACGACAGGGCCAATGGATCCTGCAAGTACAAACAGTCAGCTTGGTCCTGCTGATCCTAGGTTCGAAGCCATGGAGCACAGAATGGATCAGATGGCGCTAGCACTACAGGCGTTATTGTCTCGTGCTAATAACCCGCCAGAGGAGACGCGTACTACTTCTATTTCTCCTGTGAGCTCAGGCCTAGAGGTAGCCACTGTAGGTGCCTCTTCCCGTATTACACCACCAGTACGTTATGGTGGCTCACCTGAGAAGTGTCGTGGTTTTCTTAACCAGATCAGTATCCACTTTGAATTACAACCTCGCTCCTATCCTACAGATAGGGCGAAGGTTGGATTTATTATCACCTTACTCATTGAGAAAGCTCTGAGATGGGCCAACCCATTATGGGAGAATGATAACCCTTTGGTATATAATTATAATGCCTTTGTAGCTGCCTTTAGAAGAACTTTTGACCCTCCTGGTAGAAAGGTCAATGCAGCTAGATTACTGTTGCGCCTGAGACAAGAGAACCGAACTCTTGTGGATTATGCACTAGAGTTCAGGTCTTTGGCGGCAGAAGTTAAGTGGAACGAGCAGGCATATATAGATGTATTTTTGAATGGGCTATCAGATGTAATCCTCGACGAGGTTGCTACTAGAGAGCTTCCTGAAAATTTGGAGGATTTAATTTCATTCATTTCTCGTATTGATGAGCGTTTAAGAGAGAGACAGAACACTCGAGAGAGGAACCTTAGACCTTCATTTAAATTAGCTCCCGCATTTCAAAGTCCTGATTCCACTACCTCACTATGTCCTGAACCTATGCAGATAGGCAATACTCGCCTCTCAGAGGAGGTGAGGCAGTACAGGAGAAGGGAGGGATTATGCATGTATTGTGGAGTCAGAGGTCACCTATGCCTGAATTGTCCTAATCGTTCGGGAAACGCTCGCACCTAAGTTTCTCTAGAGGACAGGCCTTGGGTGTTTCTATTTTGTCCTCTACGCATAATTATAAAGATCACAGGCTTCTGCTACCAGTTTCTTTAACTTGGGAAAGGGGAGTACTAAGGACCATGGCTTTGATAGATTCCGGTGCTGCTGAGAATTTTATCGATCAAGCCTTTGCTACTAAACACACTATCCCATCCCAGTTAAGGGATACACCCTTGGCCGTTGAGGCCATAGATGGTAGACCTTTACTTGAGCCTGTTATCTCTCGTGAGACCATCCCAGTTAGCTTAACTGTTGGTATCTTACACGAGGAAAACTTATCGCTTATGCTTATTTCATCTCCTTCTGTTCCCATAGTCCTGGGTTACCCATGGTTAAAAAGACATAACCCTATTATTGATTGGGAGTTAGGGGAGATACTCTCATGGGGCCAGGGTTGCCAGGAGAATTGTTTACGGAGGGTTTCCCCATTGGGTGTAATTAACACACCAGGTAGTTCTACCCAGTCTACAGAGATACAGATACCGCCTCTGTACCTAGACTTAAAAGCAGTATTCGACAAAAAGAATGCTGATACTCTACCTCCACACAGGACCTTTGATTGTAAAATTAACTTACTACCTGGTACCATGCCTCCGAGGGGCAATGTATACCCCCTATCCACTAAGGAGAATTCAGTTCTAGAGGAGTATATTCGGGAGAATCTAGACAAGGGATTCATTAGGAGATCTTCTTCTCCTGCCGGGGCTGGTTTTTTTTTTGTTAAAAAGAAGGATGGTTCACTAAGACCTTGCATTGATTACCGAGGTTTTAATAAGATAACCATCAGAAATGCCTATCCAATTCCCTTGATTACCGAGCTGTTTGATCGTCTGAAAGGCTCTAAAATTTTCACCAAGTTGGACCTCAGAGGGGCATATAACTTGGTGAGAATCCAGCAAGGACACGAGTGGATGACAGCGTTCAATACCCGTTATGGGCATTATGAATACACGGTCATGCCTTTTGGTCTTTGTAACGCACCTGCAGTTTTTCAGGATTTGATTAATGAGGTTCTTAGGGAATTTCAACATGATTGTGTTATTGTATACCTGGATGACATACTGATACACTCTAGAGAGGTTGAGACCCACCACAGACAGGTCAGAAAGGTATTACACAAACTCCTGCAACATGGCTTATACTGTAAATTGGAGAAATGTAGCTTTGACCAGTCTCAGATAGACTTTCTTGGATACGTGATTTCTGGGGAAGGCTTTAAGATGGACCCTGACAAACTCCAGTCCATTTTAGAGTGGCCTTTGCCTAAGGGACTCAAGGCTATTCAGAGGTTTATTGGTTTCTCCAATTATTATAGGCGCTTCATTAAGGGATACTCTTCCATTAGTGCACCTATTACCAATATGACCAGACAGGGGGCTGACACTAAGACTTGGTCTAATGAAGCTCTCGCTGCTTTCAAGACTCTCAAGGATCTTTTTGCTTCTGCTCCAATTCTAGTCCATCCTGATATGACTCTGCCGTTCCTACTCGAGGTCGATGCCTCTGAGACTGGCGTAGGGGCTGTTCTGTCGCAAAGGTTAGGGGTGGATAAACCACTACACCCTTGTGGTTTTTTTTCTAAGAAACTGTCTGGCCCTGAAAGTAGATATGACATTGGCGACAGGGAACTCTTAGCGGTCATTATGGCCTTAAAGGAGTGGAGACATTTATTGGAGGGGACCTTACATCCTGTTACTATTTTGACGGATCACAAGAACTTGTCTTATATTGGGGAAGCTAAACGACTGTCCGCCAGACAAGCTCGTTGGTCCTTATTCCTGACCCACTTCAATTATGTGCTTACTTATAGACCTGGTTCTAAGAACTCCAAAGCCGATGCTTTGTCTCGCCAATATGAACCTTCTACTATATCTGAACCGGTTCTTTCCTCTATAGTTCCGAGATGCAATATTATCGCCAACACGAATCTCAGGATTCACTCTCCGTTACTTGCCGAGATCATTAAACTGCAACATCTAGCTCCTAAACAGACTCCTGAAGGTCGACGTTTCGTTCCTCCTGCTCTACAACTGGAACTGTTGCAATGTTTCCACAACAGCAAGGTGGCTGGACATCCTGGTATTCGCAAGACATGTGCTTTGATCTCTAAGGACTTCTGGTGGCCTGATTTACGGAAGGATATTAAAGATTTCATCGGTGCATGTGAGGTTTGTACTAAGACCAAGCAACCTCATACCCTTCCCTGTGGATTTCTGCACCCCTTAGAGGTTCCAGAGAAGCCATGGTCCTGTTTGGCTATGGACTTTATTGTCGATTTACCTATCTCTAAAAAACAGACTGTTATCCTCACCGTGGTTGACAGATTCACCAAGATGGCTCACTTCGTTCCTCTGCCTTAACTCCCGTCTTCTCCCGAATTGGCGGATATATTCGCAAGGGAGATTTTTCGATTACATGGGATACCCTCCCAAATTGTATCTGACAGAGGTTCCCAATTTATTTCCTGTTTTTGGAGGTCCTTCTGCTCTCAACTGGGTATCAAATTGAATTTCTCTTCTGCCTATCATCCTCAGTCCAACGGAGCTGCTGAACGCACCAACCAAAAGATTGAACAATATTTTCGTTGTTTTGTTTCCGAACACCAGGACGATTGGGTTGGTTTGATTCCTTGGGCGGAGTTTGCACACAACAATCTCGTTTGTGATTCTACTCGTTCAAGCCCCTTCTTCATGAATTATGGCTTTCATCCATCTATTCTCCCTTCGGCTTCTTCTTCCCAGGGGGTGCCGTCGGTTGATGTTCATGTTGCCAATTTGAGGAAGTTGTGGGATCAGACTCGACAGATTCTTCTGCACAATTCTATGCTGGTTAAGAAGCACGCTGATAAACGTAGAAGGGCGGCTCCGGTGTTTGTTCCAGGTGATAGAGTATGGCTGAGTACAAGAAACATCCGTTTAAAAGTGCCTTCCATGAAGTTCGCTCCTCGTTATATTGGACCTTACAGGGTGCTAACTCGCATTAACCCAGTTGCGTATCGTCTAGCTCTTCCAACTGCCTTACGCATCCCTAACTCATTTCATGTTTCATTGTTGAAACCACTAGTCTGTAACAGATTTTCCTCCACATCATCCTCTCCTCGCTCTGTTCAGGTGGAGGGTCAGGAGGAGTATGAGGTTAACTCTATTATTGATTCTCGAATCTCTCGGGGGAGAGTACAATATCTGGTCGATTGGAAGGGATATGGTCCTGAGGAGAGGAGTTGGGTACCTCAGGAGGATGTTCATGCTCCTCGTCTCCGCAGGGAGTTTCACTCCCGCTTCCCATCTCGTCCCGGTTCCTTCCGCCCGGTGGGCGTATCTGAGAGGGGGGGTACTGTCAGGGTACCTGAAGTCTCTACCTCCGAGAGAGGTAGAGACTTAGACGTCCATCCGTCCGGACGGGCTGTTTCCTCTGTTCCTCGCGGTCCATCCGGTCACGTAAACGCCGGCCGCGAGGGACTCACTTCCTTTTCTAGCATGACGTCCGGAAACCGACGTCATGACGCCAACCCGGAACGACCTGTCACTCAATCCTTCAGAGACTAATCAGGACTCGTCGGAGGCGTGTCTACCCTTCCGAGCCAGGGTATTTAAACTTGCTTCTCCCATTTGCTCATTGCCCTGTCGTGGTTCTAGTCTGCCTAGTCACACAGTGCTCTTGTATTTCTGTTATCCCTTTGGTTCTGACCCGGCTTGTTTGACTTACTCTGTTTATCTCTGTTACCCTTGACCCGGCTTGTTTCTTGCTTACCTGTCTTCTCGTTCCCTCGACCTCGGCTTGTCTTTGACTATTCTCTATATTCTCCGTACGTTAGTCCGGCCATTCTAAGGTCCGGTATACGTATCCTGTACCTGTTTGTACTCTGCGTGTTGGATCCCTGTCCCGATCCTGACATAAACATGCTAAGTGTAGCTACTGACAGGCAGGTCTATGCAGTGCATGAGAAGTTATGTTGGGCACAGTACAATAAGGACACGTGCTGCGAGGTGAGTATCTGGGCAGGAGATTCTTGACCTGCTTCCAGGTTAGTTTAAATTCAAAAGATAGAGGTAATCTGGGGCAACTACTGCTAGCTATATATATTGTTGATGCTTTTGTATAATAACGGTGGTAAGGCTCAGGGAGATGCCACCTGGGGGTCATGTGGGTTATGTGTCCAGGCCTGAGGTAACATAAGCTGGTATAGCTGAGACCTATGCAAAATATAAAAATAAAAATAAAAATAAAAAAATAATAATTCAGTTCTACTTAGGCTTATAGAGTGTGAACTCAAAACCCAGAGCATGGGGTTAAACATGTCTTTTGGACAGTCCCGTTGGTTGATGTTGCACCAGGCAGGTGGTGTCCGTCAGTTGGTGGTTTAGCCTTTTGTTTCTGGCCACCCTTACAGCGATCAGCCGATCTGTCAGTGGCAGGGTAGGTCTTGGTTGTTTGGGTAGTCCGCAGCCCTGTTCATGTGGTGGCTGTAGCGTATGTGTCTGCGGGTGTCTTCCTGGGTACAAACTCTGCAGCATGTACGGTGCGTCTGTCTAGTGGTTGGCTACGGCCTGCGAGGTGCGTTGCCTGATTCTGAGAGTCTGTGGGGATTTTCAGTAGCCCCATCAACCCTGTGGCCTCTTGGGGATTATGAACCACGTGCTTGGTGTCTCCTCTTCTGATGTTGAAGGCTTGGCTTGGGCCCCAGCGGTATTGGATTTGGTGGAGGCGCAGGAGGGCGGTAAATGCGCTCAGGGATCTTCTCCACACCAGCGTTCCGGCCTACAGGTCTGTATAGAAAGAAAGGGACATCCCCTCAAAGGGGTAAGAGAACTGTCCTTTTGTGGCATCTAGGACCATCTTCTTTTCTCTGGCTGAATGAAATTTTTGTATTAAGTCCCCTGTGGCAGCCTGAGGTGCCTTTGCTGGTCGTGATAGCCGAAATAGGTCCTCCAGGGTGATCGTTTTAGCCGCCTTTGGTGTCAGTAATTCCGTGACGAGTCGCCTGACAAAGTGTGGTAGTTTAGCCTCTGGTATGGAGTCCGTAACCCCTCTGAGCTTGAGATTGTGTCATCGGTGCCTGTCTTCTTGTGCGGTCATTTGGATTTCTTGCTGCAGGTTTTATTGCTGCAGGTCCTTGATCGCTGCTTGCAGAACCCTGATTTGGTTGGTGTGGCTGTCGGAGGAGGCCTCCACCTTTCCCAGCCTCTCTGTGATGCCCTTGATGTCATCCCTAATTAGGGCCACGTCGGCGGCTATCTTCTTATGGTGAGTCACCATTAGGTCTCCAATTGCTTCCATGGTCACGGGGTGGAGGCCTTTGTGTGTAGTGGTCCCTGTGATTGGGAATGGGTCAGCGTGGCCAGTATGGAGTCTCCCCCATGATCATCCGACGACTCCTCTGTGAAGTCCGAGCATCCGCCGTGCAAGGACTCCATCTTGGCGCCTCCTGCCTCGTGCGCCTGCCGCCATAGTTCCCCGATGTCCATGCCTTGTCGGGCTTCGCTCTTTTGTTTTTCCGCCCAATTCGGCTCTCCCGGTTCTCTGTGCCGTCTCTGGGTACTTTTTGTGTGGGCTTTGTTGCTGGCTGTGTGTTTTTTTGCTGCAATTTGTCCCGGAGCTCCGCGGCCATGCGACGACCGCTCGCTTCAGATGCTTAGCTCCGCCCCCCTAGATAAGCGGTATTTTATAGTAATCCTTTTACATTTTAAATTTTTCTATCTTTGGTTAACTGATATTAATTTACATTTGTTTCCTTTAATTATTTTATGTGGGACCTCCTTTGGGCATTGCCATCTTATTTTTTTTTATTTGCTTTCCCCTAAGTTTAGCGAGGGTATTACCCTATTGTGATGCTGCCATGGATTACCCAGAAATTCAGAAAATTTCCTCATACTTACCGTAATTTTCTTTTCCTGGAAATATCCACGGCAGCATCAATTTCGTCCCTTCCCCTTTATTTTTATTTTTATTTTAGCCCTTTGAGCATATTACAAGACTAGTGGACCAAAGTAAAGAGGGTCAATTTATAATTTATTTCTTAGCCTAAACAGCTAAGTGGGCAGAGCTAACCCTATTGTGATGCTGCAATTGATATATCCAGGAAAAGAAAATTACAGTAAGTTTGAGGAAATTTTCTGAATTGTATTATTTTAATTTAAAATACATTTTGAAAAAACATGTCAAGTAAATAACTAGTAGAAGGAAAATGGAAATACTGGAGTTACTTGCACTATAATCTATGCAAGGAAAACCATGCCCTTGCATACTTTCCATTTGTATGAATTTTGCTTTTTTATAATTTTCAATTCAGTTTGTGCATGACAATGTTTTTTTGGCGAAAGTAATTTTTTTTGCAAATATAACAGAACAAATAAAATTGACACTTAATGGTTTGTAAAAAACAACTTGACTGTTGATTATTTTTTATCTAAAATACTCTGGTTAATGGGCATCCTTTAAGAGAAGAGTACCAAAATATTTGTCTCTAGTACTGCATGTTTAAAATGAATTGGGTAGGTGCTGCCCATGAAGGATAGAAAGAAAATGACACTCGATAAGCTTGTGCTAATCAGCATAACGCTCTATTGAGTGTTTTAGAAGTATGATTAAGAATACATAAATGATAACATGTTTCTGAAAGGATTTTGTTTTTATATTGTTGTTCCTTTTACTACAACAAAAGTAATCTATCCACTGGATTACCAAGGAGATTCTAATGCTAATTTGTTATTAGTGGTTAATTCTGGTTTATGAGAGAATATATATCACAGTATAATAATAATTGCACATTACTGATTTTTAAAGCATGGCAACCATTTTTTTCCCCACAGTGTATATTTTATATTGGGAGATCCATTTTTTTAGATTTATTGTGAAAGCACTGGCTACAATAAACTTTTGCAGTGTGTATTATACACAAGATAAGTATTTTTGTATGTGCTCATCTATTTTTTTTATATTTTGGTTTTTCATTTAGGATATTAAAGTGAGGAACTGCTTGTTTGAGGAGCTAATTTGCTTTCTTGATGTTTGAAACTTCAACAAATTCCAATTCTTACAGTTTGATCCTTGCTTTCTCTTTGAGCAGAACTGGTCTCCAACAAAAGCTGCATTGAAATTGTCTACCTCCAAATACATAAGACGGTTTGCCTTCCACTCAGAAGGAGTTACTTTTTTATAGTGATACCATACACTTACATGAGGTGTGGTCCTATTATTTCTCAGACCGATTCATTTATTTTAATGACATTTTAATTTACATATCCTGCTTCTCCATGTCTACCGACATCGAATTAGGTACCAGTAAACCAGTTTTTTTTTCCATTGTTGTCCCATGTCGTCTACTTCATAGTTCTCAGGGAAGCAAGGTCAGAGAAATTTCTATATCATTTTTAGGGAGAGTTCCTTTCATCCAGCTCAGGACCGGAAATGTTTCAGGTCACAGTTTCAAGAGGTAGGATGCAACATGCAAGTTATTGTGTTTTTTGCATCCTACCTGTTGAACCAGTGGATTTTGCTTTATATTCTACCTAATAAGAGGTTGCAGGCCTGTACTGCAGAGTACCAGGAGGTGCATTGGTTCCTATACCTTTTTTTTCTCAAGAGTGCCACACCATTTCAACTTATATTTTTACTGTGAACTTATAAGCCTTGGCTCATTCTCTTTTCCTGGTATTATTAGATGTAATGTTCAGACACCTTAATGTCATAGGTGTGTTATGTCCTGAATTCTGTATCCTGTGTATAGATGAGTGTTAGAGACAGAGGTGGGTGATACCAAATGATACCTTGTCCCCCTGAAGTTGCACCCCATGAAAATAGTTTCTGCCCTAAAAAAATAATGATTTAGCCCAGCCCCTGTTTTATAGTCTTGTTTAAAATTAAACTTTACAAAGAGATTTCCTGTACTCAAGTCCGGTGTAAGATACAGTGTAGAATAAACCATAGCTCTTGGTGCGTGATGTAAAAAGTTTTTTTCGTCTCAAATATGTCTATCTTTATTTTTGCTTTATGTCTCACAAAGATGATCGTGCTACATAATCTAGAGGTGATGTGGGTCCTCAAGTATTATTTTGTCATTAAAAAATATTTGGGAGACTGGTACATGGGCTCTTATTTTTTAATTTTTTTTTTTATTTCAGACAGTACCCGCCAGTAAATTTCTGCTACCATTCCTATAGTTCGGGCCAGGTACTTAAGTCATCATTAATATTTTCCGTTTTCAAAAACAAAAACACAAAGGAAAAAAAAAAAAAAAAAAGCTAATACAAACACATAAATGATGGCAAAGGTCCTCAATAGTATTCCCAATAGTAATAATTAGAGTAGCTAGATGATTATCTTAACATTTATTCTTACTTAATTTTCTAATTTATTTATTAAATTAGATTACCCCCACAACTTATTTAACCATTTATCTATATCCATCTTTTTTTTTTCAGATTTTTATTTACACCTCCTTCCATTTTTAGCTGTAAGATTAACTGATTTTTTTGTGGTTTCCCAATTTGGTGTTATCTTAGTTCTCCATCTTCTAGCTATAGAAATCTTTGCCGCTATTAAGGCATGGGTAAAAAAATATTGGAAATCCATATTATATTGGCTAAGATTTACCGTATATACTCGAGTATAAGACGAGTTTTTCAGCACATTTTTTGTGCTGAAAAACTCCCACTCGTCTTATACTCGAGTGAGTGTCTGTATTATGGCAATTTTCATTGCCATAATACAGACTGGGGGGAGAGGGGGGCTGGCAGAGCTGTAACTTACCTTCACAGCAGCTCCTGTCAGCTCCCTTCTCTCTCCTCCGTCCGTGCAGCTCCCAGGTCGGCTTCCTCTGCAACTCTCGCGAGAGCCGCGGGGTCAGAGCGTTGCCATGGGTTACCGTGGCAACGCTCCGCGCGGCCGCGAGAGTTGCAGAGGAAACTGACCTGGGAGCTGCACGGACGGAGGAGAGAGAAGGGAGCTGACAGGAGCTGCTGTGAAGGTAAGTTACAGCTTCCTGACAGCCCCCCTCCTACAGCCCATCCACTGGACCACCAGGGAGTGAGAGCCCCCGTCCCTGGCCAGCTAACAGGCAGGGAGGGGGGACGAAAAAATAAAAATATTAATAAAACAACTAATAAGAAAAAAAAAATATTAAAATAATAATAACAAAAAAAAAATAATACAATTAATAATAAAATAAAAAATAATTACCTAAAAAAACAAAACAAAAAATATTAAGATAATAATTAAATAATAATTAATAAAATGCCCAACCCCCACCAATGCTCTGCACACACACACACTGCACTCACACATACACACACTGCATTCATACACACACTGCACTGCATTCATTATATACACACTGCACTCATACACACTGCACTCATACACACACACTGCACTGCATTCATTATACACACACTGCACTCATACACACACACACTGCACTGCATTCATTATACACACACTGCACTCATACACACACACTGCACTCACACATACACACTGCATTCATCATTCATTATATACACACTGCACTCATATACACACTGCACTCATATACACACTGCACTCATATACACACTGCACTGCATTCATTATACACACTCATATACACACTGCACTCATATACACACACTGCACTGCATTCATTATATACACACTGCACTCATACACACTGCACTGCATTCATTATATACACACTGCACTCATACACACTGCACTCATACACACACACTGCACTGCATTCATTATACACACACTGCATACACACTGCACTCATACACACACACTGCACTCACACATACACACTGCATTCATCATTCATTATATACACACTGCACTCATATACACACTGCACTCATATACACACACTGCACTCATATACACACACTGCACTGCATTCATTATACACACTCATATACACACTGCACTCATATACACACACTGCACTCATACACACACTGCATACACACACTGCACTGCATTCATTATATACACACTGCATTCATACACACACTGCATTCATACACACACACACTGCACTCATATACACACACTGCACTCATACATACACACTGCATTCATACACACACTGCACTCATACACACACTGCACTGCATTCATTATACACACACTGCACTCATATACACACACTGCACTTCATTCATTATATACACACTGCACTCATACACACTGCATACACACACACTGCATTCATATACACACTGCATTCATTATATACACACGCTGTAAATAAATATTCAGTTAATATAATTTTTTTAGGATCTAATTTTATTTAGAAATTTACCAGTAGCTGCTGCATTTCCCACCCTAGTCTTATACTCGAGTCAATACGTTTTCCCAATTTTTTGGGGTAAAATTAGGGGCCTCGGCTTATATTCGGGTCGGCTTATACTCGAGTATATACGGTAAGTGTAATATGAATAATTCGGGAGATAAGGGAATTTTAATACCGATTATTTCTTGGATTTTACCTATAAACATTTTCCAAAATTCTATTATCAGGGGACAGCTCCACCAGATATGTAACATGTCTCCCGTCGCTTTATCACACCTCCAACAGGTGTCTGATATGTTATGATCCATTTTATTCATGCGACTAGGGACCAGATAGAGTCTATTTATGATCTTAAAATGTAACTCAACTAAATTTAAAGGACCACTCTAGTGCCAGGAAAACATACTTGTTTTCCTGGCACTAGAGTGCCCTGAGGGTGCCCCCACCCCCAGGGACCCCCTCCCGCCCGGCTCTGGAAAGGGGAAAGGGGTAAAAACTTACCTTTTTCCAGCGGTGGGCGGAGAGCTCTCCTCCTCCGATCCTCCTCTTCTCCTCCCCGTCGGCTGAATGTGCACGCGCGGCAAGAGCTGCGCGCGCATTCAGCCGGTCACATAGGAAAGCATTCATAATGCTTTCCTATGGACGCTTGCGCGCTCTCACTGTGATTTTCACAGTGAGAATCACGCAAGCGACTCTAGCGGCTGTCAGTGAGACAGCCACTAGAGGATTAGGGGGAAGGCTTAACCCATTCACAAACATAGCAGTTTCTCTGAAACTGCTATGTTTATGAAAAAATGGGTTAACCCTAGAAGGACCTGGCACCCAGACCACTTCATTAAGCTGAAGTGGTCTGGGTGCATAGAGTGGTCCTTTAAGCATTTAATATGTTTAGCAACTGACACCCAAGCTTTTTTTCATTCGTTTTTATCCAACTTTTTCTTTATTTTCAAATCTTTCTCCCATTTCTCAATGGCCGGAAAAATAAGATCTTCTTCCCCGTATCTCAGTATCGAATTACACTTTTTTTAAAAGATTTTTCATGTCATTCGCCTTCAACAAATGGCATAATTTACATTTGACTTCTGAATGTTCTTTATCTAGTGCTTTTCTTAAGTAGCTATTAATCCTTATATAGTTATATTTTTCATTTTCTGAAAGAGCGAATTCAGTGCGTATTTGTTCATATGATTTGAAATTTGATCCTGTCATTAGATCTTCTATATTTTGGATGCCTGCTTTGGCCCAATTTTTTTAATTTAAATCTTCTATATTGTTTTCCAGTATTAAAATTGGTAAAATGTTGATGATACGATTATTGAGTCCCACATTTTTTCTTATTTTGCTCCATGCTTCTCCAATATCTTGTACCACTATACTTTTCGGAACTTGGTTGGCAGTTATCTTTCTTTTTTGCGTAAACCAAAAGAGGGTAGACAGCTCTTTGCTATTTGACATTTTTTTTTCTATTGCATACCATCTCTCTAATTTAGACTCTGTTTGTTGTGAAATAATACAATGAAAGAGAGTGCTCGCTTGATAATATTGTTGGATCAGGGCAAGTCCTACACCTCCATTTGCTTGTTTTATCGCCAATAATTTTCTTGCCAGCCTTGGTTTCTTTGATTGCCATACAAATTTAGAGAAGGATTGTTGGATCAGTGTTAGCCAACTGTCAGGTACCTTCAAAGGAAGCATTCTAAATAGATATAACCACTTTGGTAGGATATAGGATTTAATTATATTTATACGACCCCACCAGGAGAATTCCAGACTCTCGTATCTTTTAATAGCTTATTCATTTTGAGAAGTAATGGGAGAAAATTGATCTCAACAATTTTCATTGGATCTGTGCAAATATTAATTCCCAAATAATTAAATGATTTTTCAATCCAAATAAAATCAAACCTCTTTTTTATCTCTTTTTTTTCTTCCATATTTACATTACTCGCCAGGATAGTTGATTTGTCTGTATTTACTCTGTAGCCTGAAACCTGTGAAAACTTTTCTATAATTGTCATAAGCTGTGTTATTGATTGTAGCGGGTTTTCTAAAGTTATAATCACATCATCTGCATACAGATTTATTTTTGTTTTCTTTCTTATGATCGAAACCTAAGATGTTTTCTTCTTATCTAATGGCAGATGGCAGAGGTTCTAATGATATTATATAGAGTAAGGGGGATAGAGGACACCCCTGTCTTGTTCCGTTAGATAATGGGAACCACTCAGAGCTAAAGCCATTCCCCATAATTCTTGCTGTTGGAACAGTGTATAGGGCAAAGATATTCTCGAAGTCTTCCCTCCAATCCAAATAACTGCAGTGATTGTCTCATGAACTCCCAGTTGACCCTGTCGAATGCTTTCTCAGCATCCAGTGACAGGGTCAACATGGGAGTTCCAGTGGTCCAAACGGAGTCCAAAATGTCGACCAATCTTCTGATGTTATGGGTTGAAGACCTCCCCGGAACAAACCCGACTTGATCTCTGTTTATCACCTCTGATATAATTATTTTTAGGCGTTCTGCTATCATGGCAGAATATAATTTAATGTTGGTATTCAAAAGCGAGATTGGACGATAATTCTTTATCTTTTCTGCATCCTTTTCTTGTTTAAGGATTGGCACTATATTTGCTTGTAACAGTTCTGCAGGTATGCTATTAGGTGTTACAAAAGAATTGAAAACTTCAATTAAATCATTTTTAATATTGTTTCTTAGTAATTTGTAAAAAAAGGTTATCAAATCCATCTGGACCAGAAGATTTTTTTTTTTTAATTTATTAATACAGAAAATCAGTTCTTCTTCTTGAAAAGCTTTATTAAGCTCCTGCAATTGTGTTTGTGAAATTTTTGGACTCTTTATGTTCCCGAGGAATTCACTAATGTTCGCCGTTTCGATTGGGTCTTTAATATTATATAGATCTTGATAATAATTCTTGAAGGCTTCTGCTATTTTTTCAGGTCTCAGGAGAGTCTCTCCATTGTGAATAATTTTGGTAATGATTCTTTTCGATTTTTCTTTTTTTATTCTGTTTGTCATTAATTTTTCTGCTCTATTTCCAGTGTAGTACCATTTCTGTTTTAAGTATAACAGCGCATTATTAGCCTTTGTCATAAGATGTTCATTTATTAATTTTTCAGTGTCTGTAATTTCGTTAGTAATACTACATAATGTTTTTTTTTATTTTGTTCAAGTAAGTTGTCTAGTTTTATGTACAATTCAGCTAAATTTGCCTTTTTTTTTATTTAGTTTATTTTCTTTTGCTGATAAACTTATAAAAAGGCCCCTTATTACTGATTTGTAAGCGCACCAAGTCATTGCTGGAGAAACTTCTTTATTTCTGTTTTCTTTGAAAAAGTGGTCTGTTGTATCTTTAATTTGTTTAAGATTATCTTTATTTTTAAGTAACCAGTCAAAAATTATTTGGGAGACTGGTACATGGGCTCTTATTTATTATAAAATTACCTTGAGAATTTTGCATATAGTTTAACCTTTTAATCTTGATTATATATGTAATTTGTCTAAGGTTTGAGGACCATTGGAGTGATCACAAAACTGGACCTGATGGATGAAGGAACAGACGCACGAGAGATTTTGGAAAACAAGTTGCTTCCTCTTCGAAGGGGTATGCATGCTTACTTAGTTTAATTGTATTGGGTAATGTGTAACATTCTTAATCTTTATATAATGGTAGGGCTGATATTTGTTCATATCTAGAACTGGTTGCTAAATCACAGCAACAGGAAAGTTAACCCCTTAAGGACACATGACATGTGTGACATGTGTGCAAAAATCTCTCCCAACAATAATGTTGATCTACCGGTTGACATCTGTGCAGCACAGCACACTCTTCTGAGCCTGAAATCCTCATACGTCCGAGTCTGAGGCCTATTGAGACAGTGGGGAAGATGGCTGGGAGAAGTGGCCAATCTCCTGGTATGGGGCACAGCTCTCGACATTGGATGGTGACAACCCCATAAGCCCCCCCCTCTCCCCCCTGGACCGTTGGGGGTTATCCTGGTCCCCTCTGGGTCAAGAGACTCTATACTTGCTACTGCTTCCAAGTTGAACTGAACTGCTCTCTGACGATCCAACTTGGCAGATGCAAACAAAGATATAGGATAACTAAATGGTTCCTCCCGTGACACCAAAAAGAATAGCGTCTAGGTGAAACCGGTTATCCTTGTGTCCCTGTTATTAACTAAACAAGAAAAAAGAAATTACCGTATTTATCGGCGTATAACACGCACTTTTTCCCCCTGAAAATAGGGGGAAAATCGTGGGTGCGTGTTATACGCCGATATCCCATAATTACTTACCTGTCCTGAAGCGTGGGCCGGCTTCACAGCGCGCACCGCGGTACAGGAACTTTAATTTCAGGTTCCGGTTTCCGGCGGGACTGAAAGGAAGTGTGCACACAATAGTGTGCACACTTCCTTTCAGTCCCGCCGGAAACCGGAACCTGAAATTAAAGTTCCTGTACCGCGGTGCGCGCTGTGAAGCCGGCCCACGCTTCAGGACAGGTAAGTAATTATGGGAGGGGAGGAAAGTACACTATGGGAGGGGAGGGGGGGGGAAGTACACTATGGGAGGGGAGGGGGGGAAGTACACTATGGGAGGGGAGGGGGGGAAGTACACTATGGGAGGGGAGGGGGGGGAAGTACACTATGGGAGGGGAGGGGGGGAAGTACACTATGGGAGGGGAGGGGGGGGAAGTACACTATGGGAGGGGAGGGGGGGGGGAAATACTATGGGAGGGGAGGGGGGGGGAAATACTATGGGAGGGGAGGGGGGGGGAAATACTATGGGAGGGGAGGGGGGAGAATACTATGGGAGGGGGGGAGAATACTATGGGAGGGGAGGGGGGGAGAATACTATGGGGGGGAGAATACTATGGAAGGGGGGAGAATACTATGGGAGGGGAGGGGGGGAGAATACTATGGGAGGGGAAGGGGGGAGAATACTATGGGAGGGGAAGGGGGGAGAATACTATGGGAGGGGAGGGGGGAGAATACTATGGGAGGGGAGGGGGGAGAATACTATGGGAGGGGAGGGGGGAGAATACTATGGGAGGGGAGGGGGGAGAATACTATGGGAGGGGAGGGGGGGAGAATACTATGGGAGGGGAGGGGGGGAGAATACTATGGGAGGGGAGGGGAGGGGGGAGAATACTATGGGAGGGGAGGGGGGAGAATACTATGGGAGGGGAGGGGGGAGAATACTATGGGAGGGGAGGGGGGGAGAATACTATGGGAGGGGAGGGGGAGAATACTATGGGAGGGGAGGGGGGAGAATACTATGGGAGGGGAGGGGGGAGAATACTATGGGAGGGGAGGGGGGGAGAATACTATGGGAGGGGAGGGGGGGAGAATACTATGGGAGGGGAGGGGAGGGGGGGAGAATACTATGGGAGGGGAGGGGGGGAGAATACTATGGGAGGGGAGGGGAGGGGGGGAGAATACTATGGGAGGGGAGGGGGGGAGAATACTATGGGAGGGGAGGAGAGGGGGGGAGAATACTATGGGAGGGGAGGGGAGGGGAGGGGGGGAGAATACTATGGGAGGGGAGGGGAGGGGGGGAGAATACTATGGGAGGGGAGGGGAGGGGGGGAGAATACTATGGGAGGGGAGGGGAGGGGGGGAGAATACTATGGGAGGGGAGGGGAGGGGGGGAGAATACTATGGGAGGGGAGGGGAGGGGGGGAGAATACTATGGGAGGGGAGGGGAGGGGGGGGAGAATACTATGGGAGGGGAGGGGAGGGGAGGGGGGGGGAGAATACTATGGGAGGGGAGGGGGGGAGAATACTATGGGAGGGGAGGGGGGAGAATACTATGGGAGGGGAGGGGGGAGAATACTATGGGAGGGGAGGGGAGGGGGGGAGAATACTATGGGAGGGGAGGGGGGAGAATACTATGGGAGGGGAGGGGAGGGGGGGAGAATACTATGGGATGAGGGGGGAATACTATGGGATGAGGGGGGAAATTTCCTGGAATTTCTTTCTAAAAATGAGGTGCGTGTTATACGCCGGTGCGTGTTATACGCCGATAAATACGGTATACAGAGGTTTTTACCAAAGGACAGGGTGAGAGTCACTGTATCGCCTGGACATAACAGTAGTCATATAGGTGAAGTACAATAATGATAGGAACCCTGCAGTGAAATCAGAATCAAACTAAAATAGAACAAAACAAAAATCTTGGCTAAAGTATAATACACCAACAAAAAGCAAATGAATAACAACCTCGTAAGGTAAGTTCCTATGCCAACAGCAAATGTAGCTGCTCAAAAGGTTTATATCCAGATAGAGTAACTGTAAATGGATAAAATGAGCTTTATTAAATTGGCTCACAAAGTATACCTTCAGCTGGGATCCCTAGTCAAATAGAGTATGTTACATCCAAGGCAACAAATTGTCCAAAGGAGGATGTAACCTATATAATAAGTGATATAAATCTTTGCTATGTCAAAGGGAAAGGATTGTGGTCCCTAAACAAAGACAGTTTAATTCAAGCTTACCATAATGCTAAATATATAAATATACAGGTAGCTCTATATACTCTTGTTATCCTCAAGGAGAGTATATGTATAAGTGCCAAGTATCTTTAGAGAAGACCTGAGGGACAGGTGCTAGCAAAGTATGAAGTGTGGAGGAGGATAATAATAGAAAGACTAATGCCAGGCAAAATGAACTTGCAATATTTAACTTAAAAAGCCTCTCTCCTTTTAAAGCTAGCTAAATAGGCATAGGAGCAATAGATACTGAAAGAAAGTTACATACTAATAAATAAAAAAGTGCTTAAAAATAAAAAGTGCCGTGGCAGCTGACATTTAAAGTGAATAAGTGCAATATAATGCATCTTGGACATAAAACCCAAGGGCAGAGTATAGAATATTTGATACGGTACTAACCTCAACATCCGAGGAAAGGGATTTAAGGGGAATTATTTCAGGTGAAGGTAGGCAGACAATGTAATAGGGCAGCAGAAAATGCTACCAGAATGCTTGGTTGTATAGGGAGTGGTATTAGCAGTAGAAAGAGGGACGTGCTCATGCCATTGTACAGAACACTGGTGAGACCTCACTTGGAGTATTGTACGCAGTACTGAAGGTCGTATCTCCAAAAGGATATTGATACTTTAGAGAGAGTTCAGAGAAGGGCTACTAAACTGGTTCATGGATTGCAGGATTAAACGTACAAGGAAAGGTTAAAGGATCTTAACATGTATAGCTTGGAGGAAAGATGAGACACGGAGGATATTATAGAAACATTTAAATACATAAAGGGAATCAACACAGTAAAGAGACTATATTTAAAAGAAGAAAAACTACCACAACATGAGGACATTAAAACATTATATATTTAAGTATTTGTTTGTTGCAACCTAATGCTACAATTGTTTTAAATAATGTTTTAGTTTATTTTTCTCATCAATCTACACTCAACTCAAATACCCCAGATTGACTCTCTTGTTGATTCCTGAGTGTATTTTTGCTGTACATCAGTCTTCCTTTCTAAATACAAAAATAAGTATTACTAGGCACTTATTAAATGCCGCAAAGACCCTCGTTCCAGTCTATTGGAAACGGCAAGTGGTGCCCACACTCCAGCAATGACAGTCCAGGTTAGATAAAATGTATGGCGTGGAGTCTGACAGCTACACTTTATGATAGGTCTGAAAAGTGTGTTGAGATTTGGAGGTCCTGGCTTCAATTTATGTCTAGGACCTTGGTTTAACTGTATAGTACCCTGAGGTGTGATGGAATGTGGTTATGGCTTACCTCTTTGCTTTTATCCATTCTCTCCTCTCCAAATTTTTTCCCTCCTTTTCCGGAGGCCTGTGGCTGACTTTGGATCTAGATCTTGTATGTACCTACGTGGTGGGTGGAGTTTGACTTAAGCTCACTATTATTTGCTATGCTTTTGTGTAATATCTGTTCTCCTCTCTATTGCCACAGCGGATACTACAAATTTTATATGGTTATCTGACTCTGTTTTGCCCTGTAATATTGACAATTATCTGGGGCTTTATTGTGTTTTCTTTTTTTCTTTTCTTGAATTATTGTATAATGTCTCTTCAAACATGTATTCCTAACACTATAGTGCTGAAGTATTAGTTTAGGTACTCTCAGATTGGAGATAAAAGTTGAGTTTACTTATCTTATCTCCATCTTCGCACTGGCCTTGCCTCCGTGGCTGAGATCATCAGTTTTGAATAGGAAATCATTGGGAGGCTATTACTGGCATTTATAAAGCACCAACCAACGCTTTACATAAACATCTTCTTGTAAAGATGCATTGAATCAATGCATCTTTATGGGTAGTGTCTCAGTGCAGAGCGTGGAGACACTGAATGTAAGTTCTGCACACAATGCAGCACTGAAATAGGAAGCACCTATTTTGACCATCTGAGTGACTGCACCTAGAGGTGTTACTAAGCAGCAATGTAAACACTTCCTTTTTTTTCTTCCTGAAACAACAGCATTTACATCACTGAGCCCACATGGGACATGCTATAGACACCAGAACATTAAGCTGTAGTAGTTCTGGTAACTGTAGTGTCCCTTTAATAACCATCACAGAAAATACAATTGCCACACAAAAGTATGTATTTATATAACGTAGGCATCAGAGGCTATTTACCAAATGGTATTTTGACACCTTATATGTAGCAATTTAACTGTCAATCTCTAATAAATATTGGAGTAAAGTTTTTTTTTTTCTTCTTCTGATTTTAACAGTCCAACGATCCCCCAATGTATGTCTCTGCCACTATCATGTTAAGCTACAGTGTCATGTAAGAGACCTGACCATATCCGTTTTTACAGGTAGCATTCAAGAGATTAATTTGATGTGCCTATGGCTACATTTAGGGGCGTTACAGAACTTTGACTGTTCAAATTACCTGATGAAGTTCTAGCATTAATACCTGAAATAAAAATTTAGTGGTAAAAAATGTTTTTTGCACTTTTGACAAATATATTACATTTTATCTGGCCATTTTTGATTCAATGCAACTCTATGAGGAGGTGCTGATTGGCTAAAATGGCGTTTAGCCCCATCTTAGAGGAATGAACTGAGCAGCTGAAGAAAATGAAGTGCTTTGTAGACCACCTCAAGTATATGGGGTATACATATCTGTGTATGTCAGTGTATCTGTCAGTGTGTGCGTGTATGTGCAAATGTGTGTATCTTTGTGCCAGTGTGTGTGTAGGTACCAGTGTGTGTATCTATGTGTCATTGTATCTATCCGTGTGTGTATCTAGGTATGTGTGTGTAGGTACCAGTGTGTGTATCTATGTGTCATTGTATCTATCAGTGTGTGTATCTAGGTATGTGTGTGTATGTGCCAGTGTGTATTTGTGTGGCAGTGTGTATGTACCTGTGTGTATCTATGTGTCAGTGTATCTGTGTGTATGTCAGTGTCTGTATCTGTGTGTCATTGTGTCTGTCAGTGGGTGTGTGTCAGTGTTTTTATGTACCTGTGTATGTGTTAGTGTGTATATGATTGTGTGTATGTGTCTTTGTGTTTCTGTTTGTTATTTTTTCTTATTTATTACTGGTATTTATAAAGCACCAAGGATATTCCGCAGCACTGTAAAATTGGGAAAAAGACAATACAATAAGAACAGAACGATACAAAAGGTAGAGGGCCCTGCCCGTGAGCTTACAATCTACAGGTAAACTGTGGAGGTGAGACAGAAGGTAACAGAGGAATTTGTACGGGATGGCATAGATGTGTATGTATATCTGTGAAGCTTGTATGTGGCAGTGCATGTGCAGACATCCCAGCAATTAAACACCAACACAACAAAACACAAACCCCTGCAAACATGACATACAAAGACATCCCTGAACTCCAACTCCAAAATTATACACAAACATTCAAACACCAATACTACATACAAAAGTACAACCACATTGAAAATCCAACACTAAATCCAAACACACCTCTGCATGCAAATGCAAACATTACTTTCAATATTGTAAAGCGCTACGGAATCTGTTGGCGCTATATAAATGGCAATAATAATAATACAAACACATTCCTGTATTAAAATGCTAAAATTATATACAAACACCAAATCTACACACCTGGTCACCAAGTACTACAATCTGTTTACTATCTGTAGAAATGTAATTGGCAAAAAAAAACTACATTTGACAAAAAAGAAAACATTACGCTCTTCTAATTGACAGGTTTTTGTTAGGACATGAAATTTTTTTGGGGTGGGTTCCACGATGTTGAAACATTTTGTCATAGGGTTCCACAGGAAAATTTACTTGGGAACCTTTGCTCTAAGCTAAAACTAAGAGCAGTATATTACTACCATCTACTGGCAATTTCCAGTATTACAAGTCATTATCTGGGCAGCACTAATCAGAATAGCATTGAGGCATGGAAGGATAACCTCCAAGATCTGCTTAGACTCTGGGCATCTCCCACACACCAGATCCATAAAGAGAATCACTGTAACTGAGCTTGATTGCTCGGCTGCAGTCTTCTCTATAGATTTAAAGGGCTGTCTGACGTGCTGACTTTCAATACTCCGTGCAGCTCTTTATGAAGTCTGATGACACTACAAATTGGCCCAGTTGACAGAGGAGAGACCCCAGGTATCTATTGATACCTGGATTTCCTACTGTAAGAAGAGACTAAATCCCTGTCTACAGTAATTTAAATTGACATTCAAAAGCGCTTTTTGCCGATCTCACTCTGAGCTCTGTATGCACCTCACCTGTCAGTCTGGAGCCACTAAAATGTGTCTTTGACAGTCTTTGCCTTCACTAATGCATCACAGACCATGAGGATTTTGGAGGTGGGGAATTCCATTGTCATCCCCTCTCTAAAGTAATGTTTGGGAAAGGGGTCCATCACTTCCCTCAATCACAATGTTAAAACGAAACTGTAGACACCAAAACAACTTTAGCTTAATTAAGCATTGTTGGTGTATAGACCATGCCCCTGCAGTCTCACTGCTCAATTCCCTGCAATTTAGAATTTTAGAATTGCATAGAATTCTATAGAAATATAGAATTGCAGAGCCTTCCTTAACACTTCTTGTAAAGAGAGATCAAATGTTTACACTTCCTTTCTTGCTCAGTCTGTTTAATTTGGATTTTCTTATCCTCCTGCTTTAATAGCTTGCTAGACCATGCAGGGGACTCCTGTGTGTGATTAGAGCAGGAGATAAAATATATTAAAGTAAGTTAATACCTGATTGAATATGAAACCTTTTTTTTTTTTTTTTCCAGGCTGTGTGAGTTGCAGTCAGGGGAGGTGTGGGTAGGGCTGCATAAACAAAGTATTTTAACTACTACGTGGCAGAGAATTGAGCTGTGGGAATGCAGGAGCTTGATCTATACAAGGGCTTCCCAAACCTTTATGGACCAAGACCCACTTTTGAAAACGGTAATTTTTGTGACCCACTCGCTTGTAATGCATATTTTAAAAGTGAAGAAACTTGGCACAAAATGGCAGTGAGCTTTGGATGCATAAAATCGGCACATCATGGCAATCAGCCGTAGATGCTTAAAATTGGCACACCATGGCAGTTTTAGATGCATACAATTGGCACACCATGGCAGCTTAAGATGCAGAACATTGGCATACCATGGCAATTCGTTTTAGAGGCATAAAATTCAGAACACCGTGGCAATCAGTTTTAGAGGCATAAAATTGGCACACCATTGCAGTTTTAAATGCATAAAATTGCCACTCAATGGCAATCCGCTTTAGATGCATAAAATTGGCACATGATGGCAATCCGTTTTAGATGGACAAACTTGGCACATTATGGCAATCAGCTTTAGATGCATAAAATTGGCACACCATGGCAGTTTAAGAGGCTTAAAAAAGGCATACCATGGCAAACCGTTTTAGATGCATAAACTTGGCACATCATGGCAATCCGTTTTAGATGCATACAATTTCCATATCATAGCAGTTTTGGGGGCATAATGTGGCATATCATATCAGTTTTAGAGGCATAAACATGGCAAATCATGGCCATTTTAGAGGCATAGTTTTGACATATTGTGGCAGTTCTAGATGCATAAATGCGGCACATCATGGCAGTCAGTTTTAGAGGCATACAACTGGCTACTCACAGACTCAAGTAGAATCAGAAACACTGTGTCCCGCTCTTTTATCCAGGCACCTCATGTTGAGTATCCCAGAGGTGGAAAGAATGTAGTGTTGCACTTGTGTGTGTAGTTTTAGGGTTTGTATACAGGGGTGTTTTTGTATGTAGTGTTGGCTTTTAAATGCAGGTGTGCTTTTGTGTGTAGTGTTTGAATGAAGGAGTGTTTGTATATAATTTTGGAGTTTGAATGCGGGTGTGTGTTTGCATGTACTATTTGTGTTAGATTGCAGGAGTGTGTTTGCATGTTGTGTTCGTGTTTGACTGCTTGGATGTATGCACATACATACATACATACATACATACATGCACTGCCACATACATACAGTGAGGGAAAAAGTATTTGACCCCCTGCTGATTTTGAACATTTGCCAACTGATCAGACTATAATTGTAATGGTAGGTGTATTTTAACAGTGAGAGACAGAACAACAACAACAAAAATCCAGAAAAACGCATGTCAAAAAAAGTTATAAATTGATTTGCATGTCAATGAGTGAAATTAGTATTTGATCCTTTCGACTTAGTACTTGGTGGTAAAACCCTTGTTGGCAATCAAAGAGGTCACACGTTTCTTGTAGTTGGCCACCAGGTTTGCACACATATCAGGAGGGATTTTGTCCCACTCTTCTTTGCAGATCTTCTCCAAGTCATTAAGGTTTCAAGGCTGATGTTTGGCAACTCGAACTTTCAGCTCCCTCCACAGATTTTCTTTGGGATTAAGGTCTGGCGACTGGTGAGGTCACTCCAGGACTTTAATGTGCTTCTCTTGAGCCACTCATTTGTTGCCATGGCTGTGTGTTTTGGGTCATTGTCATTCTGGAATACCCATCCATGACCTATTTTCAATGCCCTGGCTGAGGGAAGGAAGTTCTCACCCAAGATTTGACGGTACATGGCCCCGTCCATTGTCCCTTTGATGTGGTGCAATTGTCCTGTCCCCTTAGCAGAAAAGCACTGTCAAAGCATAATGTTTCCACCTCCATGTTTGACAGTGGGGATGGTGTTCTTGGGTTCATAGGCAGCATTCCTCCTCCTCCAAACACGGCGAGTTGAGTTGATACCAAAGAGCTTGATTCTGGTCTCATCTGACCACAACACTGTCATCCAGTTCTCCTCTGCATCAGTCAGATGTTAATTGGCAAACTTCAGATGGGCTGTACATGTGCTTTCTTGAGCAGGGGGACCTTGCGGGCACTGCAGAATTTCAGTCCTTTAGTGTTTTACCAATTGTTTTCTAGGTGACTATGGTCCCAGCTGCCTTGAGATCCTTAACAATTGGTGTAGGTCTACAATCTTGTCCCTGACTTTCTTGTGTAGGTCTACAATCTTGTCCCTGACTTTCTTGTGTAGGTCTACAATCTTGTCCCTGACTTTCCTGGACAGCTCTTTGGTCTTGGCCATGGTGAAGAGTTTGGAATCTAATTGATTGATTGCTTCTGTGGACAGGTGTCTTTTATACAGTAATTAGCTGAGATTAGGAGCACTCCCTTTAAGAGATTGCTCCTAATATCAGCTTGTTACCTGTATAAAAGACACCTGGAAGCCAGAAATCTTGCTGATTATTAGGGGATCAAATGCTTATTTCACTCATTGACATGCAAATCAATTTATAACTTTTTGGACGTGTTTTTCTGGATTTTTTTTTTGTTTTGTTATTCTGTCTCTCACCATTAAAATTATAGACTGATCATTTCTTTGTCAGTGGGCAAACATTCAAAATCAGCAGGGGATCAAATGTTTTTCTCCCTCACTGTACCTACTTACACAGTTACAGACTCTCATACACCCACAGGTGTGTGTGTGTGTGTGTGTGTGTGTATATATATATATATATATATATATATATATATATATATATATATATATATATATATATACACACTAACACACACACCTTGATACATACATATACTCACACAATCTGACACACACATACACATAAATATAATAATTTAAAAATTTTACCTTTTGTGTGTAGGAGGATGGCATGCGTGGGGTCCTGTTGGCTGAGTTCAATGGGAGTGAGTGCAGTTCTCACCAGCCTGTCCTTCCTGTGCTGCTGCCATCACCTCCCTCTCTCTCTGAGTAAGAAGCTGGGAGGAAGTGACAGGCAGTCACTTCATCCCAGTGCAGTCGATATTACAGGGGTCCTGTCATGCTCTTAAAGCGCCGCTGCGCCTGACCTTGCTCCTGTACAGCAATAATACCCATCGAGTGGCCCTAAGTGCATAGGTTACCTGATGGGCCCACTGACCGTGCCGGCCCTGGCAGTAGTTCTGCCGCTTGGTCAGTATCGCGCTGTAAATGCAGTGCCGACCTCCAAAAATGGTATAGGCTGGCTCATGGATGCATGGAGTCTGCGCGAAACCTGCAAAATTAGCTGGCTACACTTTGGGAAACACTGATGTATACACATGTATACACAAAAACTGCTTTGTTAATCTAAAGTATTTAAAAAAAAATACTATGACATATTAATATCATTTTTCTTGGTAACTTTCCCTTTAGTGTGAGAGTTCACTGAGATAAGGATCTTTTTTTTAATTTTTATATTTTTTAATTTTTATTTCCTTCTATTGTAGAGACATTATGATTTACATCAGTTCCACCATGATGTTTGTGATCATTTGATCTAAATATTGTCACGTTATAGTATAAATCGGCATGTTCTAGTGTTCTTTTATTTTGCCTTTACTCTTGGATCTAGGACTGCAGATTTTAATTGGATTAGTTTTATTTTATTTAAGGCTATGCTGGTGTCGTGAACAGAAGTCAGAAAGATATTGATGGTAAAAAGGATATTCAGGCTGCCTTGACAGCAGAAAGGAAGTTTTTCCTGTCTAATCCAGCCTACAGGCACATGGCAGATCGCATGGGGACCCCTCATCTTCAGAAAGTTTTAAATCAGGTATTGGAGTTGTGTGATTATGGTTTTCCTGTGATGTTTTTCATAGGTAATTATATTTTTACACTTTTTTCCTGTAAAAACATTTTTTTTCCCCAATTTGAATTTTCCTTGTTTTTTTTGTTATATATTTTAATATGAAGCTTGCTTTTTATACTTTTTGGTCTAGTTTACATGGTACTAAAATTAACACTTAATTAACATTTAATGATGAAACAAATATTACAAAATAGTAACTACTATCAAAAATTATCATAGGCTTCACAAAGATCTGTGTTTTTAAAAACTGATTAAATATTTAATATAGTGTAATGCATGTCTATAAATGGACTCAAAAAAAGAAGAAAAAAAAGACTTTAAACAAATTAATACAGTTTCTACATGAAGAATGATTTGTGACTCTGGAAGTTCCTCAAATGAAATGCTTCTTGGATGGCAAAAGCTTTTATTTCCCATTCAAACTTTTATATCCCAGTGATGAATACTATATTTTATAGCATTCATCAATGACAAGTGGCACTTCCTCAAGCCTAACCCAGTGTCTCAAATTATGTCACTCTGCCCCCATTGGACATTGGACATCAGCCACTTTTAGAATTTATAAGCCTATGAGTAAGTGGACGCACAGTGGTTTTGAATTTTACCAACTATAAATGAACTACTGAACATGAATTTATGGAGGACAAAGTATATAGCAATCATTTTGCAACTGCCTGATAAACAGCAAGAATTTTTTTATGACCACATAAATCCTTTCTGATTCATAATGTACTTCAAAAACCTATGTTGCAAAGAAAAGACTAAGATTGATAATCAGAATATGTACATTGTTTTAAATGAACACTATAGGGTCAGGAACACAAACATGTATTCCTGACCCTGTAGTGTTAAACCCACCATTTAGGTGGCTTTCCCTCCCCAGCCTCCTTTTAAAGGAATTAAAACTCCCCTTATTTCCAGCACAGCGCAGGTCCGCCGGTGCTGGTCCCGCCCCGATCCACCTCCTTGATGACATCAGAATTACCTCTTTTTTTTTTTTTTTTTGCCAATCCAATGCTTTCCCGCAGGGAATGAGGCAGGATGGGGGGAGAGGGGGAGGACGCACTATAGTCACTAGAACAACTACATTAAACTGTAGTTGTTCTAGTGACTATAGTGTTCCTTTAAGGTTAAAGGGTTAGAGCCCCTCAAAGTCTCACCTGGCTGTCCTTGAATGCAACATCCGTCTGAAATTACCTACTTACTAGAGGCGATCATAGACATACATTCATATATGTTTTCCAGCAAAAAAATGAAATTGTTCGAATGTTTAGGAAGTAGTTTAAGAAAAAAAAATGTTTTTTAAGTACTTAAAGACGATCATCTCATAATTAGATTAAATGAATGCAGAAATACCGATAATTATTAAAGACTTTCTCTTATCAATGTACATATATTTTGACTTGTTTTTAATGTAAGTTCCTTCTATTTCTTTTCAAAAGCAACTAACCAACCACATACGAGATACGTTACCTGACTTCAGGAACAAACTACAAAGTCAACTTCTATCAATAGAACATGAAGTAGAGATTTTAAAACATTTTAAACCTGAAGATCCTTCTAGGAAAACTAAGGCATTGCTTCAGTAAGTAGTTTTTCTTTCATTTCTGCTATAAATTACAATCTTAAATAGTTGTTGCTTTTGAGTTTAATGGTGAATACAGTATTTCCATTTGCATGTAAGTGGTAATGTATAATTCAGTAAAGCTTTTTTTTTGTCCCACAGTGTATAATGACATTTGCAGTACTCACACATTGAAATATGCAGACCATTAATAGAAACTTACTGATATGTTAAAGAATTCTTAAAAAAAAAATAAAAAAAAATTTAAACGTAGCCCTCGATTTAACAAACTTTCCAAATGATTCAATACTGTTCCAAATGATTTATCTATAGAAGTTACCATAAAGGTATGGAAATTTCTATAGATTAATATTTTTGGAAAGTTTTTCTAACCGTATTGAATAATTTAGAAAGCTTATTAAATCAAAGGCGTAATTTGGACTTTAAATAACCATACATAAATTCAAAACATATAGGTATCCAAATAAGGACACACATTGTAAAGTTAGTATTGATTTGTAAAAGAACCAAACATAGAATTAACAGGTATAATTGTAATGGTAATGATAACAACAGCAGGCAGAGGCAATGAAAAGGGAGATATAACTCCTAAACATCTATCTGTGAGCTTGCCTTCAAGGGCACCTATACTACACTAAACATCACAATCTTGTTAAAATATGCTGGATACATTTTTTTCCCCTGCTACGATACAAAAAGTAAGAAATGTACGTAGTGGGCATTGGATGAGATATCTTCCATAAACCAACCATGAACCCCCCAAATAATGACAGACACAAAATTTGGATATAACAGGCCACAGCATTTACTAAACCATACAAATACTGTATAACACATACAATTTGTATAAAACTGTACATATAAATAACCAAACGATCATGACTTAACATATAAATAACAGTGCATAATGTCATACAGTATGCCCTTACTGTAATCAAAACGTCCTTGCCAATCTAACTCACCCCTTCACAAAGGCTCTCACCTCCCCCTCATCATAATAAATTCCTCTTCCCTTTTGGGCTCTCCACCAGCCGGCCTTTTAGCTCGGTGGGGACCAGTCCATAATGCTCCCCACCAGCTGGCTTTCAGCTCGGTGGGGACACGTCCAACCGGGTATCCTTGTGGTTTACCATAAGAGACCCAGTCATTATCTCCTTACTCCTCTACCTGCAACCATCTCCCACCCAATTTTGGCAAGGACATGCCCCCTGCCACAAACCCCGCTGTTTTACGCCTAATATCAGCGGGGGGCCCCGCCCAAACAACCCAAGGCACATTCCACCGCCTCTTGGATTGCCAAATTAAAGAGGTTCGAGCCCGACCTCAGTCATATGTACCCCATCTGGGCGAAATAAATTTGCTTCCTCCTTTTCAAAGACCTGATGGCGAATGGGGATACCCTTAACTTCCATGATAAACTTTAAAACCCACCTATTCAGCTTCTTGCGGCAATGTTCCAGCACACTTTGACTGTGGGCCTGCCACGAATACTTCCAAGCCACTACTTCCGACCAGATTATACAAATGTTGGGGAACAAGATCGATATCTGGGACAAGTCCCTCTTAACCATGTCCACCAAACCTCTGACCGGAATCGTCCAACGTCATTGCCCCCAGGTGGATGACCAAAACTGACAGTGCCCCTAGCAGTCGAGAGAGCCTAACCAATTCAGGTAGGAGCCGGACCCACCTCATTCCCCTGGCGCCAAACCACCGAACCTCTGCAGTTGAAGGCGTAAAATCAACTGGCACTCGCTGCCATGCCCAGTGGATATAAGTGCAGATCAACCAGACCCTGGGGGGAACCGAACCCGAGGAGAAAAACATTAGCTTAGTAGACCGTCAGCACGCACATAGGAAACAAACCAAAGCGAAAGACACAAATGAACTGAAAATGGGAGAGGAAGCTCCTATCCTCGTGCACCAGTAGAGGGCCAGACAGTGCCGGGCGTACACCACTATAATTCAGAAATGACAAAACTGGGCAGGTGGCCAACCCAGGGAATGCCGCCAGCTGAACCCACTTACCTTTCCTGAAAACGTCTGTCTTGGAGCAGTGATCTTAAAAGAAACACGGTCCTGCCCTCCTGAACATCTGAGAAAAAGATCCCCCCCAACAGCCGACCTGTTCAGACACACCAAATCCCCAATCCTCATGGCCCTGAAGAATGCGCAAGAAAAAGCAAGGCAAAATAGCTGCACTTTAAAGTCTGAGAAACACACCTGGCATAACTTCACCAAGAGAGCGCCCGATACCGGCCTCCTAAAATCCACAGAAACCCGACCCCTGCGCAGACCCTTAACCACTTACCAGAAACTCTTTGGTCTCATTCCTCCAGCCATGAAATTTCAACAGAAAGCTCAGCCCAGACAAGCGCAAGGACACCGCCGAAGGCGACATGCCCACAGTAACCCAACTCTCCAAGAGCCGCAACAGACCATGCAATCGAGCAGGCGAAACTGGAAAAGCCCGCACCTCCGATTCAAGTTCATGCCATTCTGCCCACACCTTTAAGAGTACCTTGCCCACGTGGAACTAGACATCGATCCATGAACCAGCTCCATCAGTCTGCCGTACCCAGGGACCACAGCTCCACTTGACACCGGCAACCTACCCTGTCTGCGTGAGGCACAACTGCTCGAAACTCCTCCCACTTTGAACAAGATGTAATCTGCAATCACATTACGAACCCCCAGAACGTGAAGCGCCCTACACATCACATTTAGGCACCAGCACCGAAGCAAGCGGACCACTGGCGGAAAGGAGGGAGGATAGCTGGTTAATCGCCTGCACGACCCCTAGATTGTCACAGTAAAAAATGACCCACCGATCCCGCAATTTCAAACCCCTCAATTCCAATGCCACCACGATGGAAAAAAGCTCAAGGAAGGCAAGATTCCTAGTCAGGCCTGAGGCGTGCCATGCCGCCGGCCAAGTGTCAGCCCACCAACGCGACCTCAAAATTGGCCCGAAACCAATGGAACCCACAGCGTCCATATAGAGGTAAAGATCCAAACTGAACCTCTGTACGCAGCCAGGAAGGAATCCCAGACTGCCAAGTCATCACGCAACCATTCGCATGAGCCGCCAGGCGCCTGCTGAACACCCGCCCCATGGGCATGATATGACAGGCAAAATTCAATTTCCCCAAAAGAGACTGCAGCTGGCATAACTGGATCTTCCATAGGCCACGGGCAACCGCCACATCCTGGCGCAGCCCTTTCACCTTAACCTGTGGCAATCAATATTCATGGGCCACAGAATCGATTTCGATGCCTAAGAGACTTAGGCACGTCACTGGCCCCACCGTCTTATCGTGAGCTAGGGGAACCCCGAAGCGACCAAACACCTCCCCCCACCATGTTTAGCAGGATCCAACATGCCCGGGAATTCGCCAGGCCCACACATAGTCATCGAGAAAGTGCAGCAACGAGTCGAACCTTAACTCCTGCCGCATCACCCACTCCAGGAATGTGCTGAAGCATTTGAAGCCAAAACAGGATATGAAACAACCATAGGGAGGCACATATCCACGTAATACCAGCCATCGAAAACACAACCAAGGAGGTGATGGCAGTCCGGATGCACAGGCAACAAGTGAAACGCTGATTTCTTGCCAGCAAAGCCCCAGAGCCCGCCTCCCTGACCATGCGAACAGCCTGGCTCTGAATGACGCATAAGAAACATGTCAACTCGCCGCAGAAATATCGTAATTTAGTGAACCCCGATAAGGGTACGATAAATGATGAATTAGGCAAAATTTCCCAAGCCTCCTTCTTGGGCACCATGCCCAAGGGGGACACGTGCAAATTCGTCAAGGGAGGAACGTCAAAGGGCCCTGCCACATGCCCCAGCGAGGCCTCCCACCTGAGGAAATTCCTGCACCAACTTCAAATTCTGAACCACCCCTGAGGGCTGGCGCTCCCAGAAGGAGATCCAGAACCCATGTTCACACCCCTCCAGAAGCAGTACCGCTACCCGACGGTTACTCGAATGGCCAAGCAAGGGGCGCATCTCTCTTACGTCCACTAGCGTCAATGCCCTTAGTCCCCAGGTCACTCTTGTCCCCTGGCTTACCCCGCTTAAAGCATTGCAAAGCTGAGTGGGTACCTCCGCAGTAGGAGCATTAGTTTTTAAACCAGCACGATGCTCCCCACTTGCAGTGACTGTTGTTGAATTTCCAACAATAGCCCAGCCGTTGATGCGTGGCCAAAGAGGCGGAGCCGGTAAAGGACCCCCCGAGAAAGGACGACAACCCTGTTGAGTCCTGATGGAGAGCCAGAGGCCAATGTCCATATGATTTCACGATATGGAGGGGCGGACCGCGAGCCGCCAACGAAATTGCTCTTCATACCACCACCAACCCAGATCACCATAAGTACGACAAGCGTTCCATATGTTTCCTGATAACAGAACAACACTAAGCAATGTTAGCCTTCCCCTCAATCACACTCGCCAAAATGGAGAATGCCCGCACCCAGTTCCCAGAAGTCTTGGGAATCTTCCTATAGCATAATGTCTCCTTATCTTTATCTGAATCCTTCCCATCCTTGTCCCCCAGGGGAGGAGCATTCTCCAAGGGCAACAGGGAAAAAATCTTGACAAATTTTCATTTCCAGATATTTTCCCTAATTTCCGGCTACAGATGCAAGCCCAGGGGGCGAGATAAGCAGATATACGCTGCCCCTTTCACCATGTCCGCGACACCCATAGGATCATCTAAATCCGCAGGGTTGCTCCACGGGGGGCGCTGGCCCTGCTGAGGGAACCGTTAACCTGCCACCAACTGCCGGGCTTGTAACAGAGCTTACCACCCCACTCGCCAGCGAACCCGCCACCGGGACAGAAGGGGAGCACACAGAGCGCAGCTGACTATCCAACCCCTGGGGACCCTGCGCCAGCTCACCCATCTCCCACTGGGAAAGAAGACCCCACAACCGAGATAGAAACCCGCCTAGCGCTGACACCCCCAACCCGGACAACAAAGGAAAATTGGACTCACCTGAAGGCACCCCGAGAGCATTCAGCAGCACCAAAATTGAAGCAGAAACCCAGGAAACTGAATCCTGAGAGGTCCCTATGGCTCCCATGTTCACAGGAGCTCCAGACGCCACCTGCTGGACAAATCCGGCAACCGCACCTAAAGCCTAAGAAAGCAGTGGAGAGTCAGTGAGCCTGTACCTCAGACCAGGAGGCTGCCGAGACAGGTAAGAAGAATGGGTGGGGGGACCCCATTGACACCCTAGGCAGGTGGAGAGGAGCAGGGGAGAAAGAGAAAAGAGGAGGGGTGGGAGCAGGGGGGGAAATAAACGGAAGGGCAGAGGACACCGTAACCACATAACCACATAATGACACTGTGTGATGTATAGTTGGTTTGTCCACCATGAAGCAAAATTAAAACAATTTCCAGTATAATGATATGGTTAAAATTGCAGATCTCCTTATATTGTAAGATGGTAAAAGGTATATAGTAATGATAACGTAATGATAAACTGTAACAGTATACAAGCCAATAGAATAACCAAATTATAATGGATGGATGTCACAACGAATTTGCTGTAAAGAGGGAGTAGAATACTATGTTAAAAGGGGAAGATTAACTAAGCTATACAGAAATATGTAATGTAAAACTTGGTTATTAATGGATAAAAATATAAACACAATTGTGTGCCTCCATAATATTTCCGTGCTTATTTTTTTTAAGTGAAAGGAGTCCACACTGATTGTATGTCATTTTTCAAAGACAAGCACAGCAGGCACTGACAAATTGTTCAGTATTATTCTGACTATACATGCAAGATGTGGCACTAATAGGAAATTATCCCTAGACATTCTTACTGCAGAGACAGTGAGTGAACCACATCTGAGGCCATAAGGGTGATTACCTATTACTCTATTATTTTATTATATAAAGATGGCAACATCGATGTGATCTTTAGACATCAAAGGTCATAATCCTTGCCTCTGAGGCTTAATCCCATGCATGGCAGTAAATTAAAGGAACACTATAGTTACCCGGACTACTTCATCTCAAAGAAGCGATCTGGATGCAGTGGTCCTATCATTTTTACCCTGCATTGTAAAACATTGCAATTTTTCAGAAAATGTGGTAATTGTTCAGCAGTGCTCTTTAAACTCACTTTTTAATATAAAATTATTTTGCTTTTTTGTTAATCAATTATATTAAAGAATGGTCCAGCATTTTGCAGTGGACTTTGAGAAAAGGATTGAAGGATCTGGAGATCAGGTGGATACCCTGGAGCTCTCTGGTGGTGCCAAAATCAATCGTATTTTCCACGAGCGTTTCCCGTTTGAGTTAGTAAAGGTGAGATTTGCTTTGATTATTCCTTAAAGGCATGTGACTTCTAAACCACTTAACCAGTGACATTATCATGTGCACTAAACTACTTCACGTATAAAAGATGTGTTTTGTGGAATTTTTACAGACACAATACTTTGCATAGAGCACATTATCGTTGAGTGAGCATACTGTCAGGGACCAGGAACCAGACAGAGACAGAAGTAGATGCAAACACACCTTTATTAATAAATAACAAATAAATAACAAAAGCAAAGTCCAGGAATCAAGCAGGGGTCAGTCACCAGAGCGGGTAGTCAGACAAGCCAGGATCAGGAGCACGGAGAGCAGCGGAGTCAGGAACAAGGCCGGAGTCAGGAACCAGGAGCAAACAGGAAACACAGGAACAAGGAGACTTCTGGGGAACAGGAAACCACGCAAGGGCAAGGAGGTTCTGGGCTTAGCTGCTTAAATAGGCAGAACTGATTAGCAGCAGCATTGATTACTACTCACAGGTGAGTAACCGTGGCAACAAGCAGAAGGAGCTCATAGTGATTGCAGCTGAAACTCAATCACTGAAACAGAAAAGGGTTGCTGTTTAAAACAGCAAAGAAACCCTGACAGTACCTCCCCCCTCAACGACTCCCCCCATCTCTGTTGGTGGGTCCGGGCTTCATGGGGAAGCGGGCGTGATAGGAACGAAGGAGGGATGGTGCATGGACATCAGAGGCTGGAACCCAGGAGCGTTCCTCTGGACCGTATCCTTTCCAGTGCACCAAGTATTGGATCTGTCCTCTGAAGACCCGTGAGTCAATGATGCTGCGTATTTCATATTCCTCATGATTGTCAATCAGAACAGGACGTGGACGTGGCACTGAGGTGGTGTAGCGATTACAAACCAACGGTTTCAAGAGGGAAACATGTAAAACATTTGAGATGCGCATGTTAGCAGGAAGGTCAAGTGTGTAAGCTACAGGGTTGACCCTTCGAAGTATACGAAATGGCCCAACGTATCGGGGTGCCAGTTTTTGTGAGGGAACACGGAGGCGTAGGTTGCGGGAAGACAGCCAGACCCTCTCTCCGACCTGATAGGTAGGTGCAGGAAGGCGTCTGCGGTCGGCCTGGAGTTTGTAGTTCTGCATTGCGCGTTGCAAAGAATTCTGAACCTGCACCCAAGTGGAACGGAGTTCCCTGAGATGTTCCTCCAATGCTGGTATCCCCTGTGGCAAGAACGTATCAGGTAACATGGACGGTTGAAACCCATAGTTTGCCAGGAATGGGGATAGCCGGGAGGAGGCATTAATCGCACTATTGTGGGCAAACTCCACCCAGGGTAGCAGATCAGACCAGTTGTTCTGGTGGTCAGAAATGTAGCAACGCAGAAACTGTTCCAGTGTTTGGTTAGCTTGTTCCGCTGCACCATTGGATTGCGGGTGGTAGGCCGAGGAGAAGGAAAGCTGAATTCCCATTTGCGTACAAAAAGCTCTCCAAAATCTGGACACGAACTGGCTACCCCTATCTGAGACTATCACTGTGGGTAACCCATGCAAACGAAAGATCTCCCGAGCAAAAATTGTTGCAAGTTCCTGGGAAGTTGGTAGTTTTTTCAAGGGAATGCAATGCGACATCTTCGAGAATCGGTCAACAACCATGAGAACGACTGTATTGCCACGGGAGACCGGAAGATCTACGATAAAATCCATGGACAAGTGGGTCCAGGGTCGTTCACCATTAGGTATGGTTTGCAGGAGACCCACTGGAGGGCGTCGTGGGGTTTTATTTTGAGCGCACACAGGACAGGCAGCTACAAAAGCGGTGACATCCGAACGGAGACTAGGCCACCAAAATTGCCTGGAGACGGACCAGATTAACTGGTTTTTGCCTGGATGTCCAGCTGCTTTGGGGTCGTGGTATGTACTCAATAGTTTCGTACGGAGGTTAATAGGTACAAAACAACGGCCATTAGGTTTCTCTGGAGGAGCATTACTTTGTGCAGCCAGAATCTCCTCGCCTAGGGGTGAGGTGAGGTTAGTACGGATGGTTGCCAGTATATGGTCCGGAGGAATCACAGGAGTAGGGGTTATCTCCTCTCTAGATGGAGGGGAGAACTGTCGAGACAAGGCATCAGCCCGAATGTTTTTAGTACCGGGCAAGTAAGAAACCACATAATTGAATCTTGATAGGAAGAGAGCCCATCTAGCTTGCCGGGGGGAAAGTCGCTTAGCTTCAGAAAGATATGTAAGATTCTTGTGGTCTGTGAGGATGAGGATTGGCACTGAAGTACCCTCAAGAAGGTGCCTCCATTCTTTGAGAGCTAAAATTATGGCTAGAAGTTCTCTATCACCAATTTGGTAATTGCATTCCGCCGGGTTCAATTTCCTCGAGAAATACCCGCACGGATGCCTGGAGCTCTCTGGGTTAGGATGTTGAGACAGGAGGGCACCTACTCCTGTCTCAGACGCATCGACCTCAAGAATGAATGGTAAGGCAGGGTTAGGGTGTGCCAGTATAGGAGCAGCAGCAAAGGCGACTTTGAGAGACTCAAAGGCAGTAATGGCTTCCTGTGACCAATGCTGTGGATCAGCATCTCTCCTGGTCATGTCCGTGAGAGGTTTAACCAAGGAAGAAAAGTTGCGTATGAACTTCCGATAATAATTGGCGAAGCCCAGAAAACGTTGTATAGAGCGAAGACCCGTAGGTCGAGGCCATTTTAGTACAGCCGAAAGATTCTCCGGATCCATAGAGAATCCAGCATCTGAGATAACATATCCCAAGAATGTGACCTGTTTGCAGTGAAACTCACATTTCTCCAATTTACAGAATAGATTATTTTCTCTAAGTCTCTGTAGAACACGAGAAACGTCTGCGTGATGGTTCTCGAGAGATGTGGAATGGATCAGAATATCATCAAGATAAACCACCACACATTGCTGCAGCATATCTCGCAGGACGTCATTTATAAATTCTTGGAAAACCGCCGGAGCATTGCAAAGACCAAAGGGCATTACTAGGTATTCGTAATGGCCGCTCCTGGTGTTAAATGCGGTTTTCCATTCGTGGTCCTCTTTTATCCGGACGAGATTATATGCCCCTCTCAGATCAAGTTTGGTAAAGACCGTTGCTCCCTTGAGGCGGTCAAAAACTCAGTGATTAATGGAATGGGGTAGGCATTCTTAATAGTAATGCGATTGAGACCCCTATAGTCGATACAGGGTCTCAACTCGCCATCTTTTTTCTTTACAAAGAAAAAGCCAGCCCCGGCAGGAGAAGATGACTTCCGAATAAAACCCTTAGACAGTGCATCGGTAACATACTCCTCCATGGCTCGATTCTCTGCTACAGACAGTGGGTAAATCCGGCCCCGGGGAGGATTGGTACCCGGTTGGAGTTCGATACCACAGTCATACGGACGGTGTGGTGGCAGAACGCTGGCTTGACCTTTGTCAAATACATCTTGGAATTCTTGGTACTCAGCGGGTAAGGAAGAGGCAGAACATGCGCCCAAAACTTTGACCGGTTTCTGGAGACAGGACAATGTGCATTGCTGGGACCATGATAATATCTCAGCTTTGCGCCAATCAATTGTGGGGTTATGCTTCTGTAACCAAGGGTATCCCAAAACAACCTGGTAATATGGAGAGGAAATGACCTGGAATTGGATCGTCTCATGATGTAGAGCCCCTACAGCCAGAGATATGGGCACGGTTTCTTGGGTCACGTGGGTTGGCTGTATTGGTCTGCCATCGATGGCTTCGAAGGCTAGTGGGAAGTTGCGAGACTGTAAGGGTATAGAGTGCTTTGCTGCAAATGCACAATCTATAAACAAGCCTGCGGCCCCAGAATCAAGAAATGCCCGGGTTTCAATGGATGAATCAGGCCAGGAGAGGATAATAGGCACCAAGGGTTTGCGCACACATATCTCTGGGTCTGCAGAAAGACCACCCAAGATCTGCCCCTGACAGTATCTTGGGTGCGGGCCCTTTGCCGGACGAATCGGGCAAAACTAGCATGTGACCGTGGTGTCCGCAGTATAGGCACAGACCCTCCCTCCTCCTAAAGGCTCTCTCCTCGACCGAGAGGCGTGAGAAGCCTAACCGCCTTGGCTCCACACAGACAGAGGACTCAGGACCAGGAGGCATGGGAGGTGAGGGAGGTTCGGGTGGGCAAGAAAAGCTCGGTGCCAAATTTACAAGAGGCCTCCGCAGGCGCTCCTTGGATGAGGATCTCTCTCGGAGTCTGATGTCAATGAGGGTGACAAATGATATCAGTTCCTCGAGATCTTTAGGTAATTCTCTGGCTGCAATCTCATTTTTAAACACATCGGAGAGACCCTGTGCAAAGGCAGCCACGAGAGTCTCGTTGTTCCAGCCACCTTCTGCTGCCATGGTACGGAATTCACTGGCATACTCGACAATAGTTTTTGTGCCCTGAGCATTAGACATGAGTAGTTCGGCAGTAGGGGTGGAGCGAGCTGGAATATCAAAAACCCTTTTGAAGGATGCAACAAATTCAGGGTAATTGTAAATAATAGGCTTCTCTGCCTCCCAGAGAGGTTTTGCCCAAGCTAGGGCCTTTTCAGACAGCAAAGAAATCATGAAGTGAACTTTGTCACTGTCTGTAGGAAATGCCTGGGGCAGGTTTTCAAGGTATCCTTTAACCTGATTTATAAATTCTCTGCACTGTGCTGGGTTGCCCCCAAAATACTGAGGGAGCGGGACAGACCCAGTCATTTCTCTAGCCGCTACAGGTTTGGAGGCTACAACCGATGCTAGAACAGGAAGTGAGGCAGAGGCGGCCGCAATCGCAGGCTGGCCGGGTACTGGATCCAGATGGGCATACTGGTCCAAATGGTGGTTCTGCTGGTCCCACCGGGTAAATAGGTTAGGTATAGGTGTCTTGCCTGTACCATCTGTATTCATGGCCCTTGCGTAATGTCAGGGACCAGGAACCAGACAGAGACAGAAGTAGATGCAAACACACCTTTATTAATAAATAACAAATAAATAACAAAAGCAAAGTCCAGGAATCAAGCAGGGGTCAGTCACCAGAGCGGGTAGTCAGACAAGCCAGGATCAGGAGCACGGAGAGCAGCGGAGTCAGGAACAAGGCCGGAGTCAGGAACCAGGAGCAAACAGGAAACACAGGAACAAGGAGACTTCTGGGGAACAGGAAACCACGCAAGGGCAAGGAGGTTCTGGGCTTAGCTGCTTAAATAGGCAGAACTGATTAGCAGCAGCATTGATTACTACTCACAGGTGAGTAACCATGGCAACAAGCAGAAGGAGCTCATAGTGATTGCAGCTGAAACTCAATCACTGAAACAGAAAAGGGTTGCTGTTTAAAACAGCAAAGAAACCCTGACACATACTCTCCGTCACTAGTTTAAAGATGAGTTTAAAAACATTTAATAATAGAATCTTAACAAATGACACAACAGTCCAAGTAAACAGCAATATATATAACATAATCCAGCACCCAGATACTGTACACCAGCCAGAAGGAAGGAGTTGGGACCAGATCAAGGCCACAGTCTTGGATGAAACACAGAACATCCACAAGTACATCACAAAGATGGTTCCCAAAGATGAACTGCTAAGGCTAAGGGAAAGCCTGAGACAACAACAGATAGAGGATGCAGAAAAGGAGGAGATTCCATGGTAAGACAAACCTCTCCATGGGGTGTACCACCACCTAGATAGTAGATAGTGGACATAATCCTACCAGTGGTTGAAAGAGGCAGAACTGAAAGACCGCACTGATGCACTAATCCTAGCAGCACAGGAACAGACACCACCAGATCAGTAGAAGCAGGGGTCTACCAAACCAAGCAACATTCAAGGTACAGACGGTGCAAAGAGGCCTCTGAGACAATCCAGCACATAGTAGCTGGGTGCAGGATGTTAGCAGGTCCAGCATACACTGTGAAGCACAACAAAGTTGCTGGGATTGTGTACTGAAATATCTGCACAGAATATGGACATGACCTGCCGATTCCTGATGGGAGATACCACAAAGGATATTTGAGAATAAGAGGACTAAGGTCCTGTGGGACTATCAGATCCAGACAGATAAGCAAGTAGTGGTCAACCAGCCTGCCATTGTGGTGGCAGACAAAGAAAAGGAGAGTTCAGTGGTGGTGGATGTGGCAATACCCAGTGACATTAACACCAGGAAGAAGGAACATGAGAAGGTGGACACACTAAGGACTGAAAGTAAAGCTAGAAAGGATGTGGAAATTGAAGGCAGTAGATTTCCCAGTTGTGATAGGAGCACTTGGGCTGTGCCCTCCAAGTCATGGGAGTGGCTTCAGAAGATTCCAAGTGGGACATCTGAGATAGTTCTTCTTAGAGCTGCACTCTTCTGGGCAGCGAAGATACTTTACTGGTAGAGGTACCAAGAATGAGGAATATATACCACCTAGGAGGGTCATAAAATCATTTTTTAATTTGTGTGTGTGTGTGTATATATGTGTGTGTATATATATATAATCCACGATCCTGCACTCACATTTGTAGTTTTAGTGCCACGGTGCTCTTTCAGCCAAATCAACATAAATTTCCATGAAGAAAGGCACACGCTGGGCTTTTTGAAGAAAGTTATTTGTCTTTATTCATAACACACGGGTTACATCAAATCAACGTTTTAGTCCATCATAGGACTTTCATCAGGATGGACTGAAACATTGATTTGCTGTAACCCGTGTGTTTTAAATAAGTACAAATAACTTTCTTCAAAAAGCCCATGGTGTGCCTTTCTTCATATATATATATATATATATATATATATATATATATATATATATATATATATATATATATATATATATATATATATATATATATATACCAAGCCATAAGACTTGATTTTCCCACAGAAATCTCTCTTTCTAGGGTTTCTAGGTAGGCGTGTGCAAATGAGCTCAACAAAGAACCACATTTTTATCCACACTTTTTTCCCCATCACAACTCTTTAGGTATGTACTTTACAGGTAATGCCAAGCTCTCCATTGCAAGCCAGTAACCAACCTCATGCTGATGAGTTGCATCGACAACGAAACAGCTATCCATCAGTGGTTCAATGGCTTTGCTCCTCTTCCTGAGTTGCCTTTCAAAGCTGTTGTATACAGCAGACACATACTCCAAGGAATCCATGTATAAAGTGGAAATGAGGCAAACATGTGGTTCTTTGTTGAGCTAATTTGCATACACCTACCCAGAATCGCTTGCAGTAGTGAGAGCACTGTTAAAGTGAGATTTCTGTGGGAAAAGCAAGTCTTATGGCTTGACTGGTGTGTGTATTTGTGTTTAGCAATGTATTAACTATCCACTTAATTCAGGTGGAAGGGGTTTTAATCCACACCTTTTTTCCCACCACATACATAATTATTTGTTTGTTTCATGTTCCTTTAACATTTACACTTAATAAAGTAAGATATTTTGAATGAAGAATAGCATTCTGGGGCTTGGACTTTGAATTTGTTTTGTTTTCTATGGAATCAAGAACTATTTATTAGCAAAACTTTTAGCCCTTGGTGCCAAACATCCAATAAAATGCCAAAAGACTGCACTATTCCCAAGACACTTAAAAATCACAAGATATCTTGCAAAGTGCTGCAAATCGGGATCCATTGGTTAACGCAATTAATCCACTATAATAAATAATAAAAACAAATTGTAGAGCGTGCGCTCTATAATCACGAGTGAATATTCACTCCAAATTATTTAGTTAGTCATTGAAATTGTTATTCCAACCAAAAACAGTGTTTTATTAAAAAAGTATTTTGGTTGTTGTAACCCTTACTGGCCTTGTCCTTCTGTAAATAAATATAAAGAGATAAAGGATAAGCTCACCTTAGATCCCATGCCAAGGCCAAGTTCACTCTGTAGCAGGATACATTTCTAGTCACATTGGTTCTCCTCACTGCAGTAGTAGGGACATCATGATTGACAGGCTAAGGGGAAGGAAAAAAACAAAACAGACAGAACTCCAGGATGTGAGTGGTAACAGTGTTTTTTAGAGGGTAAGTCAACTCAGCAGTGCAATTTTTCTGTTCCTCAGAGCCATAATCTTTCCTAAAATATAAAGGTAGTCGTGTGTATTTATAGCACTGAGCTAATTAATCATATGATGTCTATTAATTGGTGTAAATGAAAAATGTGGAATAAGGTGCTATAAAAACAAAATATGACATGAAATAGATATATAGCAAAGAGTTAAAAGCTAACTAAAATATAATGTATTAAAGACCTAGACCTATCTTTCTTAATAAAAGTGACTAGAAAAATAACTAAAATAGCTTGGAGCATATATACAAAAGAAAGAAGAATAAGCTGATGTTTAAATCTAGAAAATTTAGTCATAATAAATACTTTTGAAAACCAAAATTGGGACAGAATTACAGGCAAATAACACTTTGTTGAAACACTATAGTCACCAGAATCACTACAGATTAAAGGGAAACTATAAGCTAAGAATACAAAATTGTATTCCCAGCACTATAGTATATATAGTATAGTATACTATAAATTTCAAAAGGCAGTGGTTACATTGCTATCTATGAATACCTATTGTGGTAGTCACTTGGACACCAACTAGAGGTGTATTCTAGTTCAGTGTTGCCGAATCTTAACGATCCCCATAGAGACACATTGATTCAATACATCAATATGAGGAGATGCTGATTGGTGCAGATTGACGTTTTGCCACGGGAAAGCACTGGATTGGCTTTCCAGTCAAGACTGATAATTGCAGCCATGGAGGCGGGGCTGGTGGGCGTGGGGAAAAGGTAAGTTTTAAAACCTTTTCAGAGTGATCTGAGGGGGCCGGGGAGCCTAATAAGCCTAATACTATAGTGTTAGGAATACAAACATGTTTTTCTTACACTATAGTGTTACTTTATGGCCAAGTCACAGAGTTTCTTCTGCTTTATTCTAGGAGAGAGTAACCACTTAATATGGAAATGTTAAACTATTAGGCCATTTAGTAATGTAGGAAAATATGTTTATATAAATAAAATATAACAATTTATGATATAGGGGCCTTTTCACATATCAAAGAGTAATGTTATAGCCTAAATGTAAGTGTGTTTAGAATTCTGATTCACTTTACTTTCTGTTGCTTGTCACATATAACTCAGCAGTATACATTTAAGTGGCCTTAAGTGTCAATAGTATATATTTTTATATTTTTTTCAGATGGAATTTGAAGAAAAGGACCTTCGGAAGGAAATTAGCTATGCAATCAAAAATATTCATGGAATCAGGTGAATTCTCAGTTTATTATATTGATATCTGGGATATCACTTTTATCATCTGCAGTCATAGGTGTGCGAGGCAGACGTTGATGCAGGGTTCATTTGTCTTTCCTATCCCTAATTTTAAATCCGTGTTTTCTGTGTTGATTATTCTTGCCTGTAATCTGACAGAAGAATGAAAACAACAACAACAAACCAAAACATTAAAATTCATATACATCCAGTTACCAACATTGTTGATATTTTAGGCCTACGTTTTCAAGTTTGCATTTGAATACAAATATAAAGTATTTAGGATTTGATATTTAGGTTAAATTGATTTAGCAACCTATAAAAATTAAATTAAAAATAACAAACGCAAAAAAACTCCCATGGTGCTTACCCTAGCGAAGTAAGCCTTGCATGCATGTGGTGTCATTATGCTGTTACAGAGTTATGAAAGTTTAAGTACCTACATTGTTCTTTAGAAAGAAGTAAGCATTCTGCTTAGTTTGCAGTCTAGCTTCTTTTGTGCATTTGATTTGGAAATTGGTTATTACCTTTAAGAAATAAAGGACTGCATTTTGTATACTACAGACTTCAAATGCAGCAGGTATGTTTGATAACAAAACTGGAAACTCCAGCAACTCATTTGAAAATGACTTGCATTGCAGTTCTTTCAATTTATCAGTAGAGGTCAGAAAAAGAGCAGCAATAGAACAGTGAATGTATAAGTTGCTATATTTTTGATAAATGAGCCCAAACCTTTCTCACTTTGGACTGTGGTAAGAGAAATCAATTCCACACGTTGATGGAATTCTAGAATAAATAAAAAATAAACTTTAAGCTTAAAGTTGCAGTAACTCTTTATGTACATAGTTGCGCACAGCATTCACCTTTACTCAGTAAAACCTTTACCTAATGGATTCAATTATTGATCTTTAATGCACTGTTGTCACAAAGTAGTACAGGTATCATATTGAGGTAACAAGTGGTATTCCGTTTTGTTTTTTAATGTTTGCCTTAAATAGTCTAGTAGTTAAACAAACAATTGTGAAAAAATTAAGCAGAATGTTAAAAAAGGAACCACAGGGTTATACATTTATTTCCCCATATTTTGTCTTATGATGTCAGCATGACTCCCCTCCCATTTAATTCTGTAATTTGCAGCCTCATTACTTTTACTTCTTTGAGCAATAATTTTACAAAAGATTTCTAATGTTTTATTTTCTCTCTCAGAACTGGACTGTTCACTCCAGATATGGCATTTGAAGCAATAGTGAAGAAACAAATTGTGAAACTGAAAGGACCAGCACTGAAATGTGTGGACCTAGTAATGCAAGAATTAATTGATACTGTTAGGAAATGTTCAGCAAAGGTATTCTTCAAACCCTTTGTAAATGTAATACACAAATTATTTAGACCATAACTCTGGATTCCTAACACTACTGTTAGATATAAATTTATAAGTACATTTAATGCATAGTTAAAACATGTGTTGGAGATGACCAGATGATATTTTAAGGGATACTATACTATAGCCACCAAAGCAACTTCAGCTTAATGAAACAGCAGTCTCACAGCTCAGTTCTCAGACATTTCGGAGTTAAGTCACTTTGTTTATGCAGGCCTAGCCACACCTCCCTGTGTGTAACTTACACATCCTTCTTAAATATGTCCTGTAAAGAGAAACTTAATGTTTAAACTTCCTTTATTGCACAGTCAGTGTGGCAAACGTGTCTATGCCACAAACTCCTGGAGTAGCCTGCTAGCTAACCTCCTGCCCAAGGACTATGCACCATATACAAATACCCTGTTCAGGAGTTAACCCTGCCCAGCCGCCATTAGCAGCTTTCCCAGGGTGCCTCTGGTTCGGCACTTTCCCTTCATTTGAAAGGAACGAAAACACTAGCTCCCTGGCGGCCATTTGAATGAAGAAACCCATGAATTGTCCTCAGCAGTACTTAGTGTCACGAACGCACCCTACTCCAAGAGTGTGCGTGACGTAGTTATGGTGGTGAAAGGGTTAAAGTACACTATTTGTCTGCACTAGACCGGAAATAATGACAAAATCCCCCTTTTTAACACCACCCACACTTAAACATAATATAACAATTACTATTTTAACGCTGCCACCACCAAGACAATTTATAAATGGGGTGCCTTGATCCCCCAGGTAAATCAACAATAAAACCCACCAAATATTACTTAGTACAATATTCACGGAATTACAAAAATACTAACTAGTCTCTTCAGGTAACGTGATTCTTAACCAGACAAAGGTAGAACTTAATAAATTAATGTTTATTATGAGCAAAAATAGTCACAGTGCATATAACAATATATAATAAATTATTTACACCAACAACAGATAAAAACAAAAAGGATAAAATACAGAAGTCCTAATTACTCACTTAGGTTTTTCAAAGTACAACTTCTGCCATTCATACTACCCCTTCTGTCATCTGACCTCTGTGGGGGTTCCAGCTTCAAAAGATGTAACCCCTGTTGACCTCAGCAATAGCATCTCTGTAATTTGTGCCATTTACTACACAAATTACATTAAAGTATAATATTTCATAGTTTAATACTAAATTATGCACCCTTGCCGTGACACGTAGCAGAGATCGTTATGGAACTAAACTCGGCATGAGGACTTTGTGGGTCCCGGCCACCTCAGCAGCACTTAGCTGCCAATTTTATGGAACTGTTTTTGGCATGAAGTGATCGTGCAGTTCCCAGACAAAGAGCCAGATGGAGCACCCCATATTTCGTTCGCAGGAGATCCTGAAAGTTGATTGGCCAAAGCACCAAACGCTCTGGAACCATTTTAGGCATAGGACCACGTGTGTGGCCTGTCAGAACTTTAACATGGTGTGGTTTCCCCTACACTGCATAGATCTGAGCGCTATTTGGAAAACATAGATGCTCAGATCAGTGCTATTTGGGGATGTATTACTTGTGAGGTTATTGTATATTTTTATGATATTTTGGTGTATTTTTAGGTTTTATATTTTTGGTTGCGCCCCTCTGTTCCTGGGAGATAATTGGCTTACCGGTCTTTAACTCAATTATATCCCAGGCACAGAGATCTTTGGGAGAGGCTTGTATTGTGTGGAGACCCCCTGCTGAGTGTTGTGTATATAAGGAGGCAACTTGGACATAATAAACCAATTCCTTTACACCCTTCACTCAGTCTGGGTGGATCAGCTATACTCTCTGCAGGAGAGCTTAAAGGACCACTCTAGGCACCCAGACCACTTCAGCTTAATGAAGTGGTCTGGGTGCCAGGTCCAGCTAGGGTTAACCCAATTTTTTTATAAACCTAGCAGTTTCAGAGAAACTGCTATGTTTATAAATTGGTTAAGCCTTCCCCCAAAGCCTCTAGTGGCTGTCTCATTGACAGCCGCTAGAGGCGCTTGCGTGATTCTCACTGTGAAAATCACAGTGAGAGCACGCAAGCGTCCATAGGAAAGCATTGTAAATGCTTTCCTATGCGACCGGCTGAATGCGCGTGCAGCTCTTGCCGAGCGTGCGCATTCAGCCGACGGGGCGGAATGGAGGCGGAGAGGAGGAGGAGAGCTCCCCGCCCAGCGCAGGAAAAAGGTAAGTTTTAACCCTTTTCCCCTTTCCAGAGCCGGGCTGGAGGGGGACCCTGAGGGTGGGGGCACCCTCAGGGCACTATAGTGCCAGGAAAACGAGTGTTTTCCTGGCACTAGAGTGGTCCTTTAATCACTTGTTCCAGGGCGTGAAGCGATGGAGAGACCCCAGCCAAGCTGAAGGATTTGTGTCCCGGAGGAGAGTTAGGAAGCGAGCTTGACAGAGGTAACCAGTCGGGGTACCAGGCAGTCCGTCACAGTCAGTTAAATTTAAAATTACTTATTTAAGCGAAAGTAGTTTAAATGCCTACAGTATCCCTTTAATCCTAATTCAATGCTAACTCAGCAGCAGTATTCCTACTGATTTAAAAATAGCCCAATCAATTTATCATGTGTATGCACAACATGTAAGCTGATCATCTAACTGATGTGTTAGAAAGTTTCCAGTCTTAAACTTCAAGGAATGCACTTCACTGAAGTTAATATAATGTTCACTGTGGCATGATTTTTTAAAGCTTATGCTTGCACAATATGACCACAAAGAAATGCACTTATCAACATAGGAAATACTGCAAACATTTATCGTGTATAAAAGTCTTCCATTACAATTCTTACATGAAAGGAAGAGTGAGGCTTATATCCAAGTCTAACAATTTGGGAGCGTAAAAAAACATAAGCTCCAGGTACATGATTAGTTACTACCATGGTAACAAGTCCCTAGTACCAAAAAACGAAATAAAAAGATTTGTGGTAAAATGCCAAAATATTTATTTTTAAGGGTCACACTAATCACCATCACAACTTGGCATTATTACAACTCTCAGTTTTTATGGTGGCCTAGAACTAAGGCAGCGTTGTAAAAATCACTGTCGCTCTGAGCCTGCCTAAGCTGTGAAACAGGCAGCAAGGAATGAAGAGTCTCTTGTGTTAATTGTGTCTAAGGTTGTTCCAAAGAAAGGGCAGAGACACTAAGTAAGGGCACTGCTGATAGCTTCACACTCAATATTGAACCATGTTTTGTGTAAAATGATTGTAGTTAGTATATGATTGATATCAGTTTTTATACCAGTTCCACTCATCCTATATGTAGAGTACAACTGCTGTTTGAGATTAAACTACGCATTCTATAAATCTCTGCTGGACATAAGACATTTTGGGAGAAGAGTATCTATACACCAGAATGATACACTCTTGGTTGCCGGCAGGCTCATATTTACCATCCTTGCTATTGCTAACCCAAGGCACCTTTCCTCAATGTCCCCCCGCCCCCATTGCATATATATATATATATATGATCTAGGTAAAAATTAATAGGGGTTTAGTTACAGTATATAATCATATATGCCACAACAACAATGTACCCCATTCTTGGCAGGTCCTATACTAGCAACCTGCTCTTATGAGATTAATCCACTTACTTGGGAAATGCTTAAAGTGGATTAGTCTCATAAGAGCCAACATTAGATTGCTAGGATAGGACCTGCGAACAATGGGGTACTTTGGTGTTGTAGCAAGTTATGCATGTATTATCTTCTACTGTAACTAACCCCCCATTATTTTTGCCTAGGGCAGGTGTTCTTAAAAACTCTTACATTATGTGAGCTTTGAAACTGATGTTCAGTGAATGAGTGAGTGCACTGCATCTTGTGTGTTATATATATCCCAAAAAGTTTGAATGTTTGTGATTGAAAGATTGAATGAGAATAGCTTGTTGAATTTCATTGTATTTATGAATGCAACTAGGTTAGTTGTTGGGGTGTGTGTGTGTGTGGACTTCTTGTTGTGTTGTATGTTTATCGGGATGATTTTTGGGGGGTTTTGTATGGTGGTGGTGGTGTGTGTAAGGGGGGAGGCTGCTTATAGGGATGCATATGTGGAGGTCCGAAGATTGCAGGTGGGGGTGCTAATGTGAGCAGGGGATTAGTGTGTTTTTAGAGTGATAGGAGTTGTAGGGTGTATTTAGATGGACATGGATTGTGGCTGTAGTGTGTGTGAGGGGATAGACATTGGGGCTGTACTGTGTGTGTGTAGGGGGTGGGGGGGTATGAGCTATAGTGTGTGTTTGGGATTGATAGGGGTATTCTACTTTACTCCCATCAATAGAAATTAGATAGATGATAGTCAGCACAGTGCACAGGCACTCCAAGGGTTAAACATTAAGGGATCAGGTGGAAAAATCATATCTAGGACACCTAGTGACAACCTCTATGCACAGTTAAATTTAGCTTGGGGGTCTAGGGTCAATCATTGGGACAAAGGTTTAAAAGGGACAAAGGTTTAAAAATATCAGGAAGTATTCCTTTACTGAGAGGGTAGTGGATGCATGGAATAGCCTTCCAGCTGAAGTGGTAGAGGTTAACACAGTAAAGGAGTTTAAGCATGCGTGGGATAGGCATAAGGCTATCCTAACTATAAGATAAGGCCAGGGACTAATGAAAGTATTTAGAAAACTGGGCAGACTAGATGGGCCGAATGGTTCTTATCTGCCGTCACATTCTATGTTTCTATTGAGATCAACAGCGAAACATTCTGTTTCTCTAGCTGGAGGTTTATCACAAGTGACACATGTCTTCAGTCTGAAAACTGTTGCTGCAGTAGAACTTTCCCATTACCAGCAGGCTTTTTGTTGTTATCCATGTATCAGGGCTGTATATACCTGAAGCCTCGAGCCAAACCCCACCAGGCTGCTCTGCATCATGCTTGATTGAGTAGCCTCGAGACAGCCAGCAGACAGCAGAAGGACACTAAGAGAGCAAGTTTGTCGCTGCCATATCCACATCAGAGCACCCAGACCGCAAGAACCAGTGAATTTACAAAGGGGCGGTACAGCAGGTATCGCTTCACCTTCCAGCCTCTACACTACATTTCAGTGGCTAGGGTCCAGCATGGGAATACAATGAGACATGTAGATGGCCAGGGGGCTTAGTCATAAGAGCTTGTAGCAGAGGGACACGGGGCACTGACAGGGGGCTGTACAGTGTATTTATAAGGACACTGACAGGGGATGGTTGTCGAAATTGGAAAGACTGTGTGTGGCAAATCCACATTGGCCATGTCTCTCCTGCCTGTCTCCTGGAGGCTGTGGCTTTTGGGAAATCTGGTCTTGTTGCAGGTCTTCTCTTGGTTAGGAATAGTCTGCTCCTAGTTGAGGGCAGACCAACTAAAAAGTAATTTAACTGGGAACCTTTATGGTTTTGTTTTGTTGTATTTGTTTTGCATGTTTTTACTGCATTAACTATATAATACATTAAAATGGGCCTTTTTTGTTTCTTTTTTACCTCTTTAGTAAAGTGAATTTTCTTGGAGTTTAAATTTGGAAACTTTGTATAAACACATTTTAATGACTGTGCCACATTTATAAATGTATTATTACCCAGCACTATTTGCTTTACTTTATTTTTGTACTACTCTGATGTGCATTTGTATAAGAATTTTTAGCAGTTCTTAGCACATACATGTACAAAAACACAAAACAGTGGGTGGCGCACTCTACATGCAATCTTTACAAAAGGGCAAGTGCAAAATATTTTGCACTTGCACTTTTGTAAAGATTGCATGTACAGTGCACCACCCACTGTTTTGTGTTTTTGTACTTGTACTGATTTGGTGGAATTGGGTGATTCATTCCCATAGAGGGATTGGCGGCACCTCATTAGCACCATTGGAGATTGCACATTCTTTTTTTCCATACGTTAGCACAGACATACCTTCGATAATAACATCACGTCAATGTAATCCATTATAATATGACATTAATATGGTATTTCATGGAAACAAAAATAGATTCCATAATGTTATGTACCTATTGGATGTCTCTATTTTAGCATGGATTTGTACGAGTGGTTTTAGAAGCCATGCTAAGCCATAACATTTATCACATTGTTCACAAATTCAAATTATTATTTGACTAATAAAATACTTGAAAACTAGGACACCTCTGAGTGAAGTCATGAATTGCTTAGCAGATTTCAGAATACATTTGATATACTGCCCATGTAATCATGTGTTTTACATGCTGCCAGCTGTAGCAATACTAACTCTGCATGCTACATGGTATTTGTATGCGATAACTAGAAAATGTTAAGAAGTAGTAGTCTTGATTTAAGGAAAGAAAATATTGACTGTTAGTATGACCATACATACAAAATGTACATGAAGAACTTAGAAGGTTTAAAGGAGAAGAGTTTGCTTATATTGAAAGTAAAATCAAGTGCTGCAAGATCGTTTTCTTTGTAGTAAGAGAATGGGCTAGACTGCAGGTGATGAAAGCATTGTCCATATTTATCTGCTTGTTAGGGGTTTGTGTGCTATATATTAAGTTCATGTATGAAATAAAGGCCAGCAGCACCTTGTAAGATCATATAGATTTATTTCTTTAAAGTTTTATTGTATATATAAAAGTACACAATACCTATGTCATTAGGTCAAATCACATATGGGTTGACTGTAGTTACAAAGATCAGTAGTAAAACGGGGAATAGTCACATGGTGAGACTGTAACGGATCACCTGGCACCCTGACTGGGTACCTCCGTTGAAGGATGCTCCTAGCGCTTCCTGAGGACTCCAAGCACTGCAACAGACACCACAACCACCGAACCGGAGAAGCATATGAATGCTCTAAAGCATATGAATGCTGTAAACAGCTGAACAGGAAAAGCATACAATCAGCTTACACTCCTGGCAATCATCATACAATCCAATTCCCCCAATAACGAGACGACACTTCGTTTTGAGGTCCAGCAGAACTAACTGTACTGGCACATACAGCCTCTTTTATTCACAATCCACAAACATCGTACTGCCCACAGGGTTTTGAAATACAACCAATCAATCCGTACAATACACACAGACACTCCCACACAAAATCCTCCCCTCTGCCTGTGATATGATTACTGAACACAATGGGTAATATAATTATCACAGTCAGAGAAATACAGTTTTATAAAACATATCACAGGGACCCCAAAACATGCAATAACCCCATGAACCGGGGGATCTGGGTGAACCACATATCCGAAATCCCCCCAGATCCATTCAGTAGTTTGGAAGATACAGTTTAATGCAGATTCCGCAGAACTATACAGGCTATATGAAAAATAATTACTGTATAATGTGTCACCTGTTGTATTGTTTAAAACTACTGCACGATGTCTTTGTGCACCAAATACCGGCGAGATGGCACCATGTAGAAAAGTCCAAACAGTGTCTGTGAGTTAAAATGGCCACCATCCATTGTTCTCACCATGTGCTTCATCTATTGTTCTCACCATGTACCTCTGATACATGAAATGGTGGCCACCCAGTAACTCCACAGTATGTCCCCAGATGGTTCTTAAAGGGCCAGCAGCAGCATAATAAAATACAATATGCCCAAATACTGTATTTAAAGGGCCAAATCTCCCAGGGGCCATAGTCAGCAGACAGGAGGCAGGCAAACAGGCTTCTCCAATGCCCAGTGGCGAGGTTGGTTTCACCACATTTCTCCCCTTTCCCAAAAAGACTAACAAGGTATCTGGCCTCCTGTCGGTCAGTGCCTTGGTTAGTCCAGCAACCCACCCACAAAACATAGTCAGTAGTGCAGCCCACCCACAAAAATTGGTTACTACACCTGGAGTAGTGGGTCACTTGTCCAGGTCCAGGAGCTCCACCTCGGCTCTGGGGGATACTAGCACTCTGGATCCGTGGGTTGCTGGGTGGGCAGAGACTAGCGGTACTCTGCCCTGGTGCCAGTGCTACCACGGGAGTAGCCTGGTTGGAGCCCAGGTGAGGGAACGGCGTAGTAGGCTCCTCACTCCGGCCCTGGGAAGAGGGGTTAACAGGCTCCCCTCCCTGACACTCTCTCTGCTGTTGAAGAGGGAGACCGACTGTCTCCCCTTTCCATAAGTTGTCCTGTCGCTGGGGTGAGAGACCAACTGTCTCTGCTCCCTGTAGGGATACTCTGCCGCTGGGGAGGGAGGACGCTGCTCTCCACTCCCAGTAGCTTGGGCGCAGAGACCACGGTCCCATCTGCGCTGGTGGGGGGCTTAGTGTCTCCCCTTGGTGGGCTACGCTGCCGCTGGGGAGGGAGGACGCTGATCTCCACTCCCAGTAGCTTGGGCGCAGAGACCACGGTCCCATCTGCACTGGTGGGGGCTTAGTGTCTCCCCTTGGTGGGCTGCGCTGCCGCTGGGGAGAGGGGGTAACAAACTCCTCCCCCTTACACACTTTCAGCCGCTGGGGAGAGGGGGTAACAGGCTCCTCTCCCTGACACTCGCTCAGCTGGTAGAGAGGGGGACCGACTGTCTCCCCTTCCAATAGTGCGCTCTGCCGCTGGGGAGTGAAACCAGTGGTCTCTCCTCCCTGTAATGTACTCTGCCGCTGGGGATCTGGGTTGACTGCCCAGCATCCCTGTAGGGCCGGTAGAGAGACCGCAGTCCCATCTCCACCTGCTATCTGTGGGTCTTCCCAGGACCAGTCTATGAGGTCCCTCAACATTTGAGAGTATGGACCACCTGCTTCTGCACCCGGAAACTCCGACTGCTGCTGGGGATCTGGGCCAGCATCCCAGTGGGCCCGGTGGAGAGACCTCGGTCCCATCTCCACCTGCTTGTTGTGGTTCCTCACAGGACCAGTCTATGAGGACCCCTACTTCGGGTTCCTCTGGCCGCCTCCGGGGGAAACGGTTAACCTCCTCGAATGCAGCCTCTCTTTGGCTGCTGTAACACTCCTTCCGCTTAGCATATTCTCTCTCTTTCGCCAGCAGGAATTCTCGGTCCATCCTTGCGTTTCGCTCGGCTGTGACCTGGTTCCAGATCGCATGGCACATATCCATGGGCACATTATCACCATACTGGGCCACTCGCTGCCTCACCTCGGCCAGCCAATCATCTCCAGAGCCAGAGCCTTCCATACTTGTCTGCTCCAAGTCGCTGGATACGTCTGCTCCCAGGGGCGCTGCATGAGTGCTAGCGTTGCCCTCAATTTGTAACTCCACGAACGGTGTCTCCGAGCTGCTTTACCTCGCACTAGGACGCCATTTCACCGCTTGCCACCAATGTAACGGATCGACGGCACCCCGACTGGGTACCTCCGTTGAAGGATGCTCCTAGCGCTTCCTGAGGGGACTCCAAGCACTTCAGCAGACACCACAACCACCGAACCGGAGAAGCATACGAATGCTCTCAAGCATATGAATGCTGCAAACAGCTGAACAGGAAAAGCATACAATCAGCTTACACTGCTGGCAATCAGCATACAATCCAATTCCCCCAATAATGAGACCCCCCTTTAATTTTGAGGTCAAGCAGAACTGACTGAACTGGCACATACAGCCTCTTTTATTCACAATCCACAAACATAGTACTGCCCACAGGGTTTTGAAATACAACTAACTATATCCTTGGAACCGGGGGATCTGGGTGAACCACATATCCAGAATTCACCCAGATCCATTCAGTAGTTTGGAAGATACAGTTTAATGCAGATTCCGCAGAACATATACAGGCTATATGAAAAATAATTACTGTATAATGTGTCCCCTGTTGTATAGTTTACACCAAATACCGGCGAGATGGCACCATGTAGAAAAGTCCAAACAGTGTCTGTGAGTTAAAATGGCCACCATCCATTGTTCTCACCATGTGCTTCATCCATTGTTCTCACCATGTGCCTCTGATACATGAAATGGTGGCCACCCAGTAACTCCACAGTATATCCCCAGATGGTTCTTAAAGGGCCAGCAGCAGCATAATAAAATACAATATGCTCAAATACTGTAGTTAAAGGGCCAAATCTCGCAGGGGCCATAGTCAGCAGGCAGGCAGCGGGCAAACAGGCTTCTCCAATGCCCAGTGGCGAGGTTGGTTTCGCCACAGAGACATTATACCACATTCAGGTTTACAGGAATGGTCTTTAGGTAGGCACCACATAATAGTAGCTTATACAGAGTTAAGAACAAGAGTCATATTGTGTACAAGACATTCTGGTGAATGTGTAGTGTGTAGGAACCTGAGGGAACATGAGGTGAAAGGTTCAGGGATCTTTTTTTTTTTTTTTTTCTTCTCTTTTCTTTTGTTTCAGACTATACCCGCCTCTTTGTAATTCAGGTATATCTTCATATATGGCCGGGTATCTTGGTCATCATAAACATTTGCTGGCTCAACTCTACTTAATAAACACAGCAGTTAACTACATGACCCAAGTTGAGCTTTTATTATTTTGTCCTATCCTCTCCCTCCCTCCCCTCCCCCTCTTACTCCTCCTCCCTCTCCCTGCCTCCCTCTCTTCTTCCTTTAGTATTACTTGTCATTGTTTTTCCAAGGGTCTTCTATCTAGAGAGGGGACGGGACCAGCCGAGAGAAAGAGGGAAGAACGAAGAGGAAAAAACTGCCAAAAACAAAAGAAAAACAGCATCTTGACCTCATTCATACTCTCATTCACACCATACAGTACTGCTACCTATCTTTCTCCTTTTCTTTACCCTTTTCTTTCTCTCTTTTCCTCTTCTCAGCTTTCTTATTTCTTGTGCCCTTGCTATCCTCTTATCTTTCATTTTTCTAGCTTATTACCAAGAGAGTTCTGTCTCTAGTTTCTCCAAATTTTTGAGCCATACTTCCCATTTATCAAGTTCTTTATACTGGTTTTTAATTTTTTTCATCCCTATTTCCATTTGGATCTGGTATTTTAATTGCTGAATAATCTGAATCTTTGTAAATATTTGTGTCTTTTTCCAATTCCTAGCAATAATGATCTTTGCTGCTATTAAGGCATGTGTTGTCAAAATTTGATTCATTCTACTAAGAGCGGGCCACCTTATATGGAGTAACATCATATCTGGATTAACTTTTAATCCTACGCCGTTTAAACTGATTAACAATGAGTTTGTCATAGACCATATGGTGATTACTTTTTTACACCTCCACCAAATGTGGAGATAATCTCCTTTCTCTTTTCCACATCTCCAGCAAAGATCATTATTGTTATTAAACATTTTTGATATTTTTGAAGGAACCAGATACCAATTATTAATCACTTTAAAGTGAGTTTCCAACAGAGAGAGACAGTGTACATATTTATTTGTTTTTGATATAGCATCGTACCATTCTTCTAGTTCAATAGTGCATTTCAGAGTTTTTTCCCAGCTTTTTATTGCCGTGGGGCGGTTCTCTGTTTGTATTGTATCACATACTTTTGTACATTTAGCGAAAAGGTTTTTACACTCTTTTTGAGAGAATATCCCTTTTAAGACATTGTATGTATCTCCGCTGTTTAAAAAAGTTTTATGCTTCATATAATTCCTAACTCTTAGATAAGAGAAAACCTCTCTGTCTGGGAGGGGAAATAACCTTGTCAATGTCTCGAAAGTTTTTAATTCACCATTCTGCATTAAGTCTTCTACCTTCCCAATATTTACTTCTCTCCATGTTTTTAAAGAGATATTACTTATGTCTATTTCAAGACTCTCTATATTTTGGAACCCCAGAATCTTATTACTAATATCTGCTTTCTTCTTTATTTTTTCCCATGTAGGGATAATTTGATTTAGAACGAATGAAAGCGAATAGTCGTATGCTTTATTGTTCCATATGATGTTAGATACGTTTTTAGATTGACATACTTCTAATTCTATCCTCCCCCAGGCCTCCTTTTGATATATCTCCCTTTGTAACATTGCAATGTGATAGATTATTCCTGCTTCATAGAATTTTTCCATGTCTGGGAAACCTAGTCCCCCTTTGTCTATATTACAGCTCATTGTTTTTAATTTGATTCTGGGTTTTTTTCCCCTCCACACAAAATTAGCAAAAGAAGATTTAATCATTTTTATCCAAGGTTTAGGGATAGATAGTGGTAGCATCCTAAATAGGTAAATCCACTTAGGGAGCACATAGTACCTCAAGGTATTCACTCTGCCCCACCATGATATCTCTGCCTGCCGCCATTCCTTTAAATCTCTATTAGTGTTTTTCAAAAGATGGATAAAATTAGATTCCATGATTCTTTCTAATTTTTTATTTATTCTTATCCCCAAATAAGTAAATTCTTCTGGTTGGGCGAAGTTATATTCATTTTGTAGTTTGGTTATCTTATCCGATGACACATTCCTATACATTGCAGTAGATTTAGAGAGATTCAATTTATAATTAGATACTGTGCTATACTGTTCTATTTCTGTTATGACATGTGGGAGGGATTTTTCTGGGTCGACAATATACAATAGAGTGTCATCCGCGTATAGAGAGATCTTTAGGTCCCCTTTAGGGATTGGTAGACCCTTGATTAGTAAATTTTGTCTGATTTTTGAAGCAAAAATTTCTACTGTTATGACATACAAAATTGGTGACAAGGGGCACCCTTGCCTTGTGCCGTTTTCCAGACTAAACCAGTTTGCACAAATGTTTTGGCCTATGGATCTTGCCATTGGTTTCTTGTACAAGGAACCTATCGCTTCATTGACCCATCCTTTTATATTAAAGGCCTTCAGCGCTTTAAACATGAATCCCCAACTGACCCTGTCAAACGCTTTTTCTGCGTCTAATGACAGGATCAGGAGGGGATTGCATGTCTTATCAGACAGGTCCATTGAGTCTAATAGCCTTCTGACATTGTTTCCTGAATTTCTGCCAGGAACAAATCCAACCTGATCAGAGTTGATAATTTCAGGCAGAACTGTTTTTAATCTTTTTGCAATGATTGAAGCAAAGATCTTAACATCTACATTTATCAGTGAGATCGGTCTGTAGCTTTTGACATCTGTTGCTATTTTACCTGGTTTCAGAATTGGTAAGATGTTGGCTCTTAGCATCTCTTGTGGGAATGCTCCTACTTTTACGGCTTCATTAAATGATCTTGTTAGTGGCTCAACAATTACATCTTTCATTGACTTAAAAAACTTATTACTAAAACCATCAGGTCCTGGGGTTTTATAGTTCGCCAAGTTGTTTATTGCCTCAATTACATCTTCTTTTGAGATGTCTTTGTTTATTGAGTCTAGCTGATCTTGTGATATTTTTGGTAGTTCAAGATCTTTTATATAGCTGTCTATGGATTCCTCCGTAGATCTGCCTGGTAAATTATAGAGTGATCCATAGAAATTATTAAAGATCTCTCCGATTTCGTTTGGGGCTCTATATATATTTCCTTCATATGCCATTTTATCTATGCGGTTTTCTGCCGTTCTCTTTTTCAGTTGATTTGATAAGATTTTATCTGCTTTGTTTTGTCGGTAGTAATATCTAATTTTTAATTTAATCATTTTCTTTTCGATATTTGCTATTATTTTTTTCTTAATAGTTTGTTTAAGGTTATTGATCCTTACTTGTCCTTCTTTATCTGGATTTAATTTGTGTTCTCTAAAGACTTTGTACAGCTGAATATATAATTCAGATAAACCCGGTCCGTCTTTCTTCCTTACTCTACTCTTAATATTTATACATTGTCCCCTAATAAAGGCTTTGTATGCACACCAGTTATTTAATTCTGAGGTGTCTTCAGGTCTGTTATCTTCTAGAAACTGTTGTGACCCTGATTTTAATAAATTTAGGTGTTCATTATTATATAGTATTGAATCATCTAGTTTCCAAGTAGTTCTAGGATAGGGGCGTGTCCCGTCCTTTATATCCATTATGACGCTATTATGATCTGACCAAATCATTATATTTATACGTATGTCTATTACTTTATCTATTATTTTTGGGTCTCCTAGGAAAAAATCAATTCTTGAATGGGTATTATGCGGCCAAGAATAGAATGTAAACTCCTTTGCGAGCGGGTTCTTGACCCTCCAAATATCATAGAGATTATTTTTATAAATTATATTCTGAAAGGAACTGGCGTTTCTCAAGGCATTTTTATCCACCCAAATCTTGTTAATATTAGATTTGTCCAACTCAAAATCAAAAACACAGTTAAAATCTCCCCCTATTATCACACAGCCCATGGCTACTCTATCCGCTCTTTCTAATATGTGAGAGAACACTCTCATCGGATTTACATTCGGTAAGTATACATTAATCACTGTATATAATTCCCCATTAATTTCACAAATCAATACTATATATCTACCCTCTATATCGATGTCCTTATGTTTGATTTCTACTTGAAGTGTTTTGGAAAAACCTATAGCCACACCAGCTTTTTTTTCCTCCTTCTTAGAGGCGGATACTATTAAAGGGAAGTTATTGCCAAGCCACCCAATACTGTCTCCTGATAACCAATGCGTCTCTTGTATCAAAAATACTTGTATTTTCTCTGTCATTAAATACTCTCTGAAGGCCACTCTCTTGTGTGGGATATTTAAGCCCTGTATGTTAATCGTAGCAAATCTTACCATATTCTATTCTGGTTCATTGACTCTATGCCTTTTTTTTTTCCGGAAGATTCTATAAACTCGTAGCAATACACCATTCATATTCTTACACCAGTCACACACATTCATACTAACTTTTATACTGGAGTCTCTAATTATAAGGGACTGTCTTCTGTACATACTTGGTTGCCTTATCAAGGCAATCACTAAGTTCTATTTAGAACTTATGGGCGAGCTGTGTTGGGCCGCCGTGGTGGTGTGGGTAACTGGAAGGACGGGGGGAGGGGAGAAAAAAAAAAAAAAAAAAAAAAAAAAAAAAAAACCTAAATCTTAACTTTATCTTATGGGTTCATGCTATTTCCTTTTTTAATCAAGTGGTAATCTTCCTTAACTTCTTGTGATACCTCTGTCCTTTTAACTTAAAAATTAATTTTATTTCATTATTAGTCAAGTGATATTCTTTCTTCTCTTCTTATAGTGCCTCACTCCTTTTGGCTTTATATTTAATTCTATTCATTTATAGTCAGGTGATAGTGCCTCTCTCCTTTTATTTAAATGTGCCTTATTGGTTCAAATTACTCATGTCTAATTTCCATATATTTAGGCTAGTTCTATTTATTATGGATGCGTGTGATAGTGTGATATCTCTCCTTTCATCACCATGTGTCTCTGTTGTCCTTACTAAATTACATAATTTATAGGTGTACCAATCGCTTCAAATTACCCTTATTTCTATATGCTGGTTCAGTTCCAGATGTGATGAAATTAATTCTATATTGTTCTATATACATGTAAAAGTCTATATACCAGTGAAAGGGAGAAAAAAAAAAAAAAAAAAAGGATTCCCTCTATCCCCTCCCACCCCCTCTCTCCTCCCCACCCTTCTTGCTTTATCCTATTCCATCAGCTTCTTATCTTTTAACCAAATAACTGCTTTTTCTACTGAGTCTAGGACCACTAACTGATCGTATATGTATAATCTTATTGCAGTGGGAAACCCCCATGTATATTTGATCTTCTTAGTTCTCAAAGTTTCTGTAACAGGGGCGAATGCTTTCCTTTGCGTTCTGGTGAGATAAGATAAATCTGCGAAAACAATTATATCCTTATATTCTTCCCCATGTGGCTTCCTGACTCTACTTGCTTTTAAAATTTCCTCTTTGAATTGGAATGATTGGAAACAGCAGATTGTATCTCTTGGTTTTGTTTCTGGGATATTTTTGGCTCTGTACAGCCTATGACACCTTTCTATGGAATGGGTGAATTTCTCTTTCTCTATCCCCCAGGCTTTCCATAAATTATCCAAAAATTCTGGAATCTTATCCTGGGTGATTTTTTCTGGGATATTTCTTAGTCGCAGGTTATTTCGTCTAGAGCGATCCTCTAGATCTCCTACTTTTGTCTCTAAATTTTTAATTTTATTTTCCAAATGGGTATGTTGATCTTTCAATATTTTCTCTTGAAATTCCAGACAGTTTATTTTTTCTTCAGCCTTGTTTATTTTCTCAGTTAGGAGTTTCACTTGGTTTAGAATCTCCTCTGAATTCTTATTTATTTGCTTCATTAGTATTTCTGACTGAGAATTTAGACAACTCTCCAGAAATTCTGCCGAAATTTGATTATTCACACAGATTTCTGAACTGTTTAATGTCTGGTCTGATCTTGAAATTGTTAAAACATCCTCTTCTGCTTTTTTTTTACTTTCTGGTGAGAAAAAATTAGTTACTTCTCTTCCCATTTTAAGGTTTTTTTTGTCCCTTTTTACAGTAACTTTCTCCTGTGTTTTAGAGGCCATCTCTGCATTTAGACTTCTACTATCTAAATCTGCTGTTTAGTCTGCTGTTTAGCTGTTTAGCTGATCCGCCAGAAAATGTGCCAGAAAAGTGGGAAGGGGATTTGCAAAGTAAGGAACTTGCCAGCTTGTAATAGAGGAGGGAAAAATACTAATTGAGGATTTTATGCAGCTTATCCAGGTTTAGGGGCCGGTCAACTCGTTACTATTATGATTGGTTTAATTGGCTACTACCTTCAGCTTGGTGACTTCCAAGAGTGTTATTCAGCGTGCTAATAGTACAATTATAGTGCCTTTATAGTGCCACCATGACTCCTTCTTACTTACATACACTCTATACACTCTTTGCAATATTATTTCACTTATCTGCTGAGGTAGTGCTGCGGTTTTCCGCTTGTCCTCCCCCTTTCCTCTGTAGCTCCTCTGTAGTGTTCTTCCGTTCTTCCGTGCTATATTGCCGGATATCGGGCACCCTCTCTCCAACACTGCTCAGCGTTGCTGGATGCTGGATGCTGGATGCTGGATACTTCTCACCGCGTAGGTCCTCTCCTAACTTCCCGCCGCTTCCCGCCACGCCACGCTTACCCGCTGTAGCCCTTCATAGCTCCGCCCTTTCGAGCGCCCGTACGTAGCGTGCCTACGTCATCATCGCGCGCCCCCAGGTTCAGGGATCTTGATCATCATCCGTCACAGCCAACACATAGGAGAGAACTGTATTGTGGTTGGTAAGGTACGTCAGGGGGAAACCATAAAAGTCATACTGAAAATAAAAACCAAAAGCGTTTGGTTGAGGCATCTCAGCATGGTAAACTTCCACAGTGTAATGTGGTTGAGACTATCCAACAGTCCCTGTCAGGATCAGCATGGCCAGGTCTGTATGTTGCAGGTCTACCATTGTCAGCTGAGTGTCGCCAGTGTGGGGGAGCATAAGAGTGGAGTAGGGAAGCCAGAGGAGAGGAGTGGACATGAAGGGCTAGTATTAAGTGGTGTCCCTTGTGAGGGTAAGGGAGGCGAAGGAAGATATATTCCATGAGCGGTTTGAGCAGTTCTATAGCTAGTCAGGGAGGTGGAGACAGTTCTCCCTATATGTATATCACAGCCCTGTGGCAGGTTTGAAGTGTGAGAGCGCTTGTTTTGTCTGGCCCTGGTTCCCATGTAGCCTTGTAAAGTAGATATCTATGAGAGATGGAGACGTGAATTTCTTCCATTGTTTCAATTGTATCCACTTTGGTAATCCATTCCTGAGGGATGGAGCATTGGGATTTTTCCATTTTGTGGGGATAAGTGAGTAGGTGGCCGTGAGGAGATGAGTGAGAAGAATATATTGTGGCTTTGAGAGAGGGTAGGGATATAGCAGAAAAACTAGTGTATGTGGTGTATGGTGGAGTGAAGTCCCATCACTGTTTTGATCATTTTCTCTATATTGGTCCAATACCTCTGGATCAGCGGGCAATGCCACCAAGTGTGGGCTAGGACGCCCCAGGTTGGGTGCAATTCCAGCAAATTTAAAAATAGAAAATAATCCAGGCACTCCAAGGTATTCCAACAAATAGGCAACTTTTATTGGACCCAAGCACCAAAGAACAACGTTTCGACCCCTTAGGGCCTTTGTCAAAGGGGGCGGGTGAGGGAAGATGTCTCTTGAATCCCTTGTGCGAGCCCAGACTCTGAATATGGGCAGGATCAATGCCCAGATGGTGAAGAGTTGTCTGAGCTTAATGAAGAATTATTTGAGTATGGCAATGGGCAATGTTTGGAATAGGTAAAGGGAATATGTTCATATTATCTTAGGGAATATGTTTATTTTGAGGATGTTCATCCTACATAGCCAATTGAAGTGTGGCTTGTGACATGCCGCCAGGTCTTTGGATATGGATTGGAAAAGTGGTTCAAAATTTAGATCGAAGATAGAGGTCAGGTCAACCAAAAAGCGGAACCCTAGGTAGGTGACCGTTTTATCAGCCCAAGTGAAGGGGATGGCGGATTGAAGGTGTGCGAATGTAGGTTGATCTAGGTGTAGTGGTAAGATTTCACTCTTTAAGAAATTTACTTGTAAATGTGAGAGTTTGTTAAATGCCGAAATTTCTTCTAGGAGTGGGGCAAGGGAAGAACTGGGGGTTTCTATGGTGAGGAAGTCGTCAGCAAATGCCGAAATGTTATATTCCTTTTGTAGTACCTGAATTCCTTGGATGTCCCTGATACTTTTTAAAAAGGGTTCCAAAATGAGGAAAAAAAGGAGGGAGGACAGAGGGCATCTACTGTCTCATGCCGTTTTTGATTTGTACTGGATCAAAAAGCTGCCCGTTAATCCAAAGCCTTGCAGTGGGGGACGAATAGATGGCTTGCATCCACCTCATCTGGGTGAATCAGAGTTTGAAGTAGGGGCCGCAAACAGTTGGCTAGAATTTTCATAAAGATTTTTAAATCCAAGGTTATCAAGGATATCGGTGGGGCCTTCGCCGGGTTTGGGTATTAAAGGGACACTATAGTCACGAGAACAACTGCAGCTTAATGAATTTGTTTTGGTGAGTAGAATCTTTACCTTCAGGCTTTTTTCTGTGAACACTGTCTTTTCAGAGAAAATGCAGTGTTTACATTACAGCCTAGTGATAACTTCATTGCCACTCCTCAGATAGCTGTTAGAGATCCTTCCTGGGTCATGGCTGCCTAAAATGCATCCAAACATTCAGTGTCTCCACCCTCTGCATGCAGATATTGAACTTTCCTCATAGAGATTAATTGATTAAATTCATCTCTATGAGGAGATGCTGATTGGCCAGGGCTGTGTTTGAATTGTGCTGGCTCTGCCCATGATCTGCCTCTTTGTCAGTCTCAGCCAATCCTATGGGGAAGCATTGTGATTGGATCAGGCTACCACTTATCCCACATTCCCTCCCCCTCCCCCCCCCCCCCCCCAGGAGTAATTTAAATGTTTAGTGAGTAGGAATGATTTCTTGATCGACCATTCAGCAGTTCTTGTAATTCAGAGCGCTTAGCTAATAGAGCCGTGTTTGCACTCAGTTGGGAATTGTGTTTATGAATACCCTCGGGAGTTCTGATCTCAGCAGTGAAGGAATGTATTTTAGCTTCTTTAACTTTTTTCTGTCAAGAGGCTAATGCGATTATCTCTCCATGTAGCACACATTTATGTGCTTCCTACGTAGCAGGAAAAGAGGTGGTTGAAGATGTGTTTTCAGTGAAATAGTTCTGCAAGGACATCCGAAGATGGGACATAATACTAGGGGTCATTTAGGAGGAGATCATTAAAGGGACACTCCAGGCACCCAGACCACTTCTTCTCATTGGAGTGGTCTGGGTGCCAACTCCCACTACCCTTAACCCTGCAAGTGTAATTATTGCAGTTTTTTTAAAACTGCAATAATTACCTTGCAGGGTTAAGTCCTCCCCTAGTGGCTGTCTATTAGACAGCCACTAGAGGTAACTTCCTGCTCTATAGCACAGGTTTTCTGTGCTAGAGCGTCGCTGGACGTCCTCACGCTGGAGGACAGCGTCGCTCTATTCCCCATAGGGAAGCATTGAAATTCATTTTCAATGCTTTCCTATGGGGTGCGCTAATGCGCATGCGCGGCGCATTAGGTTTCCTCGGCAGGCGGGCGAGATCAGTCTCGCCCACCGGCCGACGTAAGCAGAAGGAGGAGCGGCGGGGAGGAGGAAGCAGCGACGTGGGACATGTCGCTGCCTCTGGTAAGTCACTGAAGGGGTTTTCACCCCTTCAGCAACTGGGGATTGGGGGGGTGGGAGAGAGAGGGACCCTCCAGTGCCAGGAAAACGGATCGTTTTCCTGGCACTGGAGTTTCCCTTTAAGTTTTAATTGGAATGATCTCTGTGACAGTGAAGGTATTTATATGGCAAAATACAGGGATGCATGATGTGAGGATATTTATGGGGATTATTTATTGATAATAATTTTTTATTAAAAATATTTGCATAAAAAATATAAAAAAATTTTTTTTTAAAAAAATTTATTGACAGTTTGTATGGTACATAGACAAGTTATACCTTTTCCATTTACAACGATTTACAGAGTCAAAGGAATCATACATCATCTTCTTCCATATCCCGTAATAGCTGATTTTGTAACATTTATACTATTGACCTTATAATAATTTACCAGCCTATGGTAGCTTGTGTCGTTCTTATGGTTAGTGCTAGGGATCTTAAACTCTGTCGGTGCTCCTATGTTCCATTGTCTACTTGTACCAGTTTTGCATTATGTGTAGCAGGTACTTTGGGTGTAACGGGGGCACGTTGGGTGGTTGAGGAAAGGATGGCAAGGAGGGGGGGAGGGGGAGGGGGGCTGAACTTGGGGGGGACCCGGTCGTCGTTGGCTCATATTTCCAATATTTGCTTACTGGTGGGTGGTGCCTTAGGTTGATGTGTTTTATCTCTTCAGTGGTTAGGTTTTTTGCCCTTCGATCCGGAGGGTTCTGTAGTTAATCCATAATTCCCAGGCCTCCGCCCAGAATGTTTTGTTTGGAGTTTAATAAGCTCTGGTTTTGCATTCGTAAATACGAGTCGTGTCTAAATGTTCCATACAAGATTCTATTTTTGGCGCTTCCTTTTGAAGCCATGCCTTGGCAATGGCTATTATAACTGTTAGTATTACATGGAATATAAGGTACCTATGAGTTTTTGACAGTTTCAGTGGGAGATGCTGTAATAGGAATATTTCTGGTGACAGTGGGATCTCTATGCAACCTACTTTTTTTATAAGTGCTCTAGTAGATTCCCATAACTTTGCGATAGCAGGGCAACTCTACCACATATGCCACACATCGCCCACGGCACTCCCACATCTCCAACATGCGCCTGATTGTTTTGGGTCTATGGCCTTCATTTTGGTTGGGACTATGTGCCATCTGTACAAATTTTTTTTAGACATTTCAATATGGGTTGTGCATAGAGAAAGGTGTTTATTAGCAATAAAATTCCGTTGCCACTCTACATCCGGTATTTGCCTGCATATGTCATGTTCCCATTTCTTTATGAAGATCAGTTGGCGCAGCTCTATGTGAGGTTGATAACTATGGTAAATTTTTGACATGATGCCCGAGGTTGTCTTCGTGGTTTGGCACAATTGTGCCAGCCCTCGTAACTTATCTGTTGTGTATGGTGTGTGTGTGTGTATTGTCTCTTTATGTTTCGAAATCCATGAAATTATCTGTCTATATGTGAATTCTGTGTTACTTGGGAGGTTGTATTCCTGTTGTAGTGTCTGATAGGGAATGGGTTCGCCACTTTCTACCACTTGGTGGTTATATTTTAGCCCCTTGTCATGCCAATTTCTAATGTTAATATGTGGTATTAATAGTTCGAAAGAGCGGAGCAACATGAATGGGAGTGGCTCATCTTTTGGGTTGATGGTTCTCATGTATTTGTCCCATTCTTTCAATGTTAGAGATGCCGTAAGGCACATATGTGGGAATTTTCTCCTTTGTTGTTTGTTTATCCCCGCTATAGTAGTGATTTCGTATCCCTCAGTGTGCGCGGCTTCTATTTGTACCCATTGTGGGGGTGATGAGTGGGAGCGAAAGGCTGCCACAAGGGGGGTGATGAGTGCTGCTCTGTAGTAACGTTCTATATTTGGGATACCCATTCCTCCTTTCTTCTGGGGTTGATATAATGTGGGCGCTGCCACTCTAGGTCGCTTGTTTGCCCATATGAACTTGCCAAGGACACTCTGAACGTCTTTTAGATAAGGCGCTGGTAGAGGTATGGGGAGGGTTCTAAACAGATATTGCAGTTTGGGGAGTATTAGCTTTTTTATGGCAGCTATTCTACCAGTCCATGATATATATTTGTGTTTCCAATTCACCAGTTGGTGTTTAATTGTGTGGAGCAGGGGGGAGTGATTGGCCTTAACTAGTTTTTGTGCATGTTTCGGAAACTTGATACCTAGAAATGTCAGGTGGTCTTGCCTCCACTCAAAGTTAACGGAGTGTTGTAATGTTTTTTCCAAGTGAGCTGAGGTGTGGAGGCACATGGCTTGCGTCTTTGTAATATTCAGTCTATAGTATGAGCTATATGTTCCTAATAAGTTGTAGAAAGCTGGAATTGATACTATTGGATTGGCTAGTGATAGCATTGTGTCGTCCGCGAATGCTGTGATTTTATACTCCTTGTCTCCTTTTGTGATACCTGTTATTTGTTTATCCTCCCTGATTGCCTGTAGCAGCGGTTCCAATGCCAGTATATATAGTATCGGGGACAACGGGCATCCTTGTCGCGTGCCATTCGTTATTGTGAATGGCTGTGACGCGAATCCGCCATTCGTTACCTTAGCTGAGGGTTTGGAGTATAGTGCCGAGATTAAGTTTTGAAATTGGAGACTGACAGTTATTTAGTGTTTCTTCCTTTTGCGAATAATCGCACCAACTGTTGACACCTTCTCACCAAGCTGTTTGCCGATGGTCTTGTAGCCTATTCCAGCCTTGTGTAGGTTTACAATCTTGTCCCTGACATCCTTGGACAGCTCTTTGGTCTTGACCATGGTGGAGAGTTTGAAATCTGATTTCTTCTGTGGACAGATGTTTATTATACAGGTAACGAGCTGACATTAGAAGCACCCCCTTTAAGAGAGTGCTACTAATCTCAGCTCTTTACCTGTATAAAAAAAAGCACCTGGGTGCCATAAATCTTGATGATTGATATCGGATCAAATACTTACTTAACTCATTGACATGCAAATCAATTTATAACTTTTTTGACGTGCGTTTTTCTGGATTTTTTTTGTTTTGTTATTCTGTCTCTAACTGTTAAAATGCACCTACCATTAAAATTATAGACTGATCATTTCTTTGTCAGTGGGCAAACGTTCAAAATTAGCAGGGGATCAAATACTTTTTCCCCTCACTGTAGGATTAAGGAGCGTGGCTGCTGCATCAATTTAGAAATTTGTTTCTTGCAGGAAAGCTATGTTAGCCTTTAGTTTGTGGATTTATGTGTCAGGGATCGCTTTTCGGGGGAGTTGAGACACTTGATATTGTAGGTGATTATTTGTACAGTGGCCAAATGGTTTTTTAGTGAGGGAAGAGTTCTCCTCTGATTTCCACAGTGGAGTTTGTCGCAGAGGGAAAGTACAATCTAGAGACTTAAAAATGGGTAAATCTTAATACGGAGTAAAAAGAACAAAATAAATTACGTACAAAGATGTATGTGAAAGAGAGTGTAAGAGGGCGTCCATAGGTGACCGTCCCAAATTGGAGTATTAATACCACATGTAAGTTAAATGTGCACCTTGAAATAGGTCGGTCAGACCTATGATATGAGCCAAGTGTCTTGGATGGTTTGGAGTCATGTGAGAGTGCCTGGAAAAGCTAGATGGTGTGAGGTCGGTTTCGGCGTTCAGTGTTACAAATCGAAGAGAGATGAGTATAGCAGGATGTGTGTGAGGAAGAAAAAAAGATAACAATTTTAATTTTACTTTCCTTTTCTTTTCTTTCCTTCTTCCTTCCTTCCTTCCTCCCCCCCCCCCCCCTTTCGAGTTCAAATCCATGTCAATATTAGGGCAATGTCATGTATGAGCATGCGTTTAGAGTGGGAACCTTTGGGACTAAGGAGTGCCATGATGGCCCATTGTACTGGCAGGTTTAGGAGTCATGGGAAGCCATGTGGGGCAGAACCTGGGTTTGAGTGTAAATGTTTGGAAGCCGGATAGGTATGAGGGGCAGTTGTATGGTGTACCGTATATCATAGCTGGAACATGGGAAAGGTTGTACGGGTGTGTCAGTGAGGTAGAGGGCAGTCGAGGGGAGGGGGGACGGAGGTTGGGAAAAGAATACATATTCCAACATTGACATGGAGTTGGATGAGAGAGGTAGGTAGACAGCGGGGAAAAGGAGAGGAAGATTATTTCTGTACATTGAATCGGGTAGAAGATGAAATCTCAGTAGTCATACATTTGTGCACAGGGGATAATACTGTAGAAGAGGAACAGCAAAGGGATGGAGATGGGGGAGACATTTAGCAAGCTGTTTTTTTTTAAGTTTGTTTAAAGTAACAGTGGGTAATAGAGTCTAAAGTCAGGTAGACTTCCATCTTGGTATGTAAGGTGTTGTATAGTACTTGAGAATTATGACAAGATCCCACGGTATTGCAGTACAGGGTAGGGGGTAGGATAGGAAGTGGGGGGCAGACTTAACATGGGGGGGGAGAGTGACATGGATGGTAAAAGGTGTTAAGGTCGCAATATCTGAGACCTTCCTTATTACAAAAGTGATATCATATTCCCTCATTTACACAAAGTTGTAGGTACCATAGTATATGATTACAGACCTTACTCAAGGTCGGGCTGATTGGAGGAGGGTTGGAGCAGATAGTAGGAAGAGAATGGGGGTGGGTATAAGGTTTTTAACATTTTATATATATTTAAACCATTTATATATTGTAGTAGGTTGTATCGATTTGGACTGTTCTTGTTTCAAGTGAGGCTAAATATCACTGCATGGAGTTGAAACATTAGAAGTAGCGAAAGCCTCTTACTCTGTATGCAATGACAAACCTGTTTATTGTTAAGCATCATTTTCATGCATAAATTGGGGCAGTAGAAGCAGTGAAGACCCATGAGCTGCTTATTTATATCGGGGGGGGGAGAGATGTGGGGGGTGGTACAGGAGATGATGATGGGGGACCACATCAAGGGGGTATAGGGTGGGGGTTTTAAAGTAAAGGCCATGGAGGTGCTGAAACATGTTAAATGTTATGGGTTCAGTCCTGTCACTGCCACGTACAGGTTTGGTTTGATATGGAGTGGTTTTAGAGTCTCGCTGTACATGGCAGTAGAGCGGAGATCAGTACTGGTATTCTAGGTATTGTAATGCAGGATCTTGTGGTGTTTCACAAGTGTCAGGAAGTCGGAAAAAGTTCCATAGTGTTTTTAGCGTTGGTGAAGCTAGTGGTGAGCAGGGCCTTGCACTGCATCAGGGGAAGCTGCATCCACCATTTCGGTTCTCCTCTTTTTGTGGGTTTGTTGCCATTGTTGTCTTTGTGTTAGCCTTGGTGCATTCAGAGGTTGTATCAGTCTGTACCAGTCTTGAATGTGAAGGTCCGGTGAGTCCAGTGCTCGTAGGAACACAGGTACATCAGTGACGGTGTGAATGGCATGAAGAGCACCTTTGTAGGATGCTGAGAGCACGAAGGGAAAGCCCTAGCGGTATCTCAAGTTTATGGTGTGCAGTTGGTCTGTGATTGGCTTCAGTGCCCGATGGGCTTATAGCGTTATCCACGAGAGGTCTGGATAGATGGCGCTATGGGCATTGGGGAAAAGCAGTAGTTGCTGAGATTACCGCAGAGCCATGAGAATGTTATTCTTGCATTTTTCCAGGGGATGCATGTGACGTAAGATGTAAGGGATGGAGAGTCAGGATATTCCAGGATGTTTGGTTATAGTAAGACGGTTTTCTGTTTTAAACGCAGAAAAAAAATCTTCAATCTCCACGTAGATAAAATTGCTGCCGGTCAAGCAGGTAGAGCAGGGTAAGGTGCGACATCGAGCGGAGTGGTGAGAGGAGACAGGGGAAGGTCAGATCTGGAGAGGACTAAAAGCCGTTTCCAGTGCTGCCGACTGCCTCGAGTCACCCTAGACCCGCAGATTGCCTTACACCGCAAGCAAAATTCCCCCACAAGATCAACAAACTGTGAGTGGAAAATTGCTGCAAACTACAGCATAGAGTTAATTGAAGGCAATCAACCTTAATTAATATTGGCTTCATAAGTTTTGGATATCTTTAAGTGTCTCAAAGATAAGGGGAAATCCCTAAACCTATACAACATAATAAAGTAGACAAATAGAAATCCCCCAGGAAGGAGAAGGGGAGGGGAAAAGAAGAGATAAGTGTCATGACACTCCCTAGCTGATTTGCCCTCGTGCAGTACTCATACTCACCACTGTTTCTGTTTGGCACTGTTCTTGATTTCTTTCCATTAAGCACTTCACCTGGTCCTTGTTTAGCACCTATTTAGTTTGGGTTCTCCCCTCACTCCTTGCCAGATCATTGCCTTTTGTTTCCTGTTTCCCTGGTTTCCTGTGTTCTTTGCTCCTTGCTCCTGGCTCCTGGCTCCTGCATACTGTGACTTGGTCCTGTGTCCTGCGTCTACTGGTCTTCATCCTGTGTCCTCCTGATCCTGCGTTATTGTGTCCTCCTGGTCCTTCGTTGCCGTGTCCTCTGACTCTGTGGTCCCGGCTTTACTACCAGTGATCCTGTCCCTGCAGACTTGTTCATTTATTCTACTTTTGATCTTGATGTCACTATATTAGTCTTGTGACTCTGGATTTGTGCCCTACCTGATACTCGTGGTAGCTGCACAATCCTGCCCTTACCAAAGGACTTACAGTATTTGTTACCTGCACGATTTGTGCTTATTTTGATTTACTGTATATATTTTGTGGCCTTGTCTGTGTGTGTATATATATATATATATATATATATATTGTTTTGCTTTCTCCTTTGGTTCCCTGTAAATATATATGATTCTTGATTTACCCTATTTATTTGTGTCTTGGCATTTATTTCTCTGCTGAATGGGTTCCCACATTTAAAGTGACAGTGCTGTTCCAGGGCAGCACCCCTTCATGTCATTACAGACTGATCTGGCCATTTGGAACCAGCAGAGAATAATGTCTAGGATCACGATGGATAAAATTGTTGGTATTAACGCTGATTCACAGCAAGAGTATGCTCTCATTCAGACTTGTTATGATCAGTTAAAACATATCCAGCGGCAGATAGAAAAGGCCTCTACCTTGTGCTTGTCTACTATAACTGTTTCTTTCCAAGTTCAGAAATCTGTATTATGTGGACTGATCACTGAACTGCAAACTTATCACAAACAAATATGTGACCCTTTGCTTTCCCAGTTAACTAATTGTGAAAAATGGTTGAGAAAGCCCCCTGTGATAAATAGGGTGTATGAACTTCTTTGCGTGTCTCTTAAAGAAACATCACGTAACAAATCTTTATCGTTTATGCAGAAACAGTTAAGAGTTATGCACAATAATTACATTGCCTTGATTCCCGAAATTAATTTTCTTATTGATCTAGTACAGGAAAGGATGAGTGTCTTTATGTCTGATAATGATGTTTACATTCCCTTTCCTAATTTGCATAGCATCCCTAATCCTCCTGACTCTGACTTGGACAAATGGCTTGCTGATCCTCCCGACTGCAAAACCGCAATTCCTCATGAATTTAAAGCTGAATGCCTTCCAGCCCAAACTGAAGACGACGATGTTGAAGGGTTATATAGCACTGGTGATCCCCTCATGGACCGCGTCTTTGATGAACTGGGTGCTCATTGCATAGCAGCTTTGGAGGACGAGCAGCCTGAATGTGGAGGTAGTACCAGTACGCAGTTTCCTAATATTATTTCGGTACCTGAGACCCGTAGTACCCTTATACCACTGTCTCTTTTCTGCAAGATCCACTTGCCTATTCCCAAAGTGAGAATACTGACTACCAAGATGAACGATCTCAACACCGTTCAGGAGGGTACAAGTCTGGTCAGAGAGTGTCTGAAGCAAAGTCTGCCCAGCCACGAAGCAGAAACAGACTCCCCTGAGTCTGCAACCAGAGATACTAATTCCTACCTCACAGTGCCAATTGAGGAGACCACCAGTGACCTTAACCAGGTGACTGGATCTGATCTGAAAGTCTGTCCCACAAAGGACAATGCATTCCAATTTTAACCCTTCTACCTCTGGGGGTTCAAAGATTGGCACCTCTCTCACAACCGCAACTGTGAAAAATGAGTTGTCGCCAAGTAAAGAAGACTGTTATCCTCAAATAGAAGACAAAGACTCAGACTTGGTGCAACGTGACAAACCCGTGATGGATCAAGCCCAAGAAAAGGATCTAAATGAGACCGGGCTTGTTCTGAACCCACAGTCTGAAGAAGACTCTACAGTTCTATGTAAGTCTAATATCGTTCTTCAAGTTACATGCTCTGGTAGAACAATTTCTCTGCTGCAAGAGGAAACACCAACTACCACACTTGTACCTGAACCAAGCGTCAAAGATTATTCAAATCAGCCGCTTAACCAAACTCCAAAAGAAGTGAGTGAAACCGAACAAGAAGGTAGCATCCACACATCCGGTGCCTGTTCCCATGATGAAGGAAGCTCTTTCTATGTCCTATCGGTTGCCATGATGTCTGTCACTCCACCTAAACTCCAGCAAGTATTAAAAGAAGACTTGCCTTCAGTTGAGAGTGCTGCTACGACAAGTAAAGAACTACCTCAAGCTGAGCTCACAAGTGAAGAAGAGAATGATTTAAGTAACCAGGTATCTCTAGCCGTTACAGAATTATATCAATTTGAGAGAGAGTCGTCCCTGCTTCGGCTGGCCCCATGCTCAGAGATATTGGGGGAACCGTTCCTTGATGCATATCTGCGGTCTGAGGAGGAGGGCTCGCAGAGTGCTCCTGATCCTGTACTCGTTAATTTAGGGGATTATCCTCGATTGATTCCAGTGGTACCTACCCAAGATTACGCAGAGACTGTTCTCCCTTCTACTGAAGTTGCATCGCAGTCTTTGTTCCAAGGATCTTACAAGCCAGAAACCAAGTCAGACCCAGGACTTCTGAGTGATGCACCTTTTACCAGCAATAGTCCCAGATCTAGTGGGTTAGCACATTTGTGGGTCACTGGTAAGGAGTGTTTCTTATCGTATGTGCCTTTAATTTCTGTTTATGTGTCTGCCCTTCTATTGCTAAATGTTACTCTACAGTCCTTGCTTTTGTATGTTTCTATTCTGCCTCGTTGGTTTCTCCTGTGGGATTCTCCACCTCTCATTCCTCCTGAACCTCCTCCTTGTTTTCCTCTACTGGTTTGGTGACCCTGTTTTTCTTCTGTCACCCGCGGGGGATCTTGGGGTTTTGGAGCGCCAGGAGTCGCTCCTTAAGGGGGGGGGGGGTACTGTCATGACACTCCTTAGCTGATTTGCCCTCGTGCAGTACTCATACTCACCACTGTTTCTGTTTTGCACTGTTCCTGATTTCTTTCCATTAAGCACTTCACCTGGTCCTTGTTTAGCACCTATTTAGTTTGGGTTCCCCCCTCACTCCTTGCCAGATCATTGCCTTTTGTTTCCTGTTTCCCTGGTTTCCTGTGCTCCTTGCCCCTGGCTCCTGCATACTGTGACTTGGTCCTGTGTCCTGCGTCTACTGGTCTTCATCCTGTGTCCTCCTGATCCTGCGTTATTGTGTCCTCCTGGTCCTTCGTTGCTGTGTCCTCTGACTCTGTGGTCCCGGCTTTACTACCAGTGATCCTGTCCCTGCAGACTTGTTCATTTATTCTACTTTTGATCTTGATGTCACTGGATTTGTGCCCTACCTGATGCTCGTGGTAGCTGCACAATCCTGCCCTTACCAAAGGACTTACAGTATTTGTTACCTGCACGATTCATGCTTATTTTGATTTACTGTATATATTTTGTGGCCTTGTCTGTGTGTATATATATATATATATATATATATATATATATATTGTTTTGCTTTCTCCTTTGGTTCCCTGTAAATATATATGATTCTTGATTTACCCTATTTATTTGTGTCTTGGTATTTATTTCTCTGCTGAATGGGTTCCCACATTTAAAGTGACAGTGCTGTTCCAGGGCAGCACCCTTTCATGTCATTACAATAAGGAATACAGATAAAGAGGAAAAATTAAATACAAATTCTTAAGAAACCTAATCAAGAGAATATATAAAAACTTAGAAAGGAAAAAAAATTATATATAATTAAATGGTTTAATGGGTAATACCAACTAAGACAGAGGAAAATAATTTAAATCTGACTGTGCCAATTTAAATACACAAGGACAGAAAAACTGAAAAAAAGAGAGAGGGAAAGGGAAAAAGAGAAAAAAGGAAAGAAGAAAATAAAAAATAAAAAGGAATAAAATAAAGAGAAGGGAAGGGAATGTTAAAACAGAAATGGCTTTAAAAAAATGCAGCAATTAAATAAAACAAACCTCAAAAAAAGAAAAAACAAGATCCACGCCCTAGAAAATATAAAACTGTAGCTTCAATCTTCTCTCCTCAATCTGCAAAAATGACAGAAAAATTAGATACTTCAACCAGTCTAGCATCTTCAGTCTCCTCTGAACTAGACCTAGACTACGCCAAATAAATAAACAGGACCCTCAGACTCTTATCATATCAAAAGAATACCTGCACAAATACTTAAACCAACAATTGCTACAATCCAAAGAAGATCTAACCCTAAGCTATCAAGTAGCATTGGATAAACAGTGTGGTCAATGCGTGATGCGCTTTTAAATCTGTTACGAGAGGTTATCTAATTAAAATGGACTCTTAGCTAAATAAAACAAAACAAAAACATATCTCAGATCTGTATATAGAATTACATGAGTTAAATTTATCCAATAAAATTGACCCAAATTCTGAATACACAAATAAAATAATCAAAGTTCAATTACTGATTAAAGAATATCTAATAAA